>NC_059328.1:55760000-56065535 GCF_018350155.1 Leopardus geoffroyi
ACTGGATAGGTGTTAAAAAAAGGATGAGGCTCCATACAGATGAACATGCAGGGGAGGTAAGATAGGACAGTACTTGAACTGAGCAATAGCAAAGAGAGTTCTGGTCCTGGAAATCTTGGAGTTTCAAGGATCTATGCTTCTCCTAAGATGACACCTGAACCACCCAATACCCTGCACGTCCCAGGTGACATAGAGGACACACTGGCAAATTACATGGTCCCACCCTTGAGCGCTCTTGTCTCACACATATTCTGAATGATCTGTAGGGATAACGTACTATGATTTTGTCTCCCTTTCTTTCAGCGTATGTTAATGTATACTCCTCACATACAGAGCTTTCCTTTTAGGAAAAGAAAAATAATACCCTCCACAGACAGAATTATGTTGATTTTGAGAAAGTAGGGAAAACTTTGTTGTAAAAAAAAAAACACCTGCCACAGCATTGCCTATAAAGAAGCACAAGAGTGATTTTGTTGGTTTACGATGAAAATTGAATGTGTGCTAAACCCATCAGTCAGCAAGTAAAAACATATTTAATATTTCAGACCAGTCCCTGTACTCAAGAATTCTCAAAACTATGGGAAAAGTCAGAAGCCAGTACAGGGGTGCCTGAGTGGCTCAGTCAGTTGAGTGTCTGACTCTTGATTTCAGCTCAGGTCATGATCTCACAGTTCGTGAGTTTGAGTCCCGCATTGAATTCTGTTCTGAAAGTGGAGCCTGCCTAAAATTCTTTCTCTCCGACTCCCTCTGCCCCTCCCCTGCTCTTATATGCTCTCTAAATAAATAAATAGACAAATAAATAAAAAGTTTTTAACAGAAGCCAGTACAGTCATAAGAAGAGACCCATACAGATGTCAGAGACTGAGGCCCCAGGAGGTGAAATAACCTAGCCAAGATCAACAGATCCAATTAGTGGCAGAACTGGACTGGAAAACAAGGCCACCTGTCTCTTAGATGGGTACTTATTGCAAATACCTTATGAACCTTATGACTCTGTTCAGAAGCTCTCAGGGAAAAAGGAGATGGGAAGTTGAATGATTGAGGCTAAAGGAATAATTCTGAAAGGTGATAGAAAGAAGGTGAGTTGTTATCAGAGTTCTGAAGGAGAGAACATGCCCTGACAAACATCATGGGAAGGAAATTCAGGCTTGTTCCTGGTAAATATGATGAGTCAGGCAGAGCAATGCCAAGTTGATTTGCCTAGCAAATTCCAGAGAAAGCAGTGGTCAGAAGGGGTCTCTGGCTATTTTAGTCCATCACCTGGCAAAGGTACTGGAACCTATAGGTGCTCAATAAATATTTACCAAATGAATGCATTTCATTCTCAAAAAAAAAAAAAAAAAAATCATGTGGCATAGCCAGGACATTGATAACAAGGCAAATGAATATAAGGAAACCCCTAGTGGGGAGTTCCAGTCCCTGACAAGATGGCCAATACTCAGGTTATAGGCCCTCACCACCAAGCACAGTACTGAGGATGCCATTGGAGGGACAGGATAGATGGCTGAGTGCAGTGGGGAATAGTGTTGAAAGGGAGTGCTGAAGTAGCACTTTCTGGTTTCACTCCTTCTTATCACTCATGTTGCCCTGATATCATTGCTTAGACATTTCTACTATGGAGCAGGGAAGTCCAGAGAGCAGAACAGGGTAACTTCAGAGAAGCCCCAGCACCTGGCTGTGGAGGGGAGCTTAGAGCAAAGACTACCTCTGAGCTGGCTGGTCCTTGAGATTTCTCCTGCCATCTACCCCATGGGCCTGGCAATTACAAAAGAGAGTAACAGTCCCAATCCCCCATGCAGAGCAGTGCCAGCCATTAAGACATGAGTACTGGGTTCTGGAGGTACTAAGTATACCTCAGGGGAACCTGAGGACAGGTAGAACACAAGCTAAATCACTGTAGACTCTCTGGCCTGGAACTTTCCACCCTGAGAAGCTCCTCCTCCCCACCTGAACTTACTTGGAGAAACACAAACTACAGTGAAGCTTTCACTGTCTCCCCACAGAAAGATAAAGGCCAAGGCTGCAACAGCAACCCAAGAAAATAAGACATCCCAAAGGAGAAAATTAGGAGAAATCTGAGGGGCACAAGTTCCGGGAAAGAAAGGCAACAAAGGGAACAACATGTACCATAGAAAATCTCACTAATGCCACAGAAAGAACAAGAGTTGAGAATAAGCATAACAAATATCCTTAGAAAGATTAGAGAGGCTGGTAGAAACATGAATCAGTCAAGTCAGGTGGTTATGAAGAAGCCCCAAATGAAGAGAGTCTGTATGGAAGGTTTAATTGTTGAAATAACACAGCCAATGCGTTGAATCGCAGAAAGGACTCAAGACCGAGTGAGTGGAAGTTTGGGTGAGAGACTTCCAAAAGGCATCAAAAGCCAGGAAAGAAGTTGAAAAATGAGAAAACTTAAAAGACTGAAAGAAGAGAAAGAGAAATTATGACAACTACTTAAAAGGAGTCCCAGGCAGAGAAAAAACTAAATGAAGGGGAAAAAATACTTGAAAATATTTATTAAAAAATCTTACTGTGTGTACTGCTCTAGTACAGGACGTCAGTAGTGGGGCAGGCTATGCATATGTGTGGTCGGGGTACACAGAAAAGCTCTGCATCTTCCACTCATGCTGCTGTGAACTTAAAGCTTCTCTAAAAAGTCAAATCTGTGTTATAAAAGTCTCTGAAAAAAAAATTAGTAGAAAGTGGAGGATAGAAAAGTCAAAAAAAAAAAAAAAAAGAAAATAGTGCAGAATGATCAACAGATTGATCCCAAGAATGTAAAGATGGATAAATATCAGAAAAATGTATTAATGTAATTCATCACAATAATAAAGAGAGAGAAAGGGGTATGTTTTTAACAGATACAGAAAAGTATTTGGTGAAAAATATTTTTTAATAAATAATATTTTACAAAAATAAACCTAATTGGAAACTATGAAGAAACTAAAATGTTTTAGGTTTTTAAAGACTTGCTACTGGGGCGCCTGGGTGGTGCAGTCGGTTAAGCGTCCGACTTCAGCCAGGTCACGATCTCGCGGTCCGTGAGTTTGAGCCCCGCGTCAGGCTCTGGGCTGATGGCTCAGAGCCTGGAGCCTGTTACCGATTCTGTGTCTCCCTCTCTCTCTGCCCCTCCCCCATTCATGCTCTGTCTCTCTCTGTCCCAAAAATAAATAAACGTTGAAAAATAATAATAATAATAAAAAAAAAGACTTGCTACCAAAAACCTTCAGCAAATATCATCCTAATAAAGATATATAAGCACAGTCTCCTTAAAATTTACAACAATGAAAACATAAAAGGAAATAAGAGATTTAAAGATTGAAAGGAGGTGATTTTTTTTTTTGGAAAAAAAATTTTATGCTTATTTCTGATAGAGTGCAAGTGGGTGAGGGGTAAAGAGAGAGAAAGAGAGAGAGACAGAATCTGAAGCAGGCTCCGGGCTCTGAGCTGTCAGAGCAGAGCCCAGTGTAGGACTCAAACTCATGAACTGTGAGGTCATGACCTGAGCCAAAGTCGGATGCTCAACTAAATGAGCCATCCAGGTGCCCCGGAAGAAGGGGATGCTTAAGTGTGCAGCTAATAAGATTACTAAGTGGAAAGTTCAACAAAGGCAACAGACAAATTATTAGAACTAATTAGAAACTTTAGCAGTTTACCAGAAATAAGAATGACACACACAAATGGTAGAAAAAGCATTAGAAAATAAGATGTTATTTAAATAGCAGAATACATGTATAAAGTGTGTAGGAATTAGCCTGTAACAAGGAATGCATAAAAACCTTAAGAAGCTATTTTTAAAACTCCATTGAAAGATTATAAAAGAGGATCTGGGGCGCCTGGGTGGCTCAGTCAGCTAAGCGTCCGACTTCGGCTCAGGTCATGATCTTGCAGTTTGCGAGTTCAAGCTCCATGTCAGGCTCTGTGCTGACAGCTCAGAGCCTGGAACCTGCTTTGGATTCTGTGTCTCCCTCTCTCTGCTCCTCCCCGACTCATGCGCTCTCTCTCTCTCTCTCTCTCTCTCTCTCTCTCTCTCTCTCTGTATCAGAAATAAACTTAAAAAAAATTTTTTTTACAAAGATATAAAAGAGGATCTGAAAATTTTCAATTAAACAGCATATTTATGAATGAAACAAATTAACATTGGAACACCATCATTTCACCTTGAATTAAACTATAAATTTAACTTAATTCCAATAAAAAATAACAGCTGGAATTTCTGGGGACTCTGATAAACTGATTCCAAAGCTATATGGAAGAATAAAGTGTCATAAATATCCTGGACCACTTTGGAAAATGAAGGGCAAAATGAGGAGGGGAATTTACCAACCAAATAGACATCACAAAGCCTAGTAGTATGAGCAGTTTGTTCTCGCAAAGAAGCTGACCCCAGACATAGACCCATTAAATATATGGAACTTGGTGTATGGAACTTAGGGATAGTATCCATTAAATATATGGAACTTAGGGATAGTATCCATTAAATATATGGAACTTAGGGATAGTATCACATTTGGAAAAATTGACTCAAAGTGTGGAAAATATAATAAAATCTATTCCCCTTAATAATTGTATTCCCTTAGCTAGATTTGGATTAAAAACTTAAATGTGGCAGGTAAAAACCAGAAGCCAAGAGGAGAAAATGTAATTGAGTATCTTTCATGATCCCAAGATGGAAGGATTTCATAAACAAGACTCAAAATGCACAAGCCAGGGGCACCTGGGTTGCTCAATAGATTAAGCATCTGACTCTTGATTTTGGCTCAGGTCATGATCTCCCCATGTCAGGATTCTCCCTCCCTCTCTCTCTGCCCCTTCCCCATACGTGAGCGCACACTCTCCCTCTTTCTTTCTCTCTCAGAAATAAACACTTTTTTAAAAAACTGCACAAGCCATAGATAAATTTACCTAAATCAAAGTAAATATTTATGTACAAACATATCATAAAGTTATCAGACTTAAAAAGCTGAAATATAATATTTCTAGTGTTGAAAGCTGACAAATGATTGATATCTAGAATATAAAACCTATTTCTGTAAATCAGAGAAAAGACAGGAAACTCAACGGAAAAAAATGAGTTAAGTATATGAGCAGGGAGTTCACAGAGGAGGAAGTCAGAATGCTAGTAACATATGAAGAAAAGCTCAGCATCATAAGAAATCAGAAAGCAAAAACAAAACTGTAGTTAAAAACTGCTTTGCATCTACCAGATTGGCAAAAATTAGAAAGTCAGAGATACCAAGTATTGGTGGGGAAATAAGAATCCTTACGCTTTGCTTTTCTTTAAAAAAAATTTTTTTAATGTTTATTTTTGAAGGAGAGAGAGACAGAGTATGATTGGCAGGGGGGGGCGTCCAGAGAGAGAAAGGGAGACACAGAATCTGAATCAGGCTCCAGGCTCTGAGCTATCAGCACAGAGCCCGACGCAGGGCTCGAACCCACAATCTGCAAGATCATGACCTGAGCCCAAGTCAAAGCTCAACTGACTGAGCCACCCAGGCGCCCCTCCTTATGCTTTTCTTGTTGGAGTGTCAACTGATTGGCTATTTTAGAGATCACTCTGGCTGTGTTTAATGAAATAATACGTGTATTTATACTTGAGCAGCTCTGTGCAGATATATCCAGAGACATTCTTGGGACAGGGACACATGAGAATATGGAAGAGAATGTTCATTGCATCCTTGTTTGTGTTAGCAAACAGCTGGACGGAACTGCCTTATTGTCGCTTGGACAGAAAAAGATTTGAGGTAGCAGTCAGAAGGAATAAGCTGGATTTACATATAGCAGCAGGATGGACATATCCCAGAAATATAATATTAAATGGGAAAGAAAAAGTAAGAAAAAGCATTATATTTACTCCCAGCACATTTCATGAAAATACAAAGCACAAACACAAAGCAACACTAATTTTCAAGGATACGTAGATATCTAAATAAACATATGGGAGGTAGATTAGAAGGATGCATATTATATTCATTACAGCAGGTACCTTTGGGGAATGGAAGATAAAGAGGAAAATAATAACTACACAGGGTCCTTGCACTGATGCCAATTCAGATTTGTTGAAAACAAATATGAAGTCCTTTTTTTTTTTAAATAAAGCCCATTTTATTTATTTATTCTGAGGCGAAGGAAATGGGGGAAGGCAGAGAGAGGGGGAGAGAATCCCAACCAGACTCCTCACTGTCAGTGCAGAGCCCGACACAGGGCTCGAACCCACGAACTGTGTAATTATGACCTGAACTAAAATCAAGAGTTGGACGCTTAACCAACTGAGCCACCCAGGCACCCCCCCCCCCCCCGCGCCAAATCTGAAGTTCTTAAAAAGAAATTGTTTTTTTGGAAAACTTTGCTGGGATGAGTTGTTTTTTATATCTTTATCCACCTGTGAATTTGTTTTTGTCCTTCCCCCTTTTCCCCATTAAGAGTTGTTGGCTCCTCGTCAGGTCTCTGCAAACTCAGAGGGCGTGGACAACATGATGGTGACCTGGGAGCCCCCTGGGAAAGCCGCCCCTGCTGTCCAGGAGTATGTGGTGGAATGGAGGGAGCCCCATTCCGGGAGTGACATGCAGCCCCCTCTAAACTGGCTGCGGAGCCCCCCCTACAATGTGTCCGCTTTGATTTCAGGTATTTAATTGTTCACCTTCCTTTTGGAGAGTTACTAAGCTCACTTTTTTTGGAGGAAGTCACAGGTGGGAACCCAGAACCTTCTTCAGTTTACAGGCGGCTGCATAAGAGGAATAGTAATGACCTAGGGTCCTTCAGGACAGCACCTCAGAGTATACCACTGCAGGCATAGAATACCAACTGATTGACTAAAATCTCTAGTGTTTATGGAAAATTCATGTGCCTGGCACAGAGCCGTATATGCCAAATGCATCATTGAACCAAACACACATGGCTGAGAGCTAAGTAGTAATCGGTCAGTGTGATGGGCACCTTCCACTTAGGAGTTTAGGTAATTCTCAGAACAATCTTATGTAGCAACTACTGTAGTCATTGTACAGATGAGGAAACCAGGAGATCTTTCATTACCAATTCTGCATAGTATTTGTGTGATAATAAATCCAGAATTATCTATGTGATAATTAGCATTTCTAGACCCCAAATCCAAATCTGTCAGTAGTTACAATCAAGTGATAGAAGGCATCTGAAAAATATATTAAAATGATTGGACAGAACTTAGTCAATGTCACTTTTAGGAATAAGTTCAGCAGAGTAGCTGAAAGTCCAGGTTCTGTGGGTTTAAGTCCTGGCTCTGTCACTAGGCTGTGTGACCTAGGGCAAATTATTTAACTTCTCTTTATCTCAGTTTCTTTATCTGCAAAATGGGCAAAATAATATTGCCTACCCCATTGGGCTATTGTGAGGACTAACTGAATTGATGTAGAGAAAACATTTTGAATAGTGCCTAACACATTTTAAGTACCTGATAATTTAGCTGTCATTGTTGTTATTATATGTGACAGGGCTAACATTCTTACAGGCTTGCAAGCTCTAAATTCTATTATATTTTTGTTACACCATGGCAATCATTACACCTGTCCAGGAGGATATACATGCCCTGCTTACAGAGACAAGACAGATGAAATAAGCAGAGCAGAACATGTGGCAACACGTGAGCTAGTCATTAACTGTGTGCCTCTTTTATACTGTAGCTGCTCAGATTTCTAGTGGGTTGCATTCAGTTTTAATCACTACACTTAAAGACAATGCTGTCTAGATAACCCAGTGAACATCAAAGGAAGATGAGAGCAAGTCATTGGAGGTCTGGAACTTTTAATGTGGGAACCATTTAGCCTGTAGAAGAGAAGTCTAGATGGGGGTGGGAGGTTTGATGGCTGTTGCTGGCTTTGATGTATACATGAGAAAGAGTATGTGTCCTTTGTTGCTCTGGAGAACACAACTAAATCCTCTATGTGGAAATTATAAGGCAGATGTCAGCTCAATTTTGAGAAAGAAATTTCCTTACACATGATGGTCTCTACTAAGACAATTGATTGGCCCTCAGAGTGGTGCATTACCTGTCACTAGAATTGTTGAAATAGGACCAACTTTCCTTTAGGGCTGTTATGCCCATCAAATCAAATGTAACAGTGTAACTCTAAACTGCTACAAAATTGTAAATGCTTATTATAAACTATATTAGGATTTATCTCTGTGGGATACTTTGAGCCCTGTGGTCCCTACAGTTTCTTCCTTTTAGAAATTCTATAATATTACCCAAATACCATAAAAGAGATGACAGGAGAGAATGTTTTTCATATTTAAGATATTAAATTATTTTTAAGCACTTTATAAATACTCATTTGAATGAAATCAGTATGATATTGGGTGAAATAATTTTACTAATTAAAGTTGTTCCCCTGCTTGAAAATATTTGGTTAGCTATTAGTGTTGATGTTACATTCTGGAAATAAACACTTAACAAATTAAGGTAATTCATACTTATGAATTCAATATGGCGCTCTCCAGTCAGTAAGGTGACTCATTGCCTTCGGATCCTTACCAGCCTTTTCTCATCATCTGGCTAGGGCAGAGTTGGGTGTTTTGGAATATATCCTGAAGGTCAGAATACCATCCGGCTCCTAGATTATAGGTTTATGGGCCCAGGCTAGAGACTATCAGCCCTGTCTTGTGTGGGTAAAAATGGTTCTGACCATATAGATCCACTCCTTATATAAATATGTAGATATCTATCTGTAGATGTCTAGAAATACCTTCCCTGATGCCTAGGCTATTTGGGTCCCTCTTCTGCATGCTCCCACTGGACTTCCTCTATGATCATTCTTCATTACTGATCATTTAATGTTTGTCTTCTCCCAAATTTAATAGGTGAAATTAGCTTTCTGCAAAAAATCCACCATAGCTATAGTTTAAAAACATGGAACGGAGCCTTTGTCCAAGGGTGCCAGGTATATATGTATGCACGGGAGTAGTGGGAAATAGGCCTGGAAGTTGGGGCCAAACTATAGAAAGAAATAAAAAAACTTAGGAATGTGGACTTTGTGCACTGGACGGCAAAACTAAGGAATTTGGAGCTAATGATTAGGGTGTGTTTGTGTAAGAATTCGCCAATAAAACAGGGGTCCTTAAGGTCAGAGCCAGGGAACAAGCTTATTAGGGCTCTCCTCTGCATGCAAAGGGAAAAGTCAACTAAGTTATGGATCCACATTTTCTTCCCTCCTCCACTAAGGGTGGGCTATTCACAAAAAGAAGCCACAGCTTCTGATGCAGCAGTCCCAAAGCCTCTGCCCTGAACTCACATTTTGCACGGCAAAATGCAGTGATACTATTTGCCTAATGAGCTCTTCTGGAATTCCCACAGCTATACACAGGCACAGTGGTTGGCCGGATACTTCCAGGACCAGCGACAGCAGCCAGGCCCTAGCCCCTCCCAGATGAAATATGATTCCTTATTCCTTGTTGCCCTTTTGGCTCCTGGGTCTGCCTGCCACTGTGAAGAAGCTTTGGATGACTGGACTAAGCTCACTGTGGCCTTTTCTCTGTATCACCTGGTTCATGAATATGAATGGGAACTCACCATGGCATGAGTTCGGATCTCCTTGTGGTCTCTTCCAACAGTATTGGTTACACATCTGAGGTTTCTGTAGGGCACTTGCTGGAATGTTTAAGGAACAATGGATTTTCATATAAAACACACCTTATTTAGTAAATTATTCTGCGATACAAAATTCCTCTTCCCCCAAAGTAAAATGTTAAAATTGTCAGTGTAGGGGATCAGATCTGCATTAAACAATATGGGAGATAGCCCTTACTCTGACCACATAATCCTATCATTGCCTAGTAGGGATTCGCTCTCTTTTCCCTTTAAATTTCCATTGGGAATTTAAAGATATGTCCTGGACAGTGTCTATGAGAAGGGCCTTTTCTTTACAGGAAGTAGAATCTAAAATTCATGGAAATAAGGAATTTTGACGGGAAAGAGCAACTCGCTAGCAAACTTCATGACTCACAGAAAATTGCAAAGTGTGGCATTTTAAAAGCTAGGAAGGGGCAGTAACGTTCCTAGGTATCCTCCTCATCTCCAGGCTGTCAAGCAAGTGAAATGTGACTGGAGCATAGAGGGGGAGGCGGGGGGGGGGGGGGGGGGGAGGAGGGGAAGGAACAAGGGGTTGGATTACACTGAGCATGCCCTGGTTAGAATGTGCCATCCCACTGCCCTGTCAGATCCCCAAAAGCGTCTGTGGAGTTAGAAGAGGGTTCAGGTTCAAAACAACAGTCGCACTTCTCTGCAAATAGCAAATGATTTGCTTGTAGAAGTCAGTGGGTTTTGCGGGGTTTTTTTTTTTTGTTTTTTGGTTTTTTTCCTTGTGAGTTTTGTTTCAAAAGCAGTCTCTGTAGTTATATTTAAATCTTTGTTGGAAATGGAATAGCTTTTGTCTCCTTAATCATGTTGACCCCGGAAAGAAGCTTCAGGTCTGCCTGTTGGCTCACCTTGAGGTGAACTTGAGAGGCAGGAGTAGTTGCTTCCAGAAGCCAGCAACTTGGCAAGCAGGATGCTGAGATTTTGTGACTTAGGTCATCCCTTCACCCTCAGTCCAGAAATTTTTAAATGTCTCCCTTTAGTGACTCACATGTGATGCCAAACCTGTTGTAAGAACTCCCTTTTCCTTGCAGGGAACATAAAACCCTACAGCTGTTATGAAATCTGCGTGTATGCACTGTCGGGGGACCAGAGAGGATGCAGCTCCATCCGGAGTAACTCTAAGCACAAAGGTGAGCCTTGGAACCTTTTGCCGAATTTTACTTTAGTTCAATAGTTTGGATTTAAAGGGTGACAAAAGCTTTCTGTGTTCTACTTTGCAGCACCACTGAGTGGCCCCCACATTAATGCCATCTCAGAGGAAAAGGGGAACATTGTGATTTCATGGAACGAAATTCCAGCCCAGGAGCAAATGGGTTGCATCCTCCATTACAGGATATACTGGAAGGAACAGGACTCTAATTCCCAGCCTCAACTTTGTGGTATGTGTGAGGCACAAATGCAGTGGGGCCTTTCTTATTTAGATGTTGGGAAAACACAAGTATGCGCATGTGCATACATACACACAGGTGCTAACACTGTGACTGGCACATAGTAGGTGCTCAGTAAATATTTGTGAAATTAATTGAGTGAAAAAAAATGGAAGATATCTAAACACACACGTACACAGTTACTGACTATATGTTATGTGCCAAGCAAATTGAAGAAATGAAGGCTAATGGACTAGGCTCTCAAGGAGCTACTCACATGGGGAGATATTTCAAAAAGCAGTTAACAGCTGGGGTGCCTGGGTGGCTCAGTTGGTTAAGTGTCCAACTTCAGCTCAGGTCATGATCTCATGGTTTGTGGGTTCAAGCCCCACGTTGGGCTCTATGCTGACAGCTCAGAGCCTGGACCCAGCTTCAGATTCTGTGTCTCCCTCTCTCTCTGCTCTTCCCCCACTCGTGCTCTGTCTCTCTCAAAAATGAATCAGTGTTAAAAAAATTTAAAAAGAAAAAGCAGTAACAGCACATCAGTACTATTATATAGACCCTTGAGGTGTAAGGGATGAGTTAGAACTTCTGAATCCCCCACATTTGCAAACACTATCATAGCATATTATTTTCTCCTTAAAATGGGTAAAATACAATACAGTTAGGTAGCTTCTTATGACCCATAATTATTCTATAACTATAAAAATCTAAAGCAATTAAATTCTGGCTAGAACATTATCTCAAATGATTTCATCTCTCATTTATGTAGCAGCTCCAAGTCACTTGCCAGATATGATGTTCTAATCTTTGATTTATTCAGAGTTGTTACGGATTTTTTTCCTGGCTTGACCTTCTTTTTATTTCATAAGCAACTGGCTTTCTTTCAGGAGCATTTATCATAAAGAAGCAACATTTTTTAACTAACTTGAGAATAAAGAGAAATAAGGAAGCAATATTTTTATTCCTTCATGAGAGCTGTTAGGTCCAGGAAGAATGTAACCTGAGATGTGGGTGCCAGAGAGCTGCCTGCAAGATTGATTTTTACCTGGAAAACTTTAGAAGTTGGTCCTTTCTCTTGACCTTAGGAAATCTTCAGTATTGCTTTTCTGAAAGTTATGACTTTTAATGCTAGTTATTTTTATTATGTAAATACAACTTGCACATAGTAAAAGCACCTAAATAGTTCAGAAAGATATAAAAATGTAAGTTATCCCTTCCTCCATACTTAGGCTGTTAGCAGTTCTTTTCATGCTCTTCCAGAAAAACAAAACAAAACAAAACAGAAAAATTAATGCATATATTTAGGGTAATCATCTGCATTCTGATCTACACTTTGCTTTTACCTCTCAATAATACAGGCTGGACCTCTTTCTGCATCAGTCCATATGGATTTGCCTCATTCTTTTTTAACAGCTCTATAGAATTCCATTATAAGGCCTCACAATCTGTCAATTAATCCACCACTGATGAACAGCACATATTTTTGAACAGAACCACTTTGGGCCCGTCAGGGTCAGTTATTTCTGAAATGCACCCCAGAACATGACGAATTGATTGACCACTTCCTGGGCCATTTGGACACCCCCCACTTTGCATTTTAGCAGAATTGAAACCAAGATGTCTGTTTACAATCAACATGGTCAGTTGGTTCTTAGAGCTGCTCTTGTACATGTTGAAAAAACTACGTATCTTATTTTACCACAAATCTGATGAATCTGAAGTTTATATAAGGGCATTTTAAAATAAAAGGAGAGGAGGTGCATTGACAGCATGGAGCCTGATTTGGATTCTCTCTCTCTGCCCTACCCCCACTTGCACTCGTGCTCTCTCTCTCTCTCTCAAAATAAATAAAAATTAAAAAAAATTTTTTTTAAGGAGAGGAGGTGCAGATTCAAAGTCCTATTTCACACCAGTTTAAATTGTTTTCCTTTTATTCAGTAAGCATTCATTGATGAATTAGACCTGTCTGTCTTCAGAGAGCTCAATCTACCAAGGGAGGTGGAAAAGCACACAGAGTGATGTAACCATTGTAATCAAGGACTGACAACTACCTATTGTATTTGGCAACTAGAAATCATTGGCAAAGCCACAGGTGCAGTCTCCAGAGAGTGGTAGAGGGCAGTAGGTTGAGGAGGAGGGAGAAAGACGCCAGAGAGAGAGGCATTACAAACCGAAGAGGAGGATGGCGAGCCAACGAGGAAGGGGGCCCTGTCCTATGTGTCTGGGAGCTGTCCACTGGGCAGCAGCACTGTGGCCACACGCAGAATGCAGTTGGAGCACTCTGCCCTGTCTGAGCAGAGGAGAGGGCTACACCTGGGGCAGAGCATCCGCATTTTAGTGCCTCTCTCAGGTGGTTCCGGTTCACAGCCACTCCTCTGGAAATGTGTTGATGCTGCCATGTGCACCAATAGCACATTTCTCTACTGGCACACATGTTGGGTTTTGTTACTACTTGGCTGTTTTTGTCAACAGACTCTGAGCATCATGAAGGCAGAGGCCAGGGCAATTTGCTCACCGTTGTCTCCACGTACCAGGCATACAGGAGTGAATACTGCCCTACTCTTTGTTACACCAATGTAGATTGTTAGGTAATAACTAGTTTCCAGTAACAATGTGGCTGTTTTGTCTGGTACCACTTGACTTTCTTACCTGCAGCCTTTCAAATGATTGGCAACTATCCCATCTTCCTCAACTGGTGCCGCCTCATTTAACCACCCTGAGCCTCAAGTTTCAGCCCCCCAAGGATTGAATGCCCACCTTTATCTCTGCTGGTGATCACAGCCCAGACCAGGCAGCAGAACCGGAATTTCCTGCATGACTTCTTTCTCCCATTTCTCAACCAGGTCTGTTTTGCTAGCCAAACTGAGAGAGCCATCACCCTCCTCACTGCTCCCTCCATAGTTTCTGTTTTTATTCTCCAAGTATACATATGTGTGTGTGTTTGTGTATAAACTTTTTTGGCCCAGCAAACCCTTCAAGACCCTTCCCTTCTGTTCTGAGGTCTCATTTCACTCTGAGTTAAGGGTGCCTTCACACGGTCGGATGGTTGACTCTGATGCTCACTGATGCTTTGCTGCAGCAAGATGAGAGAAGGTCTCTCCAAAATTAATTTTTTAATCCTCTGCCATAGGAATAAAGACAGAGTTTTTTTTAGTTTAATCACATAGTTTAAGTCTGTGCGAATTCATCAGGTTAGAGTAGGCTTGGAAATTTTCCACATGGTACTTTTTCTCAACAGGATGTTGAATATAGGGGTACCTAGGTGGTTCAGTGAAGTGTCTGACTTCCACTCAGGTCATGATCTCACAGTTTGTGGGTTTGAGCCCCACATCGGGCTCTCTGCTGATAGCTCAGAGCCTGGAGCCTGCTTCGAATTCTGTGTCTCCCTCTCTTTGCGCCCCCCCCCCGCCCCCGCATGCTGTCTCTCAATAAATAAACATTTAAAAAATTAAATTTAAAAAAAGGATGTTGAATATAGAAATTGCTCTGATAGTCACAGCTGTTAAGTGATGTGCTTAGGCCCCTTTGGATGGATATTACAGGACTCCTTGCTGGTCACCCATAGTAATCAGGGGTGGGGGGAGTATAAGGGCTCTCTCTGTTTTCTCCACCAGCTGGTGAACTCTTTGAGGCAGATTCTGTGCCTTTGTATACTTGGTGACTTATCCAGAGCACAAGCTCAATAAATATTTGTGACTGTGGAAATAAATTTAGCAAACAGGAGCATTGTCTGACCTGCCCTGGGGTTTTTGAGCTGGTAACTGAAGTTGAGGCTCAAAAGTGCTGGGTTCAAGTTTCCACTTTGATCACCCACACAGGTGCATGTCAGCTGAGGGAGCCAGCAGGTTACTCCTGCCAAAGTTCTGCCCTTGATCTTCTAGTCCTCCTGCCTCGCAGCCCTAGCTTTTGAGAAGTCAGTCCAAACCTTACACCCAGCAGGTCACTGGAAAAGAAGATTGCCTATGTACTACAGGAGGGAAAAAACATCAGCGTGTTGCTCAAAAAACCCAAAATCTTCCCTGCTGAGACTCTGCAGGGGTGTTGAGAGTGTAAGGGACTGATAACCTAGTTAAACTGCCAAATAAATCCAATGTACATGCCACTGATCTCAATTTTAGATTTTATGTCAGATTGAAGCAGATCATCATGTTAAACTCATTAAGACCAGTATCTAGAACCTATCCCAAAAAAGCAGAAAATCAAAATTAATGTTAAATGTCTATTTCATTAATTGCCTAACTTAGCTTTCTTAAAAATTCCACTGAAAACAATTGGTGTATTTAATTTCCTCCCCAAGAGTTCTCAAATATATCTAATAAATGTTGGAAACGGTATAGTCATAGGAAATAAAAGGAATTACTACAGCTGAGTAATTTCAAAGCAGAATGATGAAAGTTCTTTCAAAAGATTTTGCCACAGAAAATTATTTTGGTATGTTGTAGAGTGAGACCTCCGTAAATGACAGTGTCTAGGGCCTAGTAAAACATTAAGTACTAATGAATTAGTAGTTTTAAAAAATTAGTTTTAAAACAGCAATGTGCTTTTCTCTTTCAAATTAAAACATTAACAACAACAAAAGTAAGTAAAAGCCCACATTCAAATAGTTCCTGTAACCTGTGCCTTTCTTCTTTTATCTTTATCCTCCCTTCAGAAATTCCCTATAGGGTATCCCCAAATTCACATTCAATAGACAGCCTGCAGCCCGGAGTAACATATGTCCTGTGGATAACAGCTCTGACAGCTGCTGGTGAAAGCCCCCCAGGAAACAAGAGGGAATTTCATCTGCAAGGTAGGAAACAACTTTAAAGATGGCACAGCCACCCTGGATTCCTACCTAGGTGTATACTCCCACTATGTTTGGCGTGGAGATTATCAGATTTTCTTTAATTAATTACTTTCTTGCTGTTCCATCTTTGCACTTGCTGTTTCCTTTAGCTGGACTGCCCTACCACTGCTTAGAGAAAGTATCTACTTATTTTTCAAAACTCAGCCAAAGTGTTTCCTCCTCCAGGAAGCCTTCCCAAGTGCACCTCCGTAATTCCTCCATAATGCACTACATTTGACCCCTCTTCAAAACACTGAATCCAATAGGCAGGAACTGGTATCTGTTTATCTTCAAGGTCTGGTTGGGTGCCGAGGACATAGTACTTGTTCACTAAATATCTGTTCAGTGACCAATGAGAATAATCTCAACAATAACAATGGCAGCTATTGCCTATCAGGTAGTTACTATGCACCAGTCGTTGTGTTCAGTGCTTTGCACACTGTATTGGTTTGCTGGGGCTCTTGTAACAAAGTGCCACAAACTGTGTGGCTTTAACGACAGAAGTTTATTTTCTCACAGTTCTGGAAGCTGGAAGTCTTGAGTTCAAGGTATCAGCGGGCTTGTTTTCTTCTGAGGACTATGAGAGAATCAGTTCCCTGCTTCTCCTCTCATCTGGTGGCAGTCTTTGGTGTTCTTTGGCTTATAGATCTCTGCTTTCATCTTCACATGGAGTTTTCCTTGTGTGTGTCTCTTTGTTCAAATTTCCTCATTTTTAAGGACACTGATCATGGTGGATTAGGGCTACTTACACCAGTTTGACCTCATCTTAACTAATTACATCTGCAATGATCCTGTTTCATAATATGGTCACTTTCTGAGGTCCTGGAGGTTAGGACTTCAGTGTATGGATTTTTGGGGTAAAAGGACACATTTCACCCTTCATAACATGTACTTTTACTCATTGAATCCTGATCTCAACCACGCAAGGTGCCTGCTTTACACTGTTGTACCTGGTCACATAGTATCAGGCACTCAATTCAAAATGAATAAAGGAACAAGGGATTAGGATGCCTTTTTACAAGGTCCAGAATGTACAGAAAGATTACCCAAAGTCATGGAAGTGTCAAGTGGCAGAACTACAAATCAAACTCAGATTTAGTTACTTGAGTTAAATTTGAGTGACCTAGCGAACATGGGCTTCTCTCCACTGGCTAAATTGTGCTGTTCTCTCTGGCAGCACGTGCCTGCATCTTGCTCCAAGCATGAAACACGCTGTTCTTGCTTTGCAACATGGAGTATCAGGTTGATCATTTAGGACTTTGTTGTTCTATGCCCGGCACTTCTCCACTGGGAAAGTTGACAAACCCTCTTCTCATCTTCTAGCACGCTAGCACGAAAGTTAACTTGTGAGCAATTAATCAATTAACAACTCAGCATCTTTCTACCTGTGGTACTCCATACTTGCCCCATCTGCCCAGGAAGGAAGACAGATGCTAAAGAAATGTCAGATTGTGCTGATTGCGTGGGGTGGTAACAAAACTGCCTGCATCAACACCCCGTTCAGCCCTGGTGACACACCTGCTAGTCCCTCCCTGCTCACGCTCCTCCTGAACCTGTCCTGCACTCTACCAGAAGAATCTTTCTGCAAGATACCTTGCTCCATGTTGACATCCCACCTCCATCACAGCCCATCAGTGGTTCCCCAGGGACCTTGAAGCTAGAATTCAAACTGCTTTGTCACCAAGCCCCGCATGATCTGCTCCTGTTCACCCATCTAGCTTCGTCCTCTACCACACGCTCATCTTTCATACTTGAAAGCGTGACCAGACTACCTGGAGTTGCCTGAAGGTTCCATGTCTTTGTATAGTTCTGTCTAGTCTGCTTCCCTAACTTGACTGCTTTGCTGGCTCCACCCTCCAAACCTGAACTTTGACATCATGCCTTTTGGGACAACATCCTGGGCTGCCCTTGGGATTATTTCCCATGCTGTTCCCTGCTACACTGCCTTGTACATGCCTTTTGTAAAAATGCATATCCCGTGGCATCATGATTTATTTACATGTTTATGCATCTATTTCCTGGACTAGATTAATGATTTAAGACAACAGAGCCCATGTCCTCCTCATCTTTGTATCCCAGCACCTAAAAGGGCCTGACACATGGTTAATAATAATGAATGAATGATAATTATAATAATAAAGAATATACTACTAATAAATGGATGAATTAATGAAGAATCCCAACACATAGCAAAATACATCTTCATAGCAAGAAATCCGAACAATTTCAAAGACCCTAGTTAGAAGGCTTATCCAGTGGTTTGTTAAAATCAGTAATACCATTTCTCAAGGGCTTCCTATGTTCAGATGCATTGCCATGTGCTTTATATACACCATCTCTAATCTTCACAACAACCTGCAGGGCAGATGTCATCATTCACCTTTTGTAGATCAGGAATCTGAAGTCCATTGATCACATATCAGTCAGTGGAAAGTCAGGATTAGAATTCAGGGCTCCCAGTTCACAGCCAGTGCTTGGAACACCACACTCCCTTTCTTTCTGCCCCTGTTAGAGGAAGGAGCCCCTTCCTTAGAACCATAGAACTGGATCCCTTAGGGCCTTTCTCCCTAGCTGAAAGAACAAAAACAAGTTGGCCTTTTTCCTGAGCCCATCTAGCTAGCCAGTAGCTGTGGGTAGGTGCCAGAGGGTTCATGCAAGTGAGTATTTTAAGATGTTCATTGAAGATAACTTAGTCACAGGGTTTGCTAACTTTTCAGGTAAAGCCAATTGGAGTGTGTTTGTGGCACCAAGCATTTGCATTGCTGTCGTCATAGTGGGCATTTTCTCAACGCGTTACTTCCGGCAAAAGTGAGTTGGTTACATTTTCCAATTTCAGCAATGTGATTTTTTTTAAAATGACAATAGCTGTTGCCACTATGTGTCAAAGAAACGGACGTTCTCATACATTGCTGGTAGCAGACTAAATTTATTCAACTTTCTTGGACAACAGTATTATGTTAAAATTTTTTTTAAAGTTTTAAAATAGACCTATGACCTATCAATTCCTAACTGGAAATTTGGTCTAAGTATATGCAGATATTTAATGGCAAATATGTTCACTGAAGTATTGTTCGTTGAAGGAAAATATGAAATAACCTAAATGTCCAGTGATATGGGGTTGTTTTACTACATCACAATATATCTCATGCTGTATAGCATATTATATCCATTAAAGACAGAAAATAAAATATATTTGCAATATTACATTTTAAAAAGGTTGCAAAGCAGTATGTACTTTAAAAAGTACATGTACACATGCATACCTATGTGTAAGACAGACCATTTAGCATTAAATTTGGTTCTATATGCCAAATAATAGGACTTAAACTAGCTAGCCCTGGACTTTCTCACCCAGGCTAAGGAAGTAAATTCAGGTTAAGGGCTGGTGTGGTAGCTGTATAGTCACCAGGCATCTAGGCTCCTTTGATCTTTTTGTGCCATTATCCGGACTTGGCTTCCACAAGCTCACTTCATGGTCCAATGACTGCAGGAACTATAGCCATCATGCCTGCATTCTACAACTATAGGGAGAAAGAAGCAAGGTACCCATATTTCCCTTTTCAGGAGCTTTTACATGAAGAAGTCAGACATGATACTTCTGGTTACACATTGGCCAGAACTGGGGCAAGGGAGATTTAAAATTGCAGTCCTACAGCTGGGCTTGTTGTCATCCCAGTAAATCAGGGTCCTTTTCCTAAGGAAGAGGATGAGGGAGTATTGGGTAGTGATTAACGCTCTCTACCCCAAGGATATGCACCAAAATATTAATGAATGGTAGTTTGCCAGGATATAGAATAACGGGATTTTAGTTCTATTTATTTTCTACAATTTCTTTAGGCATTATTTTGTAAAGAGAATTTTTTAGAGTTATTCGATAAAGAGTTTTCTTCAAATGTTGTGTAAAGTAAGAGAAGAGGTCAAAATGAAACTAGCTCAAAGTCATTCTACTAGCCATTGAACTTATCTGAAAGGCTTTACATTTATTGAAGCTCTCATATGTGATAGATACTTCAAAGCAGAGCTCTCTTTAGGTAGACTTTGAAAAAGTTGAATTCAAATAGAATCAAGTAGGATCACATTCATCCTCTTCAGGGAAATATTACCAGTTAAGGTGAAAGCTTTTTTTGTTAAAAGAAAACAAACACCCCCAGATATATGGCTTTAAAAATAGTTTATTTCTCTCCCACATAATAGTCCTGAAGTAAGTCATCCAGGTTGGTTGGCAGCCATGCTCCACACAGTCATTAGGGACCCCGTTGTCTTCTGCTTTAGTGGCTCGGCATCCCTTGGACATTGTCCTCATCTGCATGATCTGTACTGGGTCACAGGTACCTCTGCTCACAGTTGTTCGGAGAGAAACCAGTCACAGAGACACATCACTTGCTTCAAAGGGCTAAACATCCCGAAAGCTTTCCATTCTTATTAGACATCAAAGCTTATTAAAGCCAATTCTTCAAAAATGTTTCATATTCGCTTTGAATTTTTAAAAAATAATCAAAACATTTAACTCACATGCATTTATTAGAAACATTTTTAGGACTTTTTTCCTTTCATGTCATAAAAGTAATATAAACACATTTTAAGGTATTTTTAAAAAACCAGAGAGGATAAAGGAAAAAAGAAGACCCATAGTTCTTCTGATCATCAAGTACAACTACGGTTAACGGTTTGGATATTTCCATATGGTATTTTTTTCCTAGGCATTTTTTTTTTAACATTGTTATTGTTCCTGTTTTGTTCTTTGTTGTGGTGGTTTTTGTTTTTGTTTTCCTTTTTTCCTTTTAGCATGATACTTTACCCGTTATTACAAACCTTAAAATTTTTTTTTTAGATTTACATCCAAGTTAGTTAGCATATAACAAACTCTTTATAAACATTTTAAACTAAATAGTAAGTTCTCCACAGGTGGGAACCATGTCTTCTTGTTTGTTTTTTCATCCCCAGGATATGGCATGTGCTCAACATAATTAGGGGTTCAGTCGGTGCTTGTTGAATGAATGCATGGCTGGACAGTGACAGCTAGACATTTGCTGAGTAAAAGTTCCATAATTTATTTAGCAAACTCCAAATGGTTGCATCATGACTCTATCATCTATCTGAACTTCAGAGAAAACTAGTCTAGCCTTGGATGATGCATCATCTTTCTCCAGTGTTTTTTTATTTTATTCATTTGCACACTCCTACCATGAAATCACTGCACTAAGAACCGATGCTTCCATGCCACTGTGTGTGTGCATGCTTAACCAGATGTCATTGTTTTCTTTATCTATAGGGTATTTGTTCTCCTTTCAGCCCTCAGACCTCAGTGGTGTAGTAAAGAAATTCCAGACCCAGCCAATAGTACTTGGGCCAAGAAATACCCCACTGTGGAGGTAAGGTTATAATGCCTTAGTGGTGAATTGATAGAATTCCAGTGATCTAAGTTTCCCATTAGTTATCAGGAGACTTAGGTGCTTATTAGTCCCTATGGATAAGCTGAAGCCCCTAGTGCTAGGTTACCAACTGAGTCAACACTCCCATACACAGGAATTTTCTGAAGCTTATGCCCAAAAGACTACAAGACCCATAGCTTTTCATTCCTCTCTATGCCATAGGTTCCCTCCTCACCTCCTCACCTCAATTCTTCAAAAGACATAAAAAAGCAAGTATTTTTGCCATTTGCTGAGCACTAGCCTGACTCATCCAAATTTAAGAGAACTGAAGCTTTACTGTGACATTTCCTGTCCTGAGCATTGAACAGATAAATAGAGCTCAGACTATTTTGGCGTTGGCAGGAAGCCAGTCATTCCATTGTGCAAGGAGAAGGTTTTAAAGGAGAGGTTGCTCTGCTGGCAGATGGGAGAATGGAGAATAAAGGATGGGAAGGGCATTGCCGCACAGCCCGAAGTGGTGAGAACAGCTCACGGGGGGCAAGCTGGTCATCTTGGGTGAGGGGTCTGGGAGTTGGAGGCATCTGGACATGGAGCAACACTGTGCATTTAAGGGGAGCTAATGAGACAAAGGCAGGATGCCAATATTCCTCCCGTTGCCCAGGACCTTGCAGCCCCACACTCCATTTCTCACACCTGCTAGACATTCTCCTCCAGGATTCTTCTCCTCAGTTATGCAGTGCATTCTCTCATCCACACCCTTCCTCAGGCCAGAAGGTAGTGGTACCAGCCACTGCTCAGGGAAAGAGCAGGTTTCAGCCGTGTCTGTCTCCGTGGGAATTGAGGTCACTGCAATTAGTGCCTTTGAAATAAAGTTTGGGTGCAGACCCACCTCGCCACTCACCATGTGGATGGCCCTTGGGCAACCTGCCTGATGATCTGAGCCCAAGTTTCATCCTCTGTAAAACAGGAATTGATAATATCTCCCATGTATACTGTTTGTGAGGATTGAGTAAGATGCCATGTAAAGCACATGCATCATACAAGGCAAAGATCCTTCACTTTATTTCCGGAAAGACTCACACTTGACATCTCCTTTCACTATTGAGGGATTTTGTCTCTGTTAAGTTACATTAACAAGAACAATAATAATAATAGTAGCTTTTATATATGTTCACATATGATTATATATTTATTTTATATATATTATATACAGGATACATAATTATATATAATATAGTATATAACTATATTATTAAATAATATATTCAGGGGCGCCTGGGTGGCTCAGTCAGTTAAGTAACTGACTCTTGATTTCAGCTCAGGTCATGACTCAAATTCATGAGATCGAGCCCCGTATCGGGCTCACACCGGGCATGGAGCCTCCCTGAGATTCTCTCTCTTCCTCTGCCCTTCCCCCACTTGCCCACATGCACTCTGTCTCTCAAAAAAATAATATATTCATGTTTATATATACAGGCACATGCCAGATTTATTGCAGATTTGGTTTCAAACCACAATAAAGCAAATACTGCAATAAAGGTAAATGACTTTTTGGGTTTCCTAGTAAAGTTATGTTTTTACTATACTGTAGTCTATTAAGTGTGCAATGCACTGTCTAAAAACATAACGCATATACCTTAATTTAAAAACACTTTATTACTAAAAAATGCTAATCCTCATCTGAGCTTTCAGCAAGTCATAATCACTCAACACAAATCACCAAAACAAATAATGAAGAAGTTTGAAATGTTGCAAGAATTACCAAAATATGACAGAAACACAAAGTGAGCAAATGCTGTTGGAAATATTATGCCAGTAGACTTTTTTGAAGCAGGATTGCCACAAACCTTCATTTTGTAAAAAAACAAAACAAAACACAGTATCTGCAAAGTGCAATAAAGCCAAGCACAATGAGTTATATCTATAATATATATATAACTTTTATATGCCAGGCACTTAAAAAAACCTTTCTCAAGCATTAAAATCTAATCCATACAACAGCTTTATGAGGCTATACTATTGTTATGCCCATTTTTCAGATGAGAAAACTGAGGCACTGAGGACTAAGTAACTTGCCTAACGCTAGTCAGCTAAAATGGTGGATCCTGGATTCACATGCAAGTAGAATGTGCCATCTGCCTTTGTATTATAGGCTCTAAAAGATCTTTAAGCATAGGGTGAGCGGAGTATTTCTAGTAGTCAACACCTCTGAGCTGAACAGACTAACTGAAGAGGTATTCACACACTGGGCCCTCACTTGGTGGCAATCTTGCAATGATCTACGGTCATGCACTCAATAAGGACACCAATGCTAGTGTCAGAGGGGATTCAAGTACCAGGAGCTGAGTCAGCTGAGCTTTAAGATCCCTGTCTTCCAATGCTGACATTCCACAGTCCCAAGTCCTAAGAGCCTGAAATAGCACAGTGGGAAGCAGCTCTGGGTCAGTCCCGGACACCTGGCTCCCAAACTTGTAGCTTTGGCATCATGGTCTCTGTTTGCCTGTTTGAGCATGAGGGGATACAGAGGCAGACAAGGCCTATGAAGGGCCCATAAAAACCTAGAAGAAATGCTGAGAAAGACATACAAAGGGTTAGAGACAGTAACAAGGAAAAAGATAAAAGAAATTGCCATACATAGGCCTGAAGTTCATTGTAGCATTATAAATAGAAGCCAAAAAATTGGGCATAATGGAACCTGCCACCAGGGGAGCAGGTTAAACATGTGGGTACATCCATAAAACAGTATATTATGCAACTACTGAAAAAAAAAAAATGAGATCTATAATGTGTCTAAAAGTCCCTAAGACACCTAAAGGTAAAAAAAAAAAAAAAAAGTTTGTAACAGCTGTCTAAAGTGGGTTTCATTTGTATAAAGAGAGAAATTTTATATACACTCAACTCCAGCAATGTATAGGATATTTCTGGGAAGCCTACATAGGAAATTGATACTGTTGGTTGGCTTTGGGTAGTGACTTGGAGGTAAGAGGGCCACTTAATTTGCATTACAGAGTCTCTCTTTCATTACAAAAAGATGTGCATATATATGTCTTTTGCAAAACAAAAAAACCCCAGTAAATTAGAAAATAAAATTTAGCTTAAACTTGGCATCTGTGGTGATGGCCTTGAGGCAGCCTCAGAACCCCATGTCACTTGACCCTTGAAGTGGGCAGACTGCTTCTAAAGACCCTTCTCTCCCGTTAGAGGCTGAGGCAGACATCAGAAGCACAACAGTCTTTCACCTCCAACAAAATTCTCAGGCCTTAGATCCCTGCACTACTTCTTAAGATGTGGCTAAAAAACAGGTCTTTAAGCTCTGGAGGGAAAGGCCAAATCATAAAGGTGACCACTAGGATGTTCTCCATTTTGAGCCTGTAGAAGCTAAACAATGCCCTTGAGATACCTGAGGACTTGCCCTAGGACATGTTACCCAGAGAGCCTGCTTTGTACACACTCTGAGGAGCAGGCTCTACCAATATGGCCAAAGCCTTCAAGAAGGCAGAGCAAATGCCCCACTTATGGAAAAAAATAAGCCATTTCTGTACCCTGTATAGTCCCTCCCACATCTGGGGTTAACCGTGCTTTGGCAGCCAAAGCAGAGAAAATGGCAGCTGTGCTTCCCAGAGCTGAAGGCCATCTTCCAAGCCAGACTGTTGTGCCAGGACCAGTTTGAGTAACCATCAGAAAAGAACACTTCCCCCCACGCCCACCCCCCAAAAAACCCCACACACGCACTTACCCTCTAGCTTGTCAGTGTCCTTTGTGGAAGTCTGTCCTGAGACCTCACCATCATTCACTTTTGGATGCTTGTCATGCTCAAGGAAAGGAAGGGGACATCAGAAGCAAGTCCAGACCAAAAACCACTCTTGCACAACTTGGCATTTGACAGATGAGGGAACAAAAAGCCAGAGAGGTTGATGGAGATTTCTCAGGCTATTGAATATCAGAGTTGGGAGTAGTCCTCAGGGTTTTCCCTGTCATCCTACTCTTCCCTTCAGGCATGAAAGATCTCTATTCGCAGATGGCTTACGGACATGTAAAAAACAAAACAAAACAAAAAAAAAAAAAAATTGACCGTATAAAACATCATGTACAAAGAAGGCCTTCATGAAAGAGGAAGGCATCAAGCAGAAAAAGGTGCAGAAAACAGGAGGGTGGGAGGCTAGCAGTGGAAGCCCAAGTGTGTTGGTGGCTTAGTAATGTGCTTAGTAAGACCAGGACGGTGTGCCTGAAAGTTTTTGAATGGAAATATGGGGAGGTAGAGGAAGGTGCAGGAACCTGACTGCCAAACTACAGGCTGGGAAGCTTCACTATGTAAGTCTGAGCTGTTAAAGGCTTTGGAACTCTGCTTTAAAAAGATCAAGCAGTGTGAAAGATAGTTTTGAGGGGGTAGGTAGAGCCCAATGAAGCCCAGAAAGAGAAATGTTAACAGAGTGGTTGGACCTGGAGGACTCAGGAACCTATAGTAAGTTTGGAAAGGAAAGAGACTGGACATTGAAGAACTGGTAACTGAAGTGATGCTGACCAAGAGTAGAAAAAATTAGCTATAGGGGAAAAAAAGATGAAAAATTTTTCCAAAAGTTACTCCAGAGGGTCTTTCTTAAGAGCAGAACTGAGGAGATTATTACGCTGAACCGTTTAGTTGTGTCAAAGCTCAAACTCATTAGCATCCCTTAAAATTCTCTTCATCATGTGACTTGTATTTCCAAAGCTTCCGTTTACCTGTCAAAAGAGAGAACTAGCATGTTCCAGAATAGACCAGTCCTCCTTGCCCATCACTTTCCTACCTGGAAAGTCTCTCTCTCAAGATTCAGCTCTAGTGTGACTTTTAAAGTCCTCCCTGCCTCCTCCCCCAGACGGAGGCAAGCTCAGCCTTCCCTTTGCACCCACCATGCTCCCTATCCTAAGAAATAGCTAGTGCAGTTGGACTCCTCAGAAATAGTCTGGTTGAAGGTTAAGTTTGGTAGGTAATCACTCATTGGCAGGGGGTTGAGAAGTCCATGGCTCCTGTCTGCTCCCCGAAGATGTTAACTGTTTCACTCCTGCCACAAAGTCAAGGTCCCACGATGTCCCACCTAGAACCAATCAGGCGATGCAGGCTGCAAGGCCTTTCAGAACCCTGAAGTCAGTTGTCAAAGGATACTTCTGTAACAGAGCTGTATTATTAGCCTGTTCCTCCCCTTTCTCAGGAGAAGATGCAGCTACCCTTGGACAGGCTCCTGACAGACTGGCCCACTCCTGAAGAACCTGAGCCTCTGGTCATCAGTGAAGTCCTGCATCAAGTGACCCCAGTCTTCAGACATCCTCATCACCCCAACTGGCCAGACAAGGGACAAGAAATCCAAGGTCACTATACCTCTGAGGAAGACACAGGATATAGTGCCTCAAGCCTACCACCTCCCAAAGCTCTCATAGCAGAGACAGGATTAGTGGATCTGTACAAGATGTTGGGGAGCAGGAGCCCTGACTCAAAGCCAGGACACCTAGCTGGCCCTGTGACAGTACTCCCAGTGGACTACCTTCCCACCCATGAGGGATACTTACCCTCCAACATAGAGTATCTTCCTTCACATGAAGCTCCTATAACTGATCCTCTGGAAGAACTAAAGCCTCAGCACATCTCTCTTTCCATTTTCCCCTCAAGTTCTCTTCACCCACTCACCTTCTCCTGTGATAAGAAGCTGACTCTGGATCGGTTAAAGGTGGGGTGCAGCTCCCTCATGCTGTGAGTGGCGAAGCTTGGAAAGTCCATGTGCTCCCAGCCCCCAATGTGTCTCTCATCCCCAGCCCACACTGCTCCAGTGGTCATCACCTCTGGGGTGCTGCTATCAGGTCTGTTTCCAAATAGAGGGCAAACAAAAAGCCCACGGTTTGTGGGCTGTAACCCAGATGCCTGTCTTGCCTTCTCCAGAGCCTTAGGACTACAGTTAACCCTTGAACAATGTGAGGGTTAGGGGCACAGGCTTAAATCTGCATAACTCGTGACTCCTCAGAAAGTTAACCATTGTTCGCTTTTTGACCACTCTTACTGGTAACATAAACACTTATTTTGTAGATGTATTTTATATACTGTATTCTTGAAGCTAGAGAAAAAAAATGTTAAGAAAATCGTAAGGAAAAAGATTTATAGTACCGTATTTATTGAAGAAAATCCACCTAGGTAGACCCACACAGTTCAAACTTGTGTTATCCAAGATTCAATGGTACACCGTGTGTACCTAGAGACTCCAGTCTGGGTTCCCACAACTTTCTTTGCCAGGTTGGCCAGTAAAGGGAAATGATAGAATGGAAACCAAGGCTCTGGCTAAGAATCCAAGCTTTATAAAGCTGCTACTCCATACCAAGTCATACACCTAGATCAGAAGCATCCAATAGGCCTAAGGCAGAAATGTTCTCTACATTTCCTTACTGTTCGCTGCAGTTGATATGAACCACATTGGCTATTGACCACTTTGGAATGTCTAGTATGACTGAGAAGTGAATTTTGATTGTAATTAGTCACATATAGGAGGGCACAGGTCTAAATTACGGATCCACCAGTAAGAATTACAATGAGTCTTCAAAACAGATCAACCCAGTTTTACAGAGGAGGATGTAAAAGATCGTGGTGAACATCAGTATTACAAGGGCTCCCAAATGGTCATGACTGTTCTTATTTGTGAAAGCCTGTACAAATACACCTTTTTGCTAGTTTTCCTATTGTTTTATTTTGTCTTCACCCTCTTTCAGTGAATCAAGAACAACTTACTGGTGGAAAGTTCCTGTAAACCCGCAATATGACCTTGGGCAAACAGCTTCCCCTCTCTGAAATCCAATGTTTTGGAAAGGAGTGGGCCAAAGGCTTTCTGTCACCTTGTTTCCTCTTCTTTCTGCTGTAGCAGCTGTTGCCTTCAGGATCAGGGCTATCTCAGGGTCTAATGGTTGCACTTATGTCAACCCTTTCTCCCCAAGGCATCCTGCTTTTCCTTCCTCAGGAAGACAGAACTGATGCTGAACTGAGCCTAGGAGGTAATTCTTTTTCCCAGCATGAACTTGAAACATGATACATGTTGTATTCACTTAAAGCTGTGGCCACTGGCTTGTCACCTTCCCCACCCCATCACTGCTTCTATCCCTTCACTGTAAGCCCTTCTGCTAAGCTGGTAAGGGAAGTCTTTTCAAAATGCTAATAGTACCCTTTCCAAAGTAACAGGATGAAAAGTCCAAGAAACCTTCTTAAATCCCTGTCAAGCCCAGGGCCTACACCCCAGCCTGATCCCAAACCAAACACTGGCACTGAGACAGCTTTGGTTTACCAAATGTCCCTCAGAGCTCTAGGAACTCAAGTGATGAACATTTGCTCTGCTTGTTCATGTTTAATTCTTTATGCTTCCTGCCATTCCAGATTTAATACAATTCTTTCAGGCTTTCTTTGAAAAGCTTAGTAAGTTCCTTCCTCACATCCCTATTCTACTCTATTTAGGTGCTGCTCAGCACCGCCACACATGGTTTCTTGAATCTCAGCAGCTTCAGCGTTTGTCTATACCCAGGATGTGGTGCCCCTTGTTTGACTGTTTACAGTGGGTCGTAACAGACAAGGCCACCTCTTCAGAAGCAGGCTAACCTGTCACCTCTTGACAATGGGAGCCAACTTCTCTTGTTGCAATACCTGCTTTACCTAGCTCTGATTTTTCTTTTGCTGGCCTGGTACCCATCTTAGTCATTCTTCCCCTCCCCACTTGGACCCAACACCCAACTCCCAGTCTCCCTATTACCCCTCTAGACCCTTTCCCTTTCCCAAGTGATACTACAGTTATTTGTGTTCCTAGAAAGTAAAAATAAAGAATTTACTGGACTGTAAATAACCTGAAGGCAGAACGATCTGCTTCCCTCACACCATACCTGGTTCACAGTAGGCTATCAGTAAAATTAAGGAGCCATCACCTACCACTGTTTTCACCTTGTTCCTTCTGTTCCAGAAGCCAATCTAGCTGTGCCTGCTTCCTTTTGTTGGGACACTTAAGTTTGTATTTGTTCTTCATTCCCAACATTCTACCCTACTGTTCACTGACAGCACTGCTATATAATACATGTAGCAGTGGTTCTTATTTTAAAGACCTATTTGAGCATGCCTTTGGCTGCTCACTCTGCCAGATAAAATATCCTCTTTCCATGAATGACAGAGGATGGGTAACCCTGTTCTGCCCTTGCCAAGTAGTTTTTGATTACAATCCCCTCATCCTGCAGATGCAGTCAAAATACCAAATTGGGCTGCCTCCTTTAACCAGGACTAGGTGGAACTCATGAATATTCATACATATTCATACACCCAACTTTCATTACACAGGAAAATTAGCTATGATTTTAATCCTCACGCCTTCCATACATCCCAAAGCCAACACGGAAATCTCTGCTCTACTGAAACACATCAAACTCCTTAGTTCTGAGACCTAAATACTACAAATAGAGTCCAAGTTTACTCTTAATGGATTCATGGGAATCTCCACCACTAATTCTTGTGCAGAGATTCTTATCTTACATTGCCCCTTGAAAGGGCCCTCTTTCCCAGAAGCTAGAGATTCTACTTCCTGGGTCTCTGTCTTCCTGTTAGGCAATAAGAAAGTCAAACTAGTGTTATCTAGTTCTTTCCCTTTACTGACTTTTCCCTTCTGTCCTAATTTCTCAGCTTCCATTAATAGCCCACAGCTGCAACTCACCAATGCCCTGAGGCCAGTGAAAAACATGCCAGCTAGGCACATTCTATTCTTGTCAATCCCCTATGTTCGATTCTTGGTTTTTCTCCATTAGGCTGTCTTTTTCCTTCATGATACAGTTGTGATCTGTTCCAATATCTCAGCTCAAGTCCTCCAAAGGAGCCCAGTTTTTCTCTTCCTAACCTGCAGGACTCCTGGACATTCATAGTATCCACCCTATGAAAGGCTGATAGGTGAACTCTCAAGTAAATCACTTCTCTTGAATTAAGAGATCAGAAAGGTTTCTTCCTTTCCACTAATAAAAGATAAGCAATTCAATCAATTGCCTGTCAGTGGAAAGAAGTCAGCTGTTTACATCGCAGCCTATACTAAAGCTCCAATAAACTAAAACTTTGCAAAACACCACACCAAGTTAGATAAAAATAGTTGCAATATATGCCCCCAAATAACTAACTAAATTAGGTGCTCTTACAGATCAATATGAAAAAAGCCAACACTTTAAAGTAAAATGGACTGAGTAGAGCCAACTCACAACACATGTAACTGCCTGGTAAGCATAAAACAATCACCTATAATCAAAGGAATGAAAGATAATGCCATTTTTCACGTATCAAATTAGAATAAACTGGTGCGCACAACCAGGAATGTTAGTTGGCTTTCTGGAAGCAGTTGGACAATAATATTCAATAGAATTTGAGTAAACCAACTCCACACCTAGCAATGCAGACTAAAGAACAATATAAACATCAAATAGGATAAAGGACTGATCACACCATACATTGAAATGGAGAGGGGGGCCTAAATGCCCTTCAGTAGGTACCTGGTTAAACCATAATCTATATAACAGTTTTATGGAATCTAAGATTCCACTAGTTTTAGGACACACCATTACTTTATGCTCTGAGTAGGAAAAAGTGCTAAACTCTAATATGCCATCAATTTCCATGATGGATGTTCCCCCTGCCCCCACCATTTTAACATGCCTGAAATTGGAATGGATCTTTGAACTGATGAAAAGCATACTATACATGCATTTTACAAGTATAATATTAGACATGGAAATGGTCAGTTTCAAAATGCTGAATTGAATCATCTCACTTTTATAAATCAATGCAAAACAAACAAACCCTGGAAGAATATACACCAAGATGCTGTAGTGGCTATCTCTAGCCATAGGTTTTTAAATTACATTCTTTTCACCAAAAACTCATTACTCTTGTAATAGGATAAAGTCAATAAAATATGAAGTTATTACCAATTTCCTTCTGAAGACTTGAAACAGTGGATCTAGAGACAGACCCTATTGAGCACTTTAAGCCCATGCTGCTTTCATCCTCCACCGTGTTTGGCACTTTCACTGACCATTAGTACTCCTGTCAGAGGGCACAGCAGAAAAGTAAAAAAGGCAAAGTAGATGACATGCTTGGTAAGGGTGGGGGTTAGAAATTTTAGGGTAATAACTTAAAGCAGTGGATCTTGGAAATACAAAGTTTTTATCATAAGCCAATTTTTCCCAAATCCCCATTCTAATAGGAATAATGACCAGTATCATCAAACAGTCCTTCGTACATGCAGTTTTGAAGGGTGTAATTAATGCAGTGCTCACCCTGACTGGTTAAGGTATAATACCCACTACTCAGGTGGGGAAACATACAAATTAAGTAACTTCTAAGTCATATAACTAGTACCTGATACTGGAGAGTCTTGTTTCAGAGAATAACCTTTATAATTCTTTACTATGCAAAAGACTGCTCTACAAATTTATGTCAACTGGGGTTTTGACTATAGTTGACTATACTATAATTCCATAAAAATCTTTGATGCTATTTTTACTAGGTAACAAAAAACTGGCATTTCCATACTTTTAAAGTTCTACATCGTTATTTTTCTTGAGAAATCTACATAAAACCTTGGTAAATCTTAAATGACCAGAAAATATCTGGCACTCCTGAACTTGCTAATTTATCTCTCCAGCTAATCTAAGTCCTATAAGACACAGGCAGGCCACAGAAAGGAAGTAACTAACACTCCCAGTCAACTCCATTATTTAAAGGAAATTGATAAATGGAGTATTTAAAGCTACATATAAAAACATTATGCCTTTTCAATAGAAAAATAACCAGAGCAATATTGTCTTTAATTAAAATAGCAATTACTCTACTTAACTTACCTATTGATTTTTTCCAAGTAAAAGGCTCTCTTAGGGCTGCATTTGACTTAATATTTTTGCTTATGTGAATTGTTGAAACATTAATGTCCTTCCTCCATTCTGTAGTAACTGACTCATTTTGCGAGGGGTCATTTATTTCAGCAGCAAAACCATTCTTAAGTTGGTTCTGCTGAGATTTCAATCACATCTCTGAGACACACAAACATATTTATGTGCTGTCATAGTTTACCTTTAAGTCAATTCATGCCTTTTTTAACTTCCACAAGTTTAAAGAATTCTTCCTTACGAGACCCTGGCCTTATGTAGGTAAAAGAATGTTATGTATCTTGTCAATTTTAGATATCTTACTACCTACCTAGAGGTTACTAGGACCCCAAGGGAATACTACAGTAACTATTAGGGAGTTTCTCAGAGGAGAAACTGTTCTCAAAGCCCTGAATTGTCACTGAAAAGGCCCTAACACCCCACAGCAGGATACTTTTACTAGTTCAAAAAACTGAAAATATTCCTTATAAACCGGGTGAAAACCAGTAGACATTTGTTCTTTATTAAAGAAAATCTCAATTCAGCTGCTAAAATGGCAATTATATACATCTTCCAACATTAGCGGACGATATGCCTATGTTAAGCTGAGGGCACATTTCTTGTGCCATCTAAAACCAAGGAGCCTGGAGACACACATCCCTACCTCCCCCAACCAAAAAACATCTCTCAAGGTGAAAATAGAGGGTCATAAGATTTCATTTAGAAACAGAAATCTTACTTTATTCCACCACATAGAGAGTAAAAGATCATTTGTCCCTCTGTAGAAAATACTTTTCCTAAGTTTCTTCTCCTCATACTTGTATTACAACTTTGACTAGATTCCTTTGCATTCCTATACATTCCCTTTAGTTTACCCCTCCTGGTCTATGGCAGGGTAGATTTTCAGAGCAGCTGCAAAGACAATTTTTAGAAAACACCCACTTTGACCTGCTTGCAATAGACTAAAATAACTTGCAAGGATAATTAAGTCAGTAAGCCATTTCTCCAGCTATAGATGCAATCTTAAATCAATTCAAATTTTTCCTCAAAAAATCTGTAGCTATTTTAAAAATCTAATAACTCTAAGGAGCAAGACTGATGATCCTGAAAATAAGAGGAACATCCATACCCTCCTGTAACTGGAGGATGCTTGTTAGATTTCAATTCTTTAATCAATATATTGGCAATTTTCTCTTAATAAATTTTGTTCGTTTTCTCCTGAAGAGGAAATCTTCTCAGATGATTTCACTTAGCATTATTCAGCATCCAAAGCCCTTTTCTTCTTCTGTCAACATGACTTCCAGAGCTCTACCAAGACTCAAGAAGTGTGTTGGGGTTTGGGGGCGTCAGTCTAATTATTAAAAACATCAATTTACCAGATTTTGTTAACACAGTGACTAAATGCCACTCAATCTTCAAGGGATACATTAACAAAATATACCTGCTATGGATGCTGACTTCCTTCCCGGTGACCAGTAAAACTTACATCTTAAAAGTAGCTTTATCCAATCCAGTCTTCTCATGCATCCTTCAGAAGCTCTTTAGACTTTAACACTTAAATGAAACCTTGGTAACTATGCACATGAATCAAGTTGAAACAAAATTATCTGTAGTTTTTGGAAAAGTTCTTCCTCTACTGGAAAAAAAAAAAAGTGTGGAAGCTTCACTGGAAATTCAGAATTTCCAGGGAAACGACAAACCATCTATCTATCTATAAACAGAACGGTAACTGTGTTTAGTTCAATTCACCAATTATGAAAGCTTATACATTTTCAGCCATGAAACTGGGAGTTGATGAGGTGGTAGTGACAATCAGCATCTTCTTTAATGTGTTTAGTCATCAATTTCCACAACTACCTCTGGCAGTCTGAGCACTTTGAGAGTGTGGCTGCCAAACAAAGCAACATTTTGCTATGGATTACTACACCCTAGGTGTGAGACAAGGAATTCATTAAGTTCCCAAAACAAAGTTTCTGACATTATTCATCAGCTAATAAAAAATTTTAGTCCAATGTAACAAAACCAGGCAAACAAGAACCACATTCAGCTGGACCACTTCATACAACTCTTCATGCTAGGTAGATGGAAACCAGTGCCATTTCTTCAAACTAAGAGAGCTCTTTAAGTCCTAAAATCTTTAAGAGAAATGATCAGCTACAACTGTAACTGAGGGTAATATAGTGTAATCAGTACCATCCATTTTCCCTACTCAGTTCACCAAATATCAAAATCCTGAATATTAACTAGCCCTTTGCTCTCCACATTTCCATACCAGTAACACTGAATACAGCTGTTTAAGAAATAAAACTGTATCAAGATCAGTTCAGAGCTTCTCTCTCAACACCTGGTATGTTATCCAAACAGGTTTTAAAACACCTGTTATTAATTAGAATTGTCAGGTACAACCAGGTATCTTTCATAGGTCTTCCAAGCACAAAGCTTAGCATACATAAGCACACTAGGAACTGCCACACCCAGCCAAACAGAGCAAAAGGGACAAAGTTACTGATTTAAAACACTTTAAGTACCTAATTAACATATCAAACAAAAACAGAATTAGGTAAATTATTTCCTAACTTGCACGAGTCATTTTTCATCTTCTTTCCTTCCATTCAGAAGTAAACAATTGACTCCTAGTTATTTATAAGGTAATCAATGGCACAAAATCGAAATTCTGCCCAAATGAATATTCTAAGCTCTGAGAAATGCAGTCCTCAAGAATCCAGTAATTGATACCCCAGCTCAACCTATGAAGTTAATTAAAACAGACTTTTGTTTCCTCACCTATATAAAATGTTCACAACTCTCAGCTCACTGAAAAATCACTACACATCAGAAAGAGCTTAGCATTGACAAAAACTGCCGAAACATGTAACATTAAACTATAATCATGGCATTAAGCATAATCTTATAGCGAATTTACTTTCCTAAACAACTTTCAGGAGAATATATTTGAGTTACAAGCTACATAATCTTTTTTGAACAACAAGACCATCTTTACTTAAACAGGCTACCAGATACCTTGCCCTTATTCTGATTGTAGAAGTTAAGAGGTAACTTGTTTTAAAATACTTCTAACTTCACAACTTCCAGTGGGGTAGGATTTAATTTGTACCTAGAACTCTCACATGTTGACCTGGGAGTGATAGCTTAGATCAGGGGTCAGCAAAGATTTTCCATGAAGGGACATATGTTTCAAGCTTTGTGGGCTACATCTTCATATAGGATTAGTTTTTAACTCCTAAAAAATGTAGAAGTCATTCTTTGCTCAACTGTACAAAAGCAGGCCACAGGCTGAAGTCTGTGGACTCCTAGCTTAGATACAGAACTTAAACACTCATTTCCAATGTTAACTATCTCCCTGAAGCCAAAATCTTGATAGTAATAATGTATCCTTATATCATAACCATTTTATGAAATTAAACTTCTCATCCTTTAGTTACAATTTTTCTCTATATTCTTTGATCTAGTGAATTCCTCTCAGCCTGAAACAGGCTTACTTCAATCACTCCTCCTACGACCTTCATATTTACCTAACTTAAAAATCACATAGGATTTAAGTTGAGGACATGTCCAAGGTAAACCTAGGCTGAGCAAAAAGGAACTGAACCCAGATTTCTAAAATCTGCCACTTAATAAACATCTTAATGATAAACTTTGACAGTTTTGTAAATCATGTTAATGAATTATTTCACTAATTTCTAGGTCTGAAACTTTGGTAAGAGATCATTTTACAAGTTGTTATTACTCTGTAAAGCATACTAGTAATCACATTTTGGGCCTTCTCCGGCTAATTTGGAAATGGGACTTATGTTTAGACTTGCTAAACACAGGTTAATTTCAGAATTAGAAAAATATGGGTTATAATCTACTTTTTAAGTATTAATTTACTTTCTTTAGAAAGTAGAATTTACGTGTATTGGAAAGCCCTAGAATTTGCTATACCAGTTCCTTCAAAGTTGGGACAGCTATCCATTAATATATCTGATATAATCTTACCTTAAAATCACAATCATTCAGGTTCCAGGAGCTTCACACTTGTGTTTTAACCTTTTAATATTTTTGGTTCCTTCCACGTAATGCTAGTGCTCTTAAAGATGTGTTTTAAATATCCAATACACAATATTTAGATTTTGTATGAAACTTCCTAATGGCACAATAAAATTTTCCTATTTCAGTGCAATGATCTCTAGCAATTGGAAAAATAATACAATTAGAATGAGTACTTCATAGTCTCCCTTCAAACCTATACCAAGAAATAAGCCCCAAATATATTTACAACACTAGAGATGTGTCCTGCTTCCATGTTTAAAATAAAACTAAGTAACTGAATGTGTAGTACCTACTACATTTTAAAATCTTTCCTAATTCCACACAGGTCTCAAAAGACTATTAAACTAAAAAATAAACTAAATCCCAATTATGTGAATGCAAGCTGAAAATGTCTTAGTAATAAATATCAACTCTGGCATTATTCCCATGTAAAAGCACCAAGATAAAAGTTTACTACAACATTCAATCAGGGACCACTATTATTTAGAGACCTGTATTAAGGGATTTTTAGTATTGTATCATTTGTTTAAAAAAAAAAAAAGTGGTATTCAGTATGATTAACTTTCACACTCAAAATGTGATTTGCTAAAAGAAATGCCAATTGTCCTGTTAATCCTTGAAATTCATTTTACAAGAATTCAGCTTTCTAATTGAAATAGGTATCCCTTCCAAATGTGATCCAACAGCCTGGTTTAACAAAAACCCCACATAAACAAAATCTAAATATAAGGGGGGGGGGGGGAATGATAATTTTGGGGGTGCACACACAGGTCAGAAAACACGTAACGATAAATGGGCTCCTATTTGTTTTCATGACTTTTAAGAAGTGAGCATGAAAATAAAATCTTTATTTTCAGTTATTACCCACCAATAAGAGAAAGTTAGGTTCACAGTTTTAGCTCTTGACACAAAGTGAACTAGGAGGCAAATTTACATCCATCAGATACAACTAATGGACCAACTTTTTAAAGTTCAGGCTATCTTGAAAGCTTGCAACATACCAGATATTGCTGTATTCTACAGTGACAGAATGCCAGCAATGGCTGACACTAAGTAGAACTTGTGAAGTGTTTTTAATAGGAGGTGCTTTCTATAGGTTGCTAAAAATCAAGGTTTACAAACATTACACGTCCAGAAACAAGTTTAAGGAACTTGGAAGTCTAACCACAATGATTTAGGAGGGTGTATGTTGCAATCTCAAGAGGGGTCAATAGTCCATATGGACTAAATTAATACTTGCCTCTGGGTAGCAGGTATGTTTGTAAATATAAAATTATATTAGACATTAGCACCAGTGCAGAACACGCTCAGCATCATAAGATCCAAAACACCAGCACAAAAGTTTATGCATCATTAAAAACCAATTACCTCCTTCCTAAGATGTCAAACTAACAGGTAACTAGATTATAAATCTAATCCAAATGAATAACTCTTGTACTGTACAATTTCTCTTTTAGAAGTATATGGGAGAATTAATCAGCTAAATAGCAGACATTCTGATTTAAGATCTTCAGTATTTTTAAAATTGGACATTACCATACACAGGTAGAAAATACTGAGTGACAAAAGATCTTTAAAACTGTACATTAAGTTCCTTTCCTGTTTACCAATAAATGTGACCAAAAAAAAAAAAAAAAAAAATCCTAGAATATCTGATCTGTTTGTTGAGAATTCTCTCCATGTATGTGGTATGCTCCTATTCAAGGAACCCATTAACCTAATTTTCTGAGGAAGAGGTAAAAGATACTTACTTGTCACTTTCTGTGGAACAGTCATCTATCAACTTAAGACCAAAATTAATAGCAATATAGGAAATTCAGAAACAGTAAGATTTTTGGTTTATATTTCAAGGACGGTGCTGCTGTTCCAACCTTATAAGTAAAGCTGTCTGCTCTCCAAATTCCAAAAATTAACATACCCCCGCCCCCCCCCAATCTTACCATACAAACCAGTGCCCTTTGGTTTCTTAAGAAAAAAGCAAGGGTTAAAAGGCTGTTGATTATGGAAGAACAATTTTGATTTGGGACCTTCCACACACAAATCATACTGAGTGGCCAGACACTTATTTTACAGAACAGTTTAAATAGTACGCAGTAGCCAAATCAACTTGTTCCACCCACCCTTTGGAGAGGAAAAAACCCAACACCCATAAAACTACTTCACTTGATAGGATGTGTACCAACAAGTAGCTTAAACCTTCACCAACAAGGTGTCTAGTTTGGTTTTTAAAATGGGGGACAGTCACACATTTTAAAAGTAAATATAGGTGAAATTGTCAATCAATTATAAATTTGAACCTAATGAACCATGCAGGAGCAAGGGTTAATAAACCAATGTGCTTTGAATTTGTTCAAGTACTGATAGTTCTGTATATAAAGATTTAGCATATATAACAGCTATCATGAGAAGTGAAAAAAGATTTTCCCCAGAAATGAAAATATTAAAACTAAGTTAAAATACATATAGTAGTATTAGTATTCCACACAGCATAAAATTTGACAAATCAAAGTTTACATGACCCAGTTGACCATGTGTGAAAATGCAAAGCAGGTATTAAAACTGATATTATGTCCAATATTTAAAACCAGTTTGTAATTGAGAGAACATCTAAATCCTTAATTAAAAAACACAAATGAAGTGAAAGCTTTAAACTGGTACACACTGTTCACACCTATATTTCAAGTTTGGAAATGCATATTTGCAAGCAGCAATACAAAAGTATTCATGAAGAATGCATAATCTCTGAAAATTATGAAAACATCCCTGCTACCAATACATTTCTAAATACAAAACTGACTACCATATTGTTACTTCTGTGTAGCGAGAGAAGTTCATTTTCAAAACAGATAAAATTCAGTCTTTAGGTGTGAATGGTATGAATGACAGTCTTTTTTTTTTTTTTTTTTTTTAAATTCTTAAGTCGTTTGGGATCCTTAAGCATGCAAAACCTCAGATGGGAGGGTCCACAAAGGAACCAGGGTTGTCTTATGGCATCCAGTTAAGCCAGAGCTGGGAATGCCTCAGGGTCATCTACATCAGGAGCAGAAGCACTTGACTGAAAAAGAAAGAAACCAAAATGAACAATTCTAGAATCTTGGATTGCCAGTGTCTACATTCAGACACGCAACTCTAAAAAATCATGAGGTTAAATAAAATACTAAGTAAAATGTGGCAAAAGCTTTACTTAAAAGTCAAAGTTATGGATCAGAATAAAACTATAAATATTTACAATGAGCCTTGTCCTAAGTTTTTATCAAAACCTATAAAACTTGCTTAATAATATCATGGGTTTAGTTTTCTAATAAATCACACAAGTAGATTCACATGGAATATGTGTGTGGAATTCTTTGTTGTTTAGTAATTTTTTCCTCCCTTGCTCAATATGAATGGCATCAATTTAAAAGCAGGCTAAGAAACTTGTTACATAAAATGATTTAAGCAGCACATTCATCAGTGTTAGAAAGGGACCCAACTGCTATTTATAAAGTACAAATAACAACAGAAATGTGTTGAAAGAGCCCATATACACAACAGTGATCTTTTTAAAAAAACCTGATGTCAGAGGAAGAAACAAGAAATTATCACCCATTATGGACAAGCATAAAATCTGTTATACTAATCTACCACTATAATCAAACACTGACAGACTAAATCAAGTAAATGGGTCCCCAATTTGCACATCAGGTGTTGAGAATTCAGGAAGGCATCATTGTTGTTTCCTAGCCACACCATTAGAGACAAAGAACTAACTTAACCCAAGTATTACCTCTAATACTTTAGTTTAATAATATCTAGTCATGATACTTTGGCATCAAACAAATCAGAGTTCAAATTCATCAATTAGTAGGGCTTCTATCAAAATATTTAAGAACTTGTTTCATGTCACACACACTGTGCAAGGCATTAGATTATAAAACTAGGACATGAATGAATTCCAGCTTTCACACTATAGTAAAAAAAAGTGACAATATCATCTTGTGTCACACAATTATGGACACAAATGTTATTAATGTTAACATTTAGCTGAGACCTAAAAAAAGCAGCAAAGAGTCAAGGCAAAGGAAGAGGCTGGCATTTCAAGTAGACCTTAGCAAAGGCCAAGAGTTAACTTGGTTCCTTGTATCTAAATTTCTCCTTCTGTAAAACAGGGATGTCAGTGTGGTAACAAGAATTAAGTACCTAAAATGCCTAGCACAGCACCATGACCAGCACCTAATAAGTACTGAACAAAGTGATAATTTTACTAGCAGCACAATTCAATCACTTTAAATACTTTAAACAAAAATATAGCCTAAAATGTAGTTTCTTGAAGGTATGTCTACTTCTTTTTTCTTCTTCTATTCATATCCCCAAAATGGACATAGGGCACTGATTTACCAAAGAGAGGTCTTCAAATTACTTAAAGAAGTCTTAAAATTACCTTGTCAGTTCTGCTGCCACGGTTTGGACGTCCACCACGCCCACGGCCACCTCGCCCTCCCCTGCCACCACGTCCTGGGCGGCCAAGGTCTCCAAAATTGATCTCCAGCTGAGACGTTATATCATTTGCTGGCTTCCGGAAATGATGGTCCATAACCGAATCTTCAGCATGAGCCTAAAAATTTAAGAGTGGGCCATGGGATGATTAATAGGAAAGCAACACCACTAATTTCTAAATAATTAACTTTCTTTTAAAAAGACCAAAATCCAATCTGCACTTTGTGTGAATATATCAAAAATGATATGTGTCCTTCAGATGAAGACTTCTGGATAGATGTAAGGTTTCTACTGGTGATTAACTGAATCCCTTTATAAGTTATGAAGAGAACTCTGGCTCTGTACTCTTCCAAGTATGACTTGGGAAAAGAAGTCATGTATAAACTTCTCAGAATGCTTTTCTGTTCATGTACAACTATATGTTCTTCCCTATAAACTGGAGAACTACAGATTCAAATGAAACACAACTTTACATCAGGGAACCTTGAAAGCTAAGCACAAATAAATCCAAGCCTTAAATATAGCCAGGTAACCTTAAAGTCAACATGTTTGTGGAATCCAGATCCTCCTCTGTATTTATGTATAAGGTATACCACCCACTCTGCAAAACAAAACAAAAGCCAGAGAATTTTACACTGTTTAATTCTTAATTTCTTCTTATATGTTTGGGATGAATGTGTTTTAATTTTTTTAATGTTTACTTTTGAGAGAGAGTGAGAGAGAGAGAGTGCACGCAAGCAGGGGAGGGGGAGATAGAGAGGGAGACACAGAATCTGAAGCAGGTTCCAGGCTCTGAGCTGTCAGCACAGAGCCGGATGCGGGGCTTGAACTCACAAGCCGTGGGATCATGACCAGAGCCAAAGTTGGATGCTTAACTGACTGAGCCACACAGGCACCCCGGGATGAATGGGTTTTAATCTTCTAGTTGGAAACTTTTCTTATACTACTTGAAAAGTATGTTTTAGCTTTCCTAAATACAGGTACAATCCTTTTCTGAAGGAACAATGAACATTTTGTTCTTTCTAAATGTTGTAACACTACAACTGTTAATAACTACCCTTTAAAGTACAAGTAAATTTTGTAGTTGTATCTATGTTTTCACCCCTCTAATTGTCTAATATCCAAATTGTCATTCCTCAGTGCTAGGCCAACCTAATCTAAAAGGCAGTAGAAGGTTCTTTTTAGAATATCCATTTAAGTTAATGTTTAAATGTAAACCCACAAAACTGGCAAATTAAAATCAATTATATATACGAATTGCTTAATTTTTAAACATTTTCTATTGCAAAGCAACAGTATCAATTCATTAATTAGAAGTGTTTTATAAGTTTCTAGAGCACAGAACCAAAAAAGCCTAATTGATATACTACTGAAGCACCTCAAAGGTTGTACTACACTAATAAAGACAAAGTCTGGATGTTTAGGGCACATCCCTTTAAAGCAGCTAGAACAAATCTGCAGTTTTTTTTTCTAGAACCATGAAGGATAATCAGGAACTAAAAGCTCTGACTTCAGCTGTCAATTAACAACCTAATTCAGTTTTCTATTTCTAAGTTTCTTGTTTTTCCTAACTACTAGTTTGTTGTGAGGATTAGGATATGTAAAAGAGAAAGAGCACTTAAAATGTACTACAACAATCTTGAAGACCTATACATAAACTGCAAGACCATATATGTCAATAAGGCCAGATCTAAACAGGTACCCACGTCACAAAAGCAACATGAACAAAAAGGATCCAAACACATAAAAGTGGTTTGATAACAAACATGTCCTGGTTTTAAAGTTATTCATAACAAATTTCACAACTTAATTTTCAAAAATTTCTAATCATATACATCAGTTTGTATAATTATTTTTGAAAAGTTCAATGTAAAATAGTACTTAAAACTACCATACCTAACCCAAGGTCTATAAAATGCATGAAGAGACTTCAGGGTATTCATGAATCATGTAAAATAGATCAGTATTTTGTGTATGTGTGTCTTGTTCTAGAGAAAAGTTCTATCGGGACCCCAAAAAACTTACAAATCATTTTGTCAAGTTGCCTAAGTAAATCTTTCCCATTTTAACCTAAGCAGTTTAATAATTACTACAAATTAACAACCTCTCCAAGATGAACTTTCATGATTTTTTTCATCAGGAATCCTATTTGCTTAACCCTAATACACAACTTTATCTGCAAAAATTACAAAAAAAATAACCAAAGGCATTCAAATGAAGCAAAAAGTTTTTTTTTTTTTTCCTACAGGACTTGGTACTTAAAACAAAGTCCCCATTTTACTTTTATGGAGTCAATGCTTAAAAAATCATCTCTAAACCCAGAATATTTAAGTCTCTTCAACCTTTATTTCAAAAGGTTTCCAAGTTTGCTTCACAGCTATTTGTTTAGAAAATTAAGATGCAATATCTTACTGAATCTTTTTATTGCAGGTTGCCTTAGTAACAAAAACATTTCAACTTCACTTTATAATCAAAATCTCACATTTGTACAAGCCCTAAATCATGGGCAATGGGCCATTCCTCTAAGAACCCGCCCCTATGATTGTTACCAAATCAAAAACCACCAACATGCCTTTCTCAAATATTTTTGTTAGTAAACCAATTTGCTGGTTCCTGTAAGACATCAATCCTCAGTAAAAGAGAACATTTTTTGAAGAGTCTTGATCATTATAAATGGCACAGGCAGAATTTGAAAAATTTAATACCAATGAAGCCACTAATTTATTTTAGATTAAACCACATGAATATGCAAATCTTTCAACTGATTCCCAGTTAGGCAAGACTTTTTAATAAATATTAGCACAACTCTGAAAAGACCTACCTTATTTCTAAGACACTAATTTTATGATACACAACTAACTGCTTTTTAGGAAAAAAACAAAACCACATTAGATACATTGTGGACTGATTAAAGGACTACTTTTCTTGACACATATAGTAATGCAATTTATTTCCTTTTTGAAAGTTTACCCCAAATGATCCTAGGTAAAGGTTTTCTAAAAACAGATTACCCATGTCATATTTTTAAAAAGTATAAATATGATTCAATACACATCTGAACATTTCCAAACACCACAAAACTTAATTTTACCTCTTCACTCTTTGACTTATGAAGAACAAATCCCTTCTTCCACTGCCCATCAGCACCTTCATTTGGTTTTCGGATATTAAATTCTACTTTTGCCCGGTCCTTATTTTGAATAGCTTTCCACTCATCCAAAGTCATTTCTTTTGGACCCTCTTCCTTTACTTCTTCAACTTCATTCTCCCTGTGAAAACATATTTGTTTTATAGCTGGTAGTTCTTTTAAAGCTGATAAAATCCTAATTTACAATTATAAGGAAGCAGCTAATCTGGACTAGTTGGTATTCTTTAAGAGACTACTCAAGGACAAGAAGACCCCAGTCCTCTTTGTAACCCAAAGGTTAACATGTAACTTGGTGGAGGCTAGAATTCAGTACTTGTTGAATTAGTGAAAGCATGGATAACTGAGGAATATACAATTTTGAATTATCTTTACCTAAAATACACATTTCTTAAAAACATACTTCTTTAAAACCATACATACCCTTATGTGATTAAAATATTAGGCTTAGCTTCTCCTAAAACACTTTTTAATTTTCCTAATTTCCCACAATATAGAACTTATAACAAAAATAAAGGCAATCATCTAGGATGACTGAACAACCAGGACTCATATTCTAGAATATAAAAGAACTATTCCTCTATCCTTTCTTTTATCAACTAACGCTCATAGCAAAACAATTTTAAAAGCCAAGTATACCTATAAATCCAAAATCCTGTATACTCCAAACTTTCAAATCAACCTGACATGGACAGGATACTGCAGCTTCACCAATACTGGAACCTTCCACAAAACACACCAATTTCAAAACTTAATACTAAATTAGTTAGAACTATTATATACTATCCTTTCCTTTTTTTCAAAAACAAAGCATGGGCCTAGGAATCCATTATTTCAGTCTAATCTCAACTTGTAATTGTCACCAAACAAGTTGTTTGCTATTTTGGGAGCCTTGCTTCCTTCCAAAGATAGCAGGTGACTCAGTTAGCCTGAGAGCTCAAATATCTATCTCCCTTCCATGCTACTTTTCACTGTTCGACATATCCTATCTTAAAACTTCCTGTACCAAGTTTACACTTAATAAATGATACCTTGGCTAGCAATATCAAATCCAACTCTGTCACTTTGCAAATGAGAAAACTAAGGATCAAAAAAAGATCCTAGTTACTCCCAAGTCATGACACAGCCAAGAATAGAACTCAGCATACCTTTACCACGTCATGAGATCATGACCTCTATCTTCAAGGGTTGTTGTAACGATCAAATGAAATAAAATAAAGGCTCTAGGAACTAAATATAAGGGAGTTAATCAAAGTCAGCCTGTGACTCTTAATCAAAGCTATGCTTCCTAAATTTATACTTCCACATATAAGATGGAATACTATATTCAGATTCTCCCCTGCTCTAATGTCATAATCTTGATCTTCTTTAGCCCAAATACCCTCAATTGTATTCCTGGCTCCTGAGCAAAAGATTTGCTTGCAATACACTATCAATATATAAATTTCTTCCGATAAACAGTTTTACCACTCAAAATTATGATTTCGTAGTTTCATATAAGTGAAATTTATATTACCCCAAGTGTAACAGATCACTTAATACCATGTATGTTTATCTACTCTAATAGTAAATTATTATTCTTTCTTCAAACAAACCCATGGAATATGATACTATTACCAATAATGGTTCACTGTAGGCGCAACTTTTGGAGAAAAAGAAGAAAAGCATCCCCTCTCTGACTGATTTAAATATACTCTGATTAAGATTACACAAACCCAGGGTGCCTGGGTGGCTCAGTGGGTTAAGCATCCAACTCTTGATTTTGGCTCAGGTCATGATCTCACAGTCGCATGTCAGGCTCTGCCGACTGTGGAGCCTGCTTGGGATTCTCGCTCTCCCTCACCCTCTGCCCCTCCCCCACTCGTGGGCTAGCCCTCTCTACATAAACAAAAACCCTAAATAACTAGCAATTACACAAACCCTAAATAACTGGCAATTCCAGACTTTAAGCCATATTACTATATATAATAAATGACTGGCATGTAACTTCTGCTTGGGTTGATGGAAACTAAAGGAAGGCAGTAAATTATTTCCACCAGCGTAACTTGAACTTTTACAATTCTTCCACCCTTGAATGAAAACTTCAAAACCAAGTCTTATACCTAAAAAACTCAGAAAATGAAAAGGATTAAGAAAGCCAGTAAATTAGTAACATATTCTGGCTCTTGCTCTCCTCATACATTTAAAAACAAGACAATAATGCTATGTTCCAAATTCTATGGGGGGGAGGGGAAGCCTTCAGAGACAGAGAAACCAATTTTAAAATGGTCACATTTTCTAGTTTTAAACTATTTTGGAATAAAATTTATATAGACTCCAAAGTACTACCACCTATGCATTCTAAATACTACAATTCTCTTATGTCAACCATTTGGTCTAATTTTTAGAAACCCCCAGTTTTAGCTTCCACCTATTCAATGTCTCTGGACAGCTATCATCACTAGGATTATTCATTACAACTTGTCTACCACATAAAGTATAGCTAAATAAAATGCAGGGCATCTTTTTCCTATTCTCCATTCTCAGGTTAAACAGTTAATTTTTGTTCTTAAGGTGAACAAGTATTACTGTTCATACTGTAAAATATGCATTTTCCTTACCTTTTAAAAGACAACAATGGTAATTTCAAATAGAAATATCCATTTCTATTTTTCAAGCCATTATAGTCCAATATAAAAATGTGTAAAACAGTCCTCTAAATAGATACTATTTGAGGGATTGGGGCACCACAAAAGTCTCCGGTTAAAAACCACCAAATAGTAGCATTAAACTTGCATGCTCTTTTCTTGGTAAAAACCCAAACTGATTGCAATGCTGGGGCATTACCAGTACACATAAAACCACTTACTTATTTTCAGTGTCTGCAACTGGATGTTCTTCACCTTCAGGTGTTTCCTCAGTCACATTTGATTGATCCAAGTCACTGCAATTATAAGATATTGGTTTCTGAATGTATTTTGGGGACTCTCTAAGGAAAAAAGAAAAAGAAAAGCATCTAGGTCCATTTACATGTAGCTGAAGAATTCTTTATACAAAAATGTTTTAAAGTCTTCACATTCCCTAACAATCTTTTCTTACTAAATAAACTTCCCGGTAGACCTAACAGAAAATAACTTAAAACTGCATACTAATTCCAAGTTATAGTTCAAGTACTTTATTCAAAAAGTAGCAGGACAGAGTAGCTTGCTCAAAAACAAAGTTTCAACAGCCTATCAAACTTTTCTAATGACCACACAGGTCAACAGCTAGAAAAGGAACTATTAAAAACATACAGGAAATCAGCATACCCAAATAACTTAAACGTAGGGTTTGAAAAGCTACACTGCCATATGAAAAGAAAAATGAACATCACATATATTAAAATATAGAAAATTGGTCATTTGACATATTGTATTCAGATACATCCAACGAGATAGTATAAGGAAGTAGCTCTCAGATGAGAGCATCTGTTCTTGTCCTAGGACAAGTAAAACTTAATAGGTATAGATAAAACTCTAATAAAGTATAGAATCTTATTTAAGCATTATTTTAAAAATTCAGAATACCAACGTTAATTCATCTTTGACAGTTCCCCAGTTGTGAGAGCCGCTACCTCCACGTTTGTCTTCGTGCTTCAGGCCACTGTAATGTGAAAAAGAACTAACAAAACTGAGTTAACATAGTACTCTTTAATTCTAGAAATTCAAATTTTGTCTAATTAAGGAAGCAAATTCACATGTAAAAATATAATAAAAACCTATATAAGACTTACGATCTATCACTTCCACTATGCCTATCAAATTCACGTTTGCCACGAGAATCAAATCCATCTCCTCGGCCCATTCCACGTCCACGGCCTCCTCGACCTCTTCCAAGACCACCACGGCCTCGGATAGGCCGATCAATAATCGGTCTACAACAAACAAAAAAATATTATATACCTCCTCCAAGGTTTCCAGGAAAAAAAAAAAATAAGGAAAATTCATCCAAAGACTCAAATGCAAAAAACATATTTACTGGCTAATAATGCAGTGGTTAAACACGTTTCAGAAAATTCAAAACAATCTACTTCCAGACACAGAAATCAGAACTAGGAAGCTCCCCACAGACGAGAAATTTTTGCTTTCTCTAAAACTTTACTGCCAGTGCCTATACTTTTTCATGGTTATTCATTTCGCATTATAATCTAGTAAAACCACTACACCTCACCAATACACTTCAAAATAAAAATAAATGCATCTAATGTGCACAAGTCATCTGTTTTCCTATAAACAATCACCCAACAGGACTTTCCTGCTAACAACATCTGGGGACAGTAAGGAAAAGAATTATCCACTGATTCGATAGAAGTATTTCATTACAAGAAGTCCAAGACTGAACACTAAAAACTGTCACCAAAATGTTCATAGTAAAACAATGCACACACTCAGACATTTCTCTAAAAAACTGATCAATGTAACCAGCCACACTGCCACCTGGCAAATTATGCCCAGTTTATAGCTTTGTGTTAATATATAACTCTATAAACTGACAAATATGAAGAAATTAAAAAATCTTGCCTATCAACTGAAAATTCTCCTCCTTCACCCTTTTCTTCAAGTGGCTTTTCAAATCGCCGTTCACGAGGTGGTCGCCTTTCTGGTCTCCTATCAATTATTTTCCCTTCACCCTGCAGCTGTTGATCAGGTCTTCTTCCAACACGTCTTATTCCTAAAATGATAAATAACCTGCATAAGCACAGTGTTTTTGCAACACAAAAAATTAGGCAGACTACCGAAAAGACAAAAAAAGAAAAAAAAAGTTGCTATTCTTTCAATCCACTGTCCAGCACTTGCTGCTGAAAATGGCAAGTGGGCATCTCTATAAAGTATAAAAGTACTTCAGAGAAATTCCTATTTAAAGACAATAAATTTGTTTCAAACTTCTATTTATATTTAGAGTTTGCCAAATCATATCCCATTCCCTCCCCAAGCATTCCTGTAACTGACTTGTAAGTCATCAGGGTAGCCATTATTCCTCTCACTTTTCAAGATGCCACAATCCCTTAATTTAAAATTCCCACTTTTAGAAATTTTAGGCATATGATACATAGTGGCTTTCAAGACACCAAAGATTAACACCAGTAGCCATTCATTAGTTAATACTGAAGCAAATCAACACACTCACCAGATAAGGACCCTCAGAAAAACAGTGAAGGCCACCTACTTTATTTTACATAATCTGGAGGAAATAAAACTAATTTCTATGAAATTACAAAACTGATAGGAAAACAAATGCAACAGAGGAATACATCTTCATTGTTTCAAACAGCTAGTTAACCAGAAAAAAGTATCATTTTCCTCTATTAATTTTTGTATGTATTCACATGTGTATCCATCCATATCCATTCACAGGGACACACACGGAGAAAAAAAAAATACTGCTATGCAACCACTAGGAAATAGTCCAATCATTTCATTATTATAAATGGAGAGCTTTCTTTGTTTGCCCTTACAAGTATCTTTGTTTCCGAAGAATCTTTAAAAACCACACACACATAGATCCCTTTAAAAACAGTATTTAAGAAATAAAAACCATCACTAGGTGATGGCTAAAACATTTACTGATTTCCTCATTAGTTTTTTCCTGTGTCAGTGGCCCACAAAGGCAACCAATATGCATTATCAGTGGCCTCAAGTAGATTAAATTCATGACTAAAATTTCAGGTATGCCTAAACTCCTAAACCATAATTTCTGCCCGAGTCAAAAAGCAGCTGAGGAATTGGTTTTGTAACAGGATCTTAAGTTGATTCACTGATTCTTTCTAAGAAAGTGACCACCACCAGAATGCACCCAATCATTCAGTTGCTTGTAACTGAATTCAAATGGTAAATATCAAACTCTTAAATAAAATTTTAAGGTCCAATCCACATAAACTCTCAGGGTAGACCACAAATGTTAGATCGTAAAGCATCTTAAACAAATGCTGTCACAGGTATAGTGTATTGGGGTGGAGCTATGGAACCAGTCCTTTAATAATGATATTCAACAAGCCAAACACACCCAAATGAACAATGGCTTCCTTCCCCACCCAATATTCATTATTATGCTTACAGAACCTAAAAAATTTACTAAATAAATTCACCCAATGACAGATATTTTTAAAAATTCAAACTTTTCTTACCCTCTTATCTGCACTTGCAAACTCATTTGATTTGCAGTAGATTCCAGGCTTTCAATAAAAAAAAAAAAAAAAAAAAAAAACTAAAAAACACCTTAGTCTACACTCTTAGCGATGTTCTGTGTCAGCTCTCAAATTCTTCAAATGGACAAGCTATGAAACTCATAAAATACAAAATACATATCTAAGATACTTCTAGCATTTGCCAGGACTTATCATCCAAAGGCAAAGAACACATGATTAGGTAGCAATTCTTCCCACTGCCAAGAGGCAGGAAGACAGTTTACAGGTCTATCCTTCTCCAATGCCCACAACATCAACTGACAGGTAGTAGGGATCTGAAATCTTTTTCATTCAACACTTTTCCTATATTTATATGCTTGTGTTTTATGCAATTTAAGGTTAACAAGTGAGTGCAATGTATTGCTGATCTGAAGAAAATGTTGACAGCTAATATGGAAGTTTTCCTAAGGAAAGTGTACAGAGTGTGAACTCAGTCCTGGTTATAAATTTATGAAGTAATTCCACAATTTTGTAACCTAAAATACTAGGTTTGAGGTTAAGAGCTTACCTCAAAAGTGGGCTTTATGATCAAAACAACTGAGGGGTTTAAACCAATCTTCATGCTTTGAACATTAAAAATGGGTGAACACATTTACCTGGTACACTTTGATTTATACATTTGACTCAATTTTTTCACTTTTTTTGGATTGGTGATCAAGGGGGTGAACTTGAGCAAAAAATAGTAAACAATTACACAGGTCTCTGTTACTCAACACAGAAATTAAATAATTATTCCACTGTGCTACAGGTTGCTTTAAAACTTAGATTAAATAGATACTTGGTCTAATCAATGTGCACACATGCTTTCCAACACTCCAAATTGTGCTTCTCCCCACCCTGTAATTTTAATACAAGAATTGTTTTGTTTTAGTCATCACATAGGTTCTTCATTCCAAGCATCACAGAAGTTCTGTATTAAAAAAAAAAAAATCCCAAAGCAAAGCCTAATATCATAATCAATCATAATTGTTGTGATTTTTAAAATTAGTTGAATGCAATTCAACTAAAATGAGAAACTACTACTTTCACGAGCACGTGGCAGTGAAGAATAATTTCAACTTTCAACGTAAAAAGGCAACTCCAAAGATTCAGAGATTAAGTTCTACACCTACCTACCGATCGAGTACACTTTTTTCTTATCCTCAACTGTTTTTGCTTTTTCATCCATCACAGAAGACAAACCAGCAATAAGAGAACGCAAAAATCAACCCCAAGACAACTGTGACCGGCCAATGAATCCCGACCATGCTTCATGCACATGTGGAGAAAAAGCTACAGACTCAAAGGAGCTCTGCCATGGCTAACATTGTGACAGCCTCTGCACTCATTTCACCACGAGGCCCAGGCGGGGCCACCAATATGAAATACTGAGAGGAGGGGTGACGGGACAGAGGACGAGCCTCAGGATTTCCTGCAATAACAGGTCTTCGTTCAGAATTCCCGCTTCTGCTTGCTACAGTGTAACAAAATGTCTCTTCCCAAAAGCTTCCTTCACTCCAAGTTTATAGTTTTTAACAGTTAAGGGGATGGGGGGTGGGCAATAAAGTATATGTGGCACCTGGAACAGCAGCTTGCTCCACAGTATGATAGCGTAGGACACAGAACTAGCTCAGGTGCAAACTCCGACCCCCCCAGCTTTTCAGTGGGGTACTCCGCGCCATCGTGGGACAAGATGGCAGGAGAGAAGCCAACCGCACCTCAAAGCAGCCTCGGGAGAGCTCCGTGCAGCAAGAAGCTGTGGACCCCACACTTCCCCGTAACTACAAAAGCTTCAGCAAGTGGCTAGCTTCCCCGAACCTCGGTCCACGCGCTCGCCCGCCAAGGAATCCGGCGGGAAGTCAACAGCCTCCCAGGATCGCGAACACGCTCGAGGAGCTGCTTATCTCCAGAGCACGCTCCTCCGCTCAGAAACTGAAGCGGGAAGGGGATGGCTCCAGGATCCTTGCAGGTGGTTTGAACTTGGGGCTACCATGCTCCCAGCACCTTAGCGGGACCTGGCTTTTGTCGTGTGGAGGAAACGTGAGGAAATCGGCGGCAAAGTCTCCCGCGGACCCTCAGAACTCCAGAAGCAGGTGGTAGCCGTAAAGTCCCCTCGCTCCTTCCCTCCATCCCGGGTCTCCCCCACCTTCTACCACAGCTTTACCTTCTTTCTTAAGCGCCACGGGCGGCTGCGTCTCCTCTTTCTTGTCAACCACGCCGACGTTGGGGGGCAGTGGGTTCTTGCGGTCTTTCTGGGACTCTTTACGCAGCTGTTTGCCTGCCGCGTTAGAGTTGGTCTGGGCTGCGGCCTGAGCTGCGCTCTTGGCCCCGGGGCCCCCAACGCCGCCCCCGCCGGCTTCTTTTTTCTTGTTCTCTGCTGCCTTCAACACCTCAAAGGGGTCCGATTCGTCGTCAAATAACTGGTCGAATCGGTTGGTGACCACGCAGCCGAAGCCTTCCTGTAAGTGCCCAGGCATGATGGTGGCTCGGCGGCGCGTTCCTCCACGGATTGCAGCGGGCCGCGCCGAGCCAAGAGCGCCTGCTTCAGCTCTTCCCACAAGATGGCCGGGCCGAGAGAGGGGGGCCGTCTTCTCTTCCGGCGCCAGGCACACATCCGGGAGCGGCCAGCGCCGCACGGCACCACGGGGTATGTAGGCCAGAGTCGCTTTTCCTGAGGCGGCTCTCGGCTCCAAGACTACAAATCCCAGAATGCACGGCGCTGCAACTCTTCGCGCGCGCCTAAGAGGAGGGACCTCACGAAGGGAGTGGAGCGTGCGAGCTGAGGGCGGGGAAGCGCTGTGGTGGGCGGAGTCCTGCCACCTGCTCTTGCCACCCTTAAACTCTCTGGGTCTCGGGCTACGCTGAAAACAGGAAAACGAGACGGCGTATTTTGCTCGCGAAAGTTCTCTGTCTTTGGTTTTACTTACCCGTCTCCGGCCCAGGGCTAACTTTCCCCACCTCCCCGGGGAGGGTCAAGGTGACTCCAGATTTTACAATTAGAGACTCACAAACTTCCAGGGCTGGGAGGTTGCTGTCTCGCGCAGGCATGTCCCGATCTGTTCCAAGTTCTTAGCTGCCCAGGTGTTGGAGTCGCCCTGTTGCACCGCCAATAATGAATCGAGACTCTTGTGTTTAAATGAAGGAGGAATACGCTTTCTCTCGCGGGGACGTGAACTCGGTTAGCAGAATGAAAAAGACCACTTGAACTATCACACAGGAGCATTGCGCGCCTTTCCTGAATGTTGCGATGGGTGCTTTAATTGCTGTTAACTCTTAACAGTGCAGCACTAGCTAGATACGGGGCAAACCTCAAAAAGGCACTGTTTGTAGGAGCACTTTCTGAACTCGATCCAATTGTCCATTAGTGTCCAGCAAGGTAAGGTTGGTAAAATGTGTTCAAGAAATAATATTGTAAAGCATCTGAGTGTGTGGGGTGCTGAGAAATGCAGCGAGGAGAGGGAAATGTGTCAGCAAATTAATTGCTGTTATTAAAAGCGTTGATATTAGTTGAGAATAGTAAGGTCCATTAAGGCAATAGATGTCAGTGCATATTCAAGCATATTTGGTAACACTTAAGGAGTGTTTAAATATATCATCATAACTTTTCAACCTTTTCCCATTTACACAAAATAGAAAATGTGTCTCTTATGTTCAAGGTGTTACAAATAACCTTAATCTCAACAACAGCTTGTTAGGTAGTTTCCCCTTTTCACAGCTGATGAAACCATTTCAGAGGTGAAATGAGTTACCAAATTCACACCTCTTTAAGTGCTAATGCCAGGAGGTAACCTAGTCTTCTAACTCCACTCTGAGACTGTTGACATCAACTTTTAAATCCAAACTCTGCCTTCCGATAGAGGTCAGTCCATTATTAGTTAATTTCCAATCTTTAATAAGATTTAAATACTGTTGCATGTCAGGCAGGGTATGTAAACATGGCTGAATGTAATCTTATCAATTTCTGAGCAAATTTTAAATCAATTCCTTAACAGGGAAAACAAGAGTCGTATTTCAGGCATGTGGCAGCAAGCCTGGTGATTTTCATGTTTCTAAATCCAGCCCCACTCCTCAAAGTCACTTATTTTTCTGTCGTCTCAGCCCCTGCCACTTGCACCCCACCCGCTTCCACAAGCTCTGATTCTTGTGGTTCCTACCAAGACAAAAGGCAAGGAGCTTTTGACTGTACGCTTTGTGCCCCTTTGAAAATAGCTCAAGTGCAGTTTGGAAGATCTCCATGCTTTTAACACACCCTTTCTCTACCAAGGACTGTTAATATTTGCATCTTTGAGGCATCTGCTACAGCTCCTTTTTACCTCTTTCTGGCCACTACAACAACAACAAGAGCGAAAACTTGGCATTTTACTGTGTGCTTGGTGCACTTTACATGTTGTATTTCATTTAATCCTCACATCAACTCTATGAGTAAGTTCATGTATTCCCTCTTTAAGGTGAGGAAAATGAAGTACAAAGAGACTAACTTACCTACTCTTACCAAGTCTGGGAAGCGGGGCAGGCCTATCCTTAGTAATTTTTTCCTATGTACAGATCCCCGGTTTCCTCAAACAGATCCTTATGACCACCAAGTATTATTATATTAAGAATATTTATAGATAAGCTACACATAGGGGAACTGTGTAGCTATGAGTTTCTAAAGTTCACTTAATGCTCCTCAGAGAATTTTACCTATTAATATAACAAAAATAAAAGTCTTTGGGGGGAAAAGGGAGAAACTTGTAAGTACTTTTAAGTTCCTTCTCTCCCTTTCTTCTTCCCTGGAATTTTGGTTAATATGGGAAAATTTTAAGGCCCATTTTTAAAGCACACAAATAAAGCTCAAAATGGCTATTCTTTATCACAGTTACTATTTTGTAAGTGGTTATTTTCACTAATGTTTCCCTTCTCCTAAAAAGTTAAAATAGTCCTAAAAAATAGTCAGAAGTTCTTGCTACTTTCCATAGAAAAAATATTGGCTGAATAAACCGCAAAGGAGGAGGAAAGGAGACTTCTTGGCAGATTTGTTACTCAAATTACAGGCATAAGTTGTAAAGTGAAAAGTGGTAAGATACCACTGATTAGAAATGTAGCCTAAAATATCAGGTCTCTGTGGCAATGCTTGAGTCACATATTGTTCTCTGAAAAATATTCATACAACTTCACAGCTTTATCTTTAGCAAGTTCTGTAAAGAGTTTTCTAGCAGTAAATTCTGAAAACTATCCAAATATCTTGATTAAATGTCGAATATAGTTACCTAATGTTAATGAAACTGAGAATAAGAATATTATACATCCTTCCAGTCCTCACTTTTAGGATTCTAATACTCAATTCTCAACCAATTGCAACTTGTTTTTATTCATTTCTTAATAATCTCAATCCTCTATCGCTGTTGCTAAATTAAAATAATAATTGCTAACAACTACTACAATTTGAGCATTTACTATGCTCTTGACATCTTGTGCTAAATTCCCTACATGCATTATTTCCTTTAATTCTCAGAACAACATTATGTAGTAATTAGTTTCACTACCTCTGCCTCCCTTTTACAGATAGGGACACTGAAGTTAAGTGTCTCTCCCAAGTTCACATTGCCTGAAACAGTCCAGGCAGTCTGATCGCACAGCCTGGGCACCCAACTATTATACTTGTGAGGGCCATGGCAGAGGGAACAAAGTGTTTCCATCTTTATAGTGCTATCATCTAATAGTAAAACTATTATTCTAACACTTTGGGGACACTAGATACAGGCACCACATAAATGTAAATAAAAGACTAATTTTTAGTGTACTCTACATTATGCATTTTTAAAACAAAAGCAGTAAAGGTGGTACTTGTGAAGAAAAGGGCAAATCTGTGTCTGAGGATGCAATGCTAAGCATAAAATTGCAAGTCTATGCTCTTGCTAAAGTTAGAATATCTAAGCTAAAAATAGAAATATTATACTCTCTATTTTGCCACCTCAAACTCACTTTGAAGTTTGATCCTCTTAATTTTAAACATCCCTTCCTTTTATTTCCCTGCATTGTACTCTTAAAAACAAAAAGATTTATTGAGATATAATTCACAGGTCATACATAATTCACCTGTCTAAAGGGTACTATTCAAAGTTTTTTGGTATCCCCACAGAGTTGTGCAACCATTGCTGCTACCTAATTTTAGAACATTTTTATCGTTCCAAAAAGAAACCAATACCAATTAACATTCACTTCCCATTCCCTCCACCCCCAGTCCTAGGCAACCACTTATCTACTTTCTGTCTCATTGATTTGCCTATTCTGGATATCTCATATAAATGAGATGGTCTTTTGTGACTGGCATCTTTCACTTAGCATAATGTTTTCTAGGTTCATTCATATTGTAGTATGTGTCAGTATTTTATTTCTTTTTATGGCTGAATAATATTCTATTATATAGATAGATGACATTTTAACTATCCATTTACCAGCTGATGGACATTTGAGCTACTTCTGTTTTTTTCCTGTTTTGCTGTTGTGAATATTTACAGGGCTTGTATGGACATGTTTACATTTCATATATATATATATATATATGTATATATATATATATATATATATGAATGGAATTGTTGGGTTATGTGGTAACTCTATGTTTCATATTTTGAAGAGTTAAGCTGTTTTCCAAAGAGGCTACACCATGTTACAATCACACCAACACTTATGAAGGTTCTAATTTCCCCACATCCTCACGAATGCTTGTTTCGTCTTTTTGATAATGGCCATCCTAGTGAGTGAGTGTGAAGCTATATCTCACTGTAGCTTTGATTTATATTTCCCTAATGGCTAATGATGTGCTTTTCACATGCTGATTGGCCATTTTTGTATCTTCTTTGGAGAATGTCTATCTACATTTTAACTGGTGTATTTATCTTTTTATTATTGAATTGAAAGAATTCTTCATATAGTCTAGATTTCGAGTGCCTTATCAGTTATATGATTTGTAAATATTTTACCCCATTTAGTAGGCTGACTTTTCACTTTCCTGGTGGTAACCTCTACAGCATAAAAGCTTTTTATTTGATGTGGTCTTTTGTGAAGTTCAATGTATCTGTTTTTCTTTTGTCACTTATACTTTTGTTGTCATATCTAATGTGGGTTTGTCTAACTCAAGATCACAAAGATTTCATCTATGCCTTCTTCTAAAAGTTTTAGATATTTTTTACAGTTTTAGCTTTACATTTAGGCCTATAATCCATTTTAAAATAATTTTTTGTTTCATATATACCCTTTCCTTTTAATTTAAGTTAATTTTGAATATGTCAAACCAAAAAGAAGAACTTTAGGAGAAAAAAAGATACTGTTATTATTCATCTTATTTTTTAAAAAAATTTTAATGTTTATTTATTTTTGAGAGAGACAGAGAGAGAAAGAGAGAATGAGTGGGGGAGGGGCAGGGAGAGAGGGCTACACAGAATCCAAAGCAGGCTGTAGGTTCTGAGCTGTCAGCACAGAGCCAGACACAGGGGTCAAACCCACCGACCGCAAGATCATGACCTGAGCCGAAGTCAGATGCTTAACCAACTGAGTCACCCAGGTACCCCATCTTATTTTTTTAAAAAACATTTTATTTTGGGCATTATAATAAATAGCAAGTTTTTAGGTTTAATACATCCAATGAAGCTCCAAATGCATCTGTAAAAACTCCTTTGGAAATTGAAAATATAGTTCACACTTAATACTACCTATTCATTCTGATAATAAACATTTAATTCAACAATTATTTATTAAACACCCACTAGTGTGTCAAGCACTGTTCTGAGCCCTGAGGATTATGTCGTGAACAAAATAGGCAAGGCTTTCATTTTCATGGAGTTTACACACTGGAGCCAAGAAGCAAAGAGAAAACAAGTAAACACATACATCACTAAGGTTATTTGCAAAGTGATAAGTACTGTGAGAGTGTAATGTGAGGGAGGGACAACTTTTTTGGATTGCATGGTCAGAAAGCCTTCTGTGCTGAGGTCTGAATCATGAGAAGACACCAGCATTGCAATTATTTAGTAAAAAAAAAAAGAAGGAGGAGGAGGAGGGAGGAAGAGGGGACTGAAAGCAAGAGACCAAGAGTTAGGAAAGAGCTTGTAGGTTTCAAGACAAAAAAAAAAAAAACAAGAGTAAAACCAAATATCTCTGAGTGTCTGTAGGCAAAAGAGCACAAGATTGGGATGGCAGACTGGAAGACAGATCTTGAAGTGAATACAAGGATAATTAAGACTGTGTATGCTTCCAGTTTCCTTTTTTTTTTTAATTTTAATATTTCTTTATTTTTGAGAGAGTGCAGGCAGGCGAGGGGCAGAGAGAGGGGGACAGAGGATCTGAAGCAGGTTCTGCACTGACAGGATGACAGTAATGAGCCTGATGTGGGGCTTGAACTCACAAACTGTGAGATCATGACCTGAGCTGAAGTCAGATGCTCAACTGATTGAGCCACCCAGCTGCACCAACCGCCCCCCCCCCGTTTCCTTTTTAAAGAAGAATCCTCAGCTAACATGGTAATAAAATTTTAAATTTAGATGAGGAAAATATTCTGTAATCAAAATTAGCATTTCTTATTCTAAAGAGGCCAGATCAACACATTCTTGAAATTCTGACCCACTACCTGAGGCATTGGGAGGCATTCCTACTTGATCCAGTGGGAACTCAAACATTTTATTTTTTTACTAAGAGAAAGCCAGCCCCAACTATTGTTGGCTTCTGTGAAGTGGATTAGAGGAAACGACACCAAAGATTGTTCGCAGAAGCTTTCTTCAATAGTGATATCAGATTATTTATCAGGAGTTACCGTAGAGCTGAGACAGAACATGTCCAGGTGTTATCCCTAAAACTGAAAAATCAGAAGAGATAATTAATTATAAGCACAATGCTCAACCATAATAAGCACTTAATAAATGGTAGCTATTATCTCAATAGCTTTGGCTGATCTTCAGTGATACTACTCTTGATTGCTGGCCGGAGTCTCTTAGGTTTCTGTTGCTCCCAAAGCAAACAAATGATAAGGGTATGGGGAGATGAAGCCTCCGTCCTCCACAGTTAATGTTCACAGGTGGAGATTATGTGTAGAAGCTTTGGAGCAAATTTTGTATATGCAGAGATCACAGGTTAGGCAGAGATACAGGTGCGAGGGCTATGCGCCCTTACTGCCTACCACCACCACTGGGAGTTTCTTCCTTCCTCTAGTGCCAACTTTGTAAAAACTCTACAGAGCACTGTACTAGGTGCTTTAAATGTACTTTATTATCATATAATCAACTTTGAGGTAGGATTATTATCTATACTAAATATGAGACCAACAAATGATAAAACTGGATTTGAATTCAATTCCACTCAGCTCCAAAACTCATGTTCTTTCCATTATGCTACCAGTACTTCTCAAATTTTTCCAACTAAGTACCCATAATACCTAGAAGGATACCATTTTTGAGGGCAATGTAGAATTGTCCTCATTCTTCCATTCTCCTCTTATCAGTCATTACATTCCAGCAGTTCTTTCTATATCCTGCAAACATCTCCTCTTCTCCATCTCCATGGCCAGCACTCCAGTGCAGACTATCTACGAGTATCACGGTAATGGATGACCCTGACTTCATATTTCATCCTGGTCTGGATTACAGATCATATCATTCCTAGACTTGACAGTTCTTCCCCTATTACATACAAGATAAAGTCCAAAACCCTCAGCAAAGCACTGAAGGCCCTTAATAATTTGGTACTACCTTCTTTCCAGCCTCCCATCCCATGCACCCTAACCCTCAAACCCTATAAGACTAACTCACTCTACCCCATGCACATGCACATACTCCATATCCTTTCACATCCTGTTCCAAGAATTCTTGTGGCAAATTCCCTCTTATCTACCAGGTCTCCCCTTGAGTTCACTTCCTGTGAGAAGCCTCCTGACCCTTAAACATCATGTTCCCTTGTCCTACCATGTGCTCTAATATTACCCATTTCTACCCCCATTTGCACTACTCACCATGCTGCATTATCATTGTCCAATTTACCTCTTCCAGTAGTTTGTAAATATTTGCAGTGGGGTTGTTTTGTTTAGCTGTTATGCCCCCAGTGCTGTGCTTAGCACATAAATCTCTCTATTGAAGGAATGTGCCCCTTTTTCCCCCCACTAGATTATAAACTTTTATTTCTAGTGCCTAGCATACTTCTAGTTCCTAAATATCTGTTCAATGATACTTCATGCTTATTGAGCATTTACTATGTGCCTGGCATAATCTAAATAATATTTAATGTGGATTAACTCATTTAAAACTCATAATAACTGTGTGAAGTCAATGTTATCATTAACCCATTTTACATAAGGAACCTGAGACACCAATAACAAGCAGTGTGACCTTGAGCAAGTAAATGGCAAAACCACCATTCAAACACAGTACAGTTGATCCTTGAACAACACAGATTTGAACTGTGCAGGTCTACTTGCTTGTGGGCTTTTTTTTTTTTTTCATTAAATGCAGTACAAGATTTCTTTTTTAAAAAAAAATTGTTTAACATTTATTTTATTTTTGAAAGACAGAGAGAGAGAGCAGGGGAGAGGGAGAGAGGGAGACACAGAATCTGAAGCAGGCTCCAGGTTTCTGAGCTGTCAGCACAGAGTCTGACACGGGGCTCGAACCCACAAACTGTGAGATCGTGACCTGAGCCGAAGTCTGACACTCAACTGACTGAGCCACCCAGGTGCCCCTTCATTAAGTGCAGTATAGTATTATAAATGTATTTTCTCTTCTTTATTATTTTAATAACATTTTTCTTTTCTCTTTTCTCTAGCTTACATTATTGTAAGAATGAAGTATAAAAGACGTATGCAAAATATGTGTTAAAGGACTGTTATATTATTGGTAAGACTTCCTGCCAACAGCAGGCTACCAATAGTTAAGTTTAGGGGGAGTCAAAAATTATATGCAGATTTTTGACTACGTGGGGGTTGGTCCCTCTGACCCCTGAGTTCAAGGATCAACTGTAGTCTGGTTCCAATATCTGCACTCTGACGCTATGCCATGTTGCCTATATGTGTCTGTCCAGTGAGGGACGAATAAATAGAATCCTTTCCAGTTTCTACAGGAACAAAAGCCCAAGAGTCCTGAGCCTATTTAAGGAGGGATAAAGGAGCCTATACAAAGAGGGTCTTAATTTCTCATAGATTTCATTGCGAATGGTTGAAATAACTGTGAGAACTTCAGGTATGTTAGAGGTAGTATAAGCAACAGTGAGTTAGAGCCATCATGCCAGTTGTTGGCAGAGCCTTGTGCCTAAGGCTTTGTAAAGTTGACTCCCATGGTGGACTGCTGTGAGATTAAAGGCCCTCCTATCAAACCATCACCCCACTTCATAGCCTCGTGTGTGTGGCTCAGTTCTTAAGCTCTTTATCCTCGGTTTATCTATTAAACAGAGATATCATGGTTAGGATCTTTTAGGATTGTGGGGACTCAGTGAGTTAAGATATGTAAATCACTTAGAGCAGAGCATGCAATTAAGTACTTGAAGAAAGAAAAAGGAGGAGGAAAAAGTGTTTCCGCTTACGGAGGGTCAGTAACGCCAAGTGGTCACGTCAGTGGTTTGTGAATAGCTGCCAGCACCTTTTCTAAATGAGTGAAAGAGGGACAGAAAGGATCCAGACTTAAGCCAATTCTTTGCTACTTTACATCAAGTTTGGGAATTAAATGTTAGGAAAGAGAAGGCCACTGTAAACTTTTGCTTAAAGGGAAAGGTTGGGGACAAAACACAAGTAAATAATCACCTTAGGGATTCTCCATAGCTCATCAAGAAATGCCTGACCGTTTTTTTTATACTTAGAGATACCTCTCTTTGAGGAATTTAAGTGGCTTTTAAAATTAGACAGAGCTTGGGGGCTCTTGAGTGGCTCAATTTGTTAAGCGTCTGACTTCAGCTCAGGTCATGATCTTGCAGTTCATGAGTTTGATCCCCATGTTCGGCTCTATGCTGATAGCTTGGAACCTGGAGCCTGCTTTGGAATCTGTGACTCCCCCCCGCCCCGCCCGTCTCTCTCTCCCTCTCTCTCTCTTTCTCTCTCTTTCCCCCTCCCCCCCCCGCCCCTTCCCAGCTAGTGCTCTGTCTCTCAAAAAATCAACGTTAAAAAAAATTTTTTAATGAAAAAAATTAAAATTAGAAATTTTCTGGCTCAAGGGGATACTGAATTCTGTTAATCCTTTTATGGCTATGTTTCCTCCTTTTCCTCAATCACCTTTTTACTACCTTTCCTCTGCAGCTACAAATTTCCCTCACAAACTGCTTTTTCAGATACATTTCTACTAGTGAGCTCCCTGAGTTCTTTTTTGTTTATTTTGAGAGGAAATGGTTAAAAATGAAAGTAGAAGAAAACAGAGGAATACTCAGTCCCCTTGGCTGCCTGCCAGGAAAAATGCCAAATGTCAGAGGCCTTGATGAAAGCGACCCAGCCACAAGCACGAGGGATTGGCCCACCACAAGATTATCCTCCAGGGGAATTTATACCACAGCCTAAAAATTGGACGGCCTTGGGAACTTTCTCCTAATAAGGTCCTACAACTGGACCTGATAGTAAAATATTAAGCTTAAGCTCTCAAATCACTAAACAAGAGCCTGGGATCTCAGGTTACATGCAAAGGGTTTAGATATATGAATATTTTAATCTGTCTGGGAAGCCATATAACACATTGGGGAAGCACAGGCCCTAGTGCCAGAAAGACCTTGGTTTGGATTCTGGCCCACCACTTGTCACCTTGGTGATTTTGCACAAATGGCTTATTCTCACCCAACTAGTATGTCTTAATTTTTAATATTAAGAATAATACAAGATCCACCTCAGAGGGTTGTAGTGAGGATTAAATTAAAAGTCCTAACACTTTTAAGTACCCTGCTCAGCAAATGTTAATTACCACGACTACTAGTTTTGCTAGCCCTCAACATTGACAGGTGGAAACCAATACCTATAGCTTCTAGGACCATGCCACTCTTAGGTTGTTTTCATTATGTCTGCACCAGTAAGTAATCCCAGAGGATTTGAGTGGTTCTAATAACTCAACTTTGAGTTTCTAGGGCAAAGGAAACCTAAAAGGGAGTAACTTGAATCAAGGACAAGTGATAGACTTCTTAATAACAGTACCTATTTGAACACCTAATACATTATTTTACCTAATCATCACAATAGCCTCCATGGGAGAATCACTAGAATTCATAAATAAAGACACAGAAGCTCTCAGAGGTTTACCTACCTAGTCAGTGGAAGAATTGGGATTTATCCCAGAATTATCAAATACCAAACCTTCTCTTTCATCTCTGCTATAAAGTCTTGGAGCTGAAAGCTTCAAGACTTAGCAATGTATTCTAGAAAAGCTCAATATTTTTACTCAACTGAAGTGTGACAAAAAATCAAAAAGTAGTTCCTCTCGGCAGTCCCTTACCCACCTCAAGATCAGAATCTTCCTTAATGGTATGCTTCTTATAGACACATGCTTGATTAGAAGAAATTCTGAGCAAGACCCATTTTAATCATTTTAGAAAGATACCAAAAGACAGGGCCAATACCCTGAAGCTGTTTGTCTATCTACATTTGGTAATGAATGCCTACCAACAGGACAGAGCTTGCAGGAAAGGCTGAGAGACAGAGTACCCAAGTGTAGAAATGGTGTGCCTCAAATAGAATAGCCCTGTGGCAGAATGTATTTTTTTTTTAAGATGAACACAACAATGTCTCATCCCATGTGCTCTTCTGCAATGTTATCTTGCAACACCCCAATATAAGGTGGAGTTCAACACACTTACCCTTGAGTCTGGGCTGGTCTTAATGATTTGCTTGACCGATCAAATGTGTTGCAAGTGACAAGACATATTGGGTGTTCCAAGGTTGTGTCATTAGAAGCATCTCAGCTTTGGCTTGGGTCTCTTGAACCACTCACCCTTGAAATACTCTCTCTCAGAAGCCCAGGCCATATAGGTAAGTCCTGTGTGGGGACTCCAGGTGACAGCCCCAGCAGAGCTCCCAGTTAACAGCCAGCATCAGCTGTCAGCCTTGTGAGTCAGGCGTCTTGAATATCCCGCCTAGTCAACTCTACAGATTACTGCAGCCTCAGCCAGAACCAGCTCCATAATTTGTGCAAAATGACAATCCTGAGCTTCCTGTTCAAAAAATATTAAGAGATTCAAGACAGCAACAGCATTGAACCAAGTGTGAGGCCCTTCTAAACATGGGGCCCTGTGTGACTGCACAGGTCACATGCTGTATGAAGCCTGCCCTGGCCATGTAATAGACACTGATTGCATCCAGTTAAGAGGCCCCAAGTGAGAACTTCCCAATTGAGCTTAGTCAACCCGTATAGCTTTGAAACACAATGGGACATTGTTATTCTAATTCACTATGTCTTGGGTGGTTTGTTATGCTGCAAAAGAAAATTAGAACATTCCCACAAAACACCTGTAGGTAGCCCTACCAGAAAAAATGCTAAAGGCAGCAAGGCTACCAAAGCACCCTCTGCTCAAATACATATAGGAGGATGATTTTACATACTAAAACACAAAAAAAATCTCAGATCCAGGAGTAAGGCTTCTCTGGGGTCAGAGAGATTTTTCTCATTGGGCAGATCCTGGGAGAAGGCAGGCAAATAGCTTAAAAGAAGAGGCATTACCATTAAAAATAAAAGTCACACAAAATATGAATGAAATTATACTCTGCTATTAGATTTATTGGAAAAATGGAAGAAAATTAAAAGCGAGGAAGCCAAAACACTTTGGTTATCTCTAAGGTATCAGGAAGAATGAGAAGTTTTCCTGGGGATGCATAACTAACTTTATTTTCTAGAAAAGTTAAAAAGCTGGATTCTGCGAACTATAGCTTAGTTCCCTCATTCTGGGCTAGATTCTGGAATAACACGTTAAAAGAATACTTTGTGAATTACTAAAAGACGAAGAATTGATCACTAAAATCCCATACCAATTCATTAGGAACAAATCATGGTAGACACAGGGCTTGACACACAGTAGGTAGTCAAGAAATACTTGTTCTACGAACTAATTTTCTTTCTTTTTTGATGAAGTTATCACACATTTTGTAAAGAATTCAAGACACGTAGCAACGCATTTCATGAATTCATTGATGGAAAAAAAGAGAAATGTGGGCCAAAGGATAGTGGCATTAGGAGATTACAACTGACTCAACAATCAATTACAAATGCTTTACAAAAGTCAGAAGAAATAGACCACCTGGCATATGTAGTGTAGGGGAATTAAAGCATGGATTTTGATGTCATTGCTCTGACATTTGCTTGTGGTAAGACCTTGGGCAAATTACATAACCTCTCTTATTCTCCCTCTCCTCGCCTGAGTCATAACCCATGTGGGATAGGCATGAAGCAGTTAAACAGACAACTCGGGTCAGTTGGCTATGTTCCGCCCCCAGAGAACCGGGGCAGGTGGTTCCTCTGCCAAGGAGACAATTACAGTGTGAGGCGGGAAACAACCAAAGAGGAAAAGATTTTTGAGCAAGAGGAAAGTCTTCTGGGCAGTACTTGGCTCAGAAGACTGCCCTTTTATTTCAACAGACTTTAGATACAGAGATCCCTAACAGCCTGTCCTTCACCATAGGTCTGAGAAGAGTCACTGACAGTCTAGAGCCTTTGCAGGGATTTTGACGTGGGGGGAAGGGCACCTGGTATTTGTGTGTCTGTTCTATAACTATTAGGTACAGAAACAAAACATAAGAATAATATAAAATGAGCAACAGAAATACATAATTCAGGGAAACACCATGCTTGAAAGACCCAACTTAGAGCAGTATTGGAGACTGAGTGAAGGCTCTGTGCAGATCAACATTAAAAGAGAAAAGCAAACAATCCAGAGATAGTCTAGGAGGCCTGACAAAAGGACTGGGCCTCACGTCCAAAGCTCTCCAATGCAGACTTTTTATGTTATCTCCAAATACAGTTATATATTTGGTTGTCCTGGAGATACACTTACAGAATAGAAAGAAGGTCATGTTCATGATGCAACTTTAAACTTACTAAACCACACCCCCTATGATGTGTTGTCAATTGATACTTTTAATAATATCAATAAATTTAGTAAGACAATCTCATCATTATTTTGTGCATGACAAAAATAGATTGCTTTTATCATGTTAACAAAAGCGTTACTAAAAACCACGTAATGTAAGTAAGTGTGATCACAATTTTTACAACCTTATTTTAGCATTTTTTAAAAAACATACTAGGATTCTCAAAATCCATACATGGCCTGTGCTTCTTTCAGTCTCTGCAAGAAGGTAGAGGAAAACCAGGTTCAGAATCATGAGTGTGAAAGTAGATGATTCAGGCAGGATAGCATGGACACTACTCCCTGGCTGAATTTCTGTAGAATCAGAGATTTGTCTTGCAATGTTGGCCTTAGCTTTATGAGTAACCATTTGTATTGTTGAAGGTGCTTTGTCTGTGAATACTAGTTTTTACTCTTTAAAAAGAGAAAGATGTTGAACTTCATGATCTCTAATATATTTTCCTTCTTTAACATTTCAATGCAGCTATTAATATCTGAGTCGGGAAGCGTCCTTATCCAAAACATTTGGAGCCAGAAGTTTTCAGAATTCAGAATTTTCCAGTTTTAAGAAAGATAGTATGTGCATAGAAAGTATATTGTTAGTCTAGTGGGTTATACAGCAGAACTGTAATCGTAATCAAACATTAGTTCTGCAGTAAAATGTATGAATATTCATAGTAAGTGGGAAATAAAGGCTATAAATAGCTATATAACATGTGAGCTCAGTTCAGGTTTGCCACTAAATGAATTCAGGTCAGGTTAGGTCCTGCCAGGAATGAGTTACAAAACAAACAAAACAAAACAAAACAAAACAAAACAAAACAAAACAAAACACCAACTTTCAGCTTTTAGAACTTTTCAAAAGCTTTCTGAGCTTTGCAGTTTCAAAAGATTTCTGAGTTATGCAGTCAGTACCACCCTAAAGGTATATCTTCATAGCAAATGGAATTTAATCATATCTAAGTATGTTTCAATAATATTTACCAAACTGTACATTGTTCATGTAGAATGTGCCTTGTCTTTGCTTTTTCATCACTGATCTTTTTTTTTTTTTTTCCCCTTACAAAGTCCCAGGGTAAAAGAAATCCTTCAAAAAAGGAAGAAGGAAGGTAACTGGCAATTACAAAACTAGTTTTTCATTTATACGGATAACACGTTATTTTAAAATATCAAAACATCAGTAATTTCTTGGTATATATATTTAAATCTGAAATTGAAGCATTTGCTTTTTGAGATGTATCTAAAGAATTATACACTGCATTAAAATCTCAATTCAGACAAAGGTACATGTTTACAAAATGTTTTGATCCTATCCCTCCCCTGTTTAAAAAGTCTCCAAGGTTTGTTAGCTTTGTTGTAAATTTCCATTTCTCAGGTTTCCTGACAAGTTGGCAGTTTTCTTATGTTTGTTAGACCTTTGTACTCCCCCTTCCCCTGTAGAGTCTGTTTTTGTCTGAGCAGGTCCTTTTAGAATGCTGGGTGGGGAAAGGGAGGGTGGGTGGTGGGTGGAGGAGGTTGTACAGAAAGCGTATAGCTTGGTGGTCAGGGAATGGAAGAAAAGGGGATTAGGAGATGTGATGGGGAAAGATGCAGGAAGGTGTCAAGTCCAATTCCTGTCCTTGCCCTGGAGCCTAACCACCTTCCTTTCCTTAGTTCTGCCTTTCCCTCAATACTCCTTCCCTTTTATCTTCTAGAATCAGCTCCATTTTCTCACAGCCTGACTCTACCACACTTCTAGGATAATTTGTTTTAAATGGGATTTTTCCCCCTAGGGATAAGCATGCTACCTGGAGAGAGGAAAGTCTGAAGTGTAGAGAATGCCTACTCCTGGACCTTGGTCCTTCCCACATGGAAGAGCATGCTTCCCACATGGAAGAGCATATAGGACAGTGAGGACATACCTCAACCAAGTGCAGAGATACCCATCTTGTCATTTTACTCTGGTGTTGTAATCCTGCAATTGTGAATATTCATCATACTCAAGAACTAGAATTCGTCATCTACCTCCTAGTAGACCAGAGGAGATTCTGCTAAGAAAATCCCTGTGGGTTTGCTCCAGTCTCTGTCTTTGCTAGTCTACATGGAAAAAGAGCATGAGCTTTGAAGTCAGACTAAGACACCTTGGAGTAGATATTTAGCCTCCTTGATCCTCAGTGTATTTCCTGTTTAAAGTGTGGACTAAAAATACCTACTGCCTGTAAATTGGTATGTGGTAGAGGTAAAGAATGTAGCATGCCTAATGTAGTGGTGATGTGTACTAAATGCTTAATAAATACAATTTCCCTTTTTCTCCTTATAGGAACTTGTGGCCCCAGCAAACTGATGGAGACGTTAGAGAAGATAGACAAAGGATGGAAGTTGATATGGGCTCCTGGAAGTTCAGGTCTGCTTAGCAAGAGCTGAAGAGAAAGTTGACTGGTACATGTTTTTTTAGATATGAACCGTGTTGGAAGGGGAGAAAGGGACAATTTACTAGAATCTAATTATTTTCCCCAGTTTATCTGACACTTTAGTCATATCCTTTGCCTCTGTCTCATTGCTATTCTCTTCATGACTCTTCTGACAGAAACATGCCATAGCAATAAAGTATCATCTGTGTGGTGTTTCCTGAAAGCAGTGGGGAGAATGAGGTCAATGGTTAGTGACCAGGTTAGAATCAGATAGACTTCTTTACAGTCTCAGCTTTGCAATTTTTTGGTGTGGCATGGGGAAATCTCAGTCTCCGTTTCATCAGCAGCAAAATGGCATAAGCTTACCTAACTCAAAGGGTCATTAATTTGCTTATAAGTATTTTTTTCTGAGCACTCATCATGTGCTAGGTACTGTATTAGATATTGAGGATAGACAGTTAACAAAACGATCCCATTCTTACAGACTTTGCATTCTAAGGGGAGACACAGAGGATATACCAAGAATGTAAATATGTCAGATGGTGACTAGTCAGATGGTGACTATGAAGAAAAAAAAGCCAGATAAACGGACTGGGGGTAAGGGAGCAGGTTACCCTTTTATATAGGGTGGTCTGAAAAGCCTCTGTAAGAAAGTACCCTTTGAATAAAATCTAAAGAAAGTGAGAAAATGAAGTATGTTCTAGGCTACTGTGAGATTTAATGAGATAATGCTGATAAACTTAGCATATTATCTGGAATACACTGGGCACTATATCAGTGTTAGTTGCTTATGTTATTAAAGAAGGTATTTCATTACAGTGAAGGCTACAGGTAGCTGAAAACCTTTCTAGTTCACCCTAACACACTCCTGAGGGACCCTTAACCATTATGAAAGACAGGGGTGATGGCTCAGAGGACTTCATACACACACATTTTATTGCTGGCAATAAAATGCCAATTGTGTGAACAAAAGTATTTCTGTAGGAGTGGGATATTTTAAGCTAGCAGAAAAGAGAGTGGGGTAAGAGAAACTCTATAGGGTAGTCTTCAGATTCATATTCTCTGTAACAAATATTCCCAACTCTGAAGTTTGCAGGTGTGCACACATATTTCACCTCATCAACAACAATAATGGTAATGATGACATTAATTATGCCATTTATAGGTTTGTAAAAGCTCTTCTTTCAAAGACCTCAAGTGTTTTATATACGTGACCTAATTCACCCTCACAGCTTCCCCAAAGACAGGTCTAGTCCCATTTAATAGATGAGGAAACTGAACTATAAAGAAGCTAAGTCACCTCTTCAAGGTCAAATAATTACCTAGACAACTCTGATCTAGATCCCAGACTTAATTTTCAGGTTAGGTCCCTTTTTGTTTGACTCTTCATCTTTCTAGATGTCAGAGACTATAAGGTGGGTGCAATGGAAGGAAGCCATGATGTCAGGATGTCAAAGTGCCCACCCTATGCTCATCACATAGTTAGTGATCAGTAAATGTTGTGTTTTTTTTTAAACTCTTTAAGAAGGGGCTTCTTTAGTGCTACCAAAATATTAACTATCTAGCTTCCCTCTCAAAGTTTGGTTGATGGAGAGAGCCCTAGTTTAGAAACACCCATATACGTAAATACTGACATTTGGCTTTCCTCTGTGAAAGTCAACAGGAACATAACAAGGGCTCTCATTTTTTGTTGATCATCTTCTCTGGGGTAGGCCTTTTACATATGTTATGTGTTATGTAATCCTCACAACAAAATTTTTCAGGAAAAATAATTGACCGTATTTACAAATTAGGAAACAAAGTATCCCAAAAGTTAAATAATTTATCTAGTGTCACATAGCTTATATATGACAAAGCTGGGATCAAACCCACATCTCTCTGACATCTAAGTCTTGATATCTTCTATAAGGCCAGACTGCCAATTCATAATGCCTCACTCAAATTACCTGCAGTCTGATGATCCAGTGTGAGTCATTTATGACCCATTTCTCCCTTTACATGAAATATTAGCAAAAGAATAAAATCAGCAGGTAAAATTTGAACAGTACAATTTTGCTGTTTTTAAAAATTCCTCTTAAAAGTTTAGCAGGTTGGTATATGCAGCTAAAATTTGGAATTTTGAAAGTTCTGTCTGGATTTTAATTATCTAGTCCATCCCTTTGCTCATCAGCAAGACCAATTGGTAGTTTTCTAAACATTTCAGTGCACTTCTTTTTCCTCTGTCAGAGATAGTCTAGTTCACAGGCAAGCACCTCTGGAGATATGAGGAAGGAATGAAATCTTGGTTTCAGTGACATCAAGACCTTCTCAGGTGCCAGAGGCAAGATCTTGTAGATATATGCTATTGACTTGGGAAAGAATTTCACTTATAATTTAATCATCTGAATCATTCATACTGGTAAAGTGATGACATAAGCAGATAAATTATGTATATGTAATCTCTTATGCAACCATCAAAAAAGATATACAAAGAAGTATACTCAAAAACACTACAGATAAATAAAAGTGAAATTCTTCAAAACATTCAGGTAACTCATAGGAAGGCATTAAAAAGAAAACAGAAATGAGACAGAATAAAAAGGATATAAAAATAAAATGGCAAACTTAAGCCTTCATATCAATAATTAAACGTAAATGGTCTAAGTACATTACTTAAATGACAGAAATTGGCAGAGTGGATTAAAAAATGTAATCCAGGGATGCCTGGGTGGCTCAGTTGGTTGGGTGTCCAACTTTCACTCAGGTCATTATCTCACAGTTCATGAGGTCCAGCCCCACATTGGGCTCTGTGCTGACAGCTCAGGGCCTGGAGCCTGCTTTGGATTCTGTCTCCCTCTCTCTCTGCCCCTCCGCCACTCACGCTCTATCTCTCTCTGTCTCTCAAAAATAAATAAACGTTAAAAAAAATTTTTTTTAAAAAGGTAATCCAAATATGTTGTCTGTAAGGAACTTACTTCAGATATGATATAGGCAGGCTGAAAGTAAAAGGGTAGAAAAGATATGTCATATAAACATTAATCAAAGGAAAGCATGATTGGCCATATTAATATCAGAAAAAGTAGACTCCAGTAAGAAGAAAACTAGCAAAGACAGAGAGGGACAATATATAATGATAAAAGGAACACTATACCCAAAAGACATAACTATTTTATTTTATTTTATTTTATTTTATTTTATTTTATTTTTTAAGACATAGTAATTTTAAATACGTATGCACCAAACAACAGAGCTACAAAATATGTGAAGCAAACCTGAAAAACTGAAAGGAGAAATAAACTCACAATTAAGGTTGGAGGATTCAATATATTTCTCTCAGTAATTGATAGGATACCTAGACAAAGAACTCAGTAACACAGTAACATCAGCAAATAGGATTTAATCAACATGTATAGAATATTCCACACCATGACAGCAGAATACAGACGCTTCTTAAGTGCCAGTGGATCACCTACCAAAATAGACTATATCCTATGATGCTTGCCATAAAACAAACCTCCACAAAATTAAAAGAATTGAAATCATACAGAGTGTGTTCTCCAGCCACAATGAAATCAGCTTAGAATAACAGAAAGACTACAGAAAAATCTCCAAGCACTGGGGAAACAAAACCCATCAGATTATCCCTAGGTTAAAAAGGAAGTCTCAAGAGAAATGAAAAATTGCACTGAACTAAATGAAAATGCAATATATCAAAATTTGTGGGACACAGCTAAAGCAGTTCTTTGAATGCTCTGAATGTTCCTTTAGCAAAACACAAAACTTTCTGTTTTAAAACCATTCCTTCTAGGGGTGCCTGGGTGGCTCAGTCAGTTAGGTGTCTTGACTCTAGGTTTCAGTTCAGGTTTCTTACAGTTTCATGAGTTCAAGCCCTGCATGGGCTCTGTGCTGACAGCATGGATCCTGCTTGAGATTCTCCCTCTTTCTTAGCCCCTCCCCTGCTGGCACTCTCTCTGTCTCTCTCAAAATAAATAAGCTTAACAACAACAACAAAAAAAATCCTCCTATATTTTTTTCTTTAGATTTGAGTGGACAATATCTTATTTTTTATGCCCAAATCTGGCTTAGTGCTCAGTAAAAGTTGCTTGAGCAAATGAATGACTGGATAGAATAAGCTATTTAGCAGAATGGAATTGAGGCCAAACCAATTTCTGCATGGGATCAATCAGAAAGTGTATATGCATGGTAGGTGGGGCCTTACACAGTGGGAGCTGCTGCACAGACACGGTTCTGAGCAGCTGCCTAGTTTGTCTACCAGGAGAGCTTCCTTGGATTTATAGTTGCCAAAAGTGGCATTTGCCTATGAACAACAAAAGTAGAGAAAACTCAGCATACCCAATTCCATATCTCTGCCCTCAGTAAAAGTAATTTCTTTAGTTAATTAAATCAGATTTGGCCTTCTCCTTATCATTCTACCTCAACTATCCAACTTTTCTCGCCTTTTCCTTCATGCCTCTGTGAATAGAAGGACCATAAAGGTCATCTAGTCCAGCTTCCCTTTCAATAACTGAATATCCTGTAGTCAGTACAGGGGTGAGCTGCCAGTTTTTCTCACAATTGACTCAACTCAACTCTCTGAAAAGAACATCAGTGAGAATCCAAATGTAAGGCGTAAACTCAGTAATTGAGGAAATGACCTAAGAGAGAGTCTGTGAACCTTCCCCTTTCAAAACAAGTGTTTCTACTAAACACATAAAGGCAGACTTATTCTGGAAAACTAGTTAAAGTCAAAAGATGGGAAAATGTTCCAAAAGTTTGAGTACACTAAAATCACTCAATGGTCTTACATGTTATGAGGCTGGTTCTATTTCTAGGGAACTAAAAGTATGATAAAATCCCTAATTATACACAGGCTTGATGATATATTTCCAGGATTCTGTAGATGTGTTTAAATCTTATCCCCCCCCCCACAATTGATAATGTGAATTAGTTGACATATCCTATATGCTGTGTAGTTACACTTCTCAATGGGAAAGAGTAAATGGCATTCTAGTTTTTATATATGTCTCTTGTGAGTTTGGTAAGCTAATCTCAGCATTTGATCTTACCATGGTGAACTTGTAATTCAATTTATGAGCCTTTAAACGGGAGAATCCTTCCTGGAAATCTAGTGACTCTAACTAATTAATGCCACCATTCTAGTAAACTCTCCAGATGGTCAACTAGCTTGCTTGGCCAAGTCACATCTGACTTTACTCCAGGCCTTTCCTTTCAGATGACAAGGCCCTAACAAAAGATCACACTGCCTATACTTGACTTATGCTAGAGAGAAGGGACTCAGTATTTATGTGTTGCTTTCTTGGACTTTACTTGGTGCCTTTAGAAATGCTGGAACTTGTCTTCTTTTCCTTTTCTTCTCCTTGATCTTTGTTGTATCCCTTGGGGCTATGATGAGAAACTTCAAGTTGGTTTAGTTAAGCCAATGTTAAAAACCTAAAATGGCAAAGTAAAATCAGCAAAATAACCAGATAGTAGCAACAATGTTCTTTTTTCTTTTTCTTTTTCCTTTTTTAATGTTTTGGTTTTTTTTTTTGAAGGAGAGAGAGAGCGTGAGCGGGGGAGGGGCAGAGAGAGAGGGAGACACAGAATCCGAAGCAGGCTCCAGGCTCTGAGCTGTTAGCCCAGAGTCCGACGTGGGGCTTGAACCCACGAACCGTGATATCTTGACCTGAGCGGAAGTCGGAGGTCTAACTGACTGAGCCACCCAGGCGCCCCAACAATGTTCTTTTTTCTCTTGTGATAATTAAAAAGAAAGAGAAGTACAGCAATCATCACCCCCATTGAAAACCTCACCAGAGGGGCAATCCCAGGAAATCCCTAGGAGCCTCCAAGGATGTATAGCTGTAAGTCAGCAGCAGTTACCCTCCGACTGTGAAGCCAGCAGGGCTGAGGGCTGACTGTATGTGTCCTCGAAGGCCTCATTCAAGGTGCATAAGACTGGTTTTTAATAGTGTGGGCAGTCTGTCAGGATACTGAACTAAGGAGGGTAAGACCGGTGGGACTTGTTTGTCAAGGTCCTAAAATGGGAATTTTCCTGGTTATACACACAACAATGAATATGAGCAATATTAATAGTGGCACGAGTGATGAAGTCAGAAGCTTGAGTCTTGGTCTGCTGTAATTATTAAACAACGTATCCCCAAAGTAGGCTAACAGGGTTCACATTTCTAACTTAGAAACAGTCTACATCTCACCTTAGCTTTAAGATGTGTATTTGGCTCAAGTTACATTTTGCCGAAGCTCATTTTGCACTAATTGCAGAGTGTTTATACCTTGAGAAGGTTGTGGGTAAGTTTATAGAAAATGTGGATTCCGGAGCTAATATGTTCCAAACAGCTGCTTCGAGGTGATGATTGAAAACTTCAGGTCCCTCAAATAGACGAGTGTTTTCTACATTTGAATTTTCTCCTCCCCCCCCCCCCAACCTTTAATTCCTGTTGAGATGCTGAGATAGTCTGAATTTGGAATACTCAACAGCACATCTGCGAGACTAAGTGTAGGCCTTTGAGCATTTGTAACTGCAGCTCCTAGAATACTGTCACAAGATGACCACCAAGGCTTGACAGACTAAGCATCTTCCCCAGTTCTCTTCCCCTGTTATTCCATGAGACACCTTCACTTTATTTACCCTGGCTCAAAGACAGGGGCTAATTTTCCTCACCTTCGTCTTTTCCTACCCTCCTGTTGATTTTGCTTTGGAGCCATTTTGTATCTGTCCCTGCCTCTTCATACCTTCTCCTAGCATGCTTTACCTTTCCTGTGAATCCTTGCAAGAGCCTCCAAACTAAAGGAGACATTGACTGCTAACAGTTGTTATCTCTGGGCTAGAGATCAAGAGGCACTTTTATGTTCTTAGTTATACATTTATATAGTTTTTGACACTCTTGACTGGCACGAACTGCTTTTGCAATCCTAAAAAAATTTTTTTTCATTAAAAAAGGATGTAGGGAAGTGACATGGTACTCAGAAAGGCCTCTTAGATGTGATGTTACAGGAGTGGGATAGGAACATTTGAGAACAAACACATTTCTATAAGTTTTCCTCATGTAACATAACCCGGAACCAAACTCCAGTTCCTGTAGTAGCTAAAGCAGTGCAACCATCTTCTATAAATAGTCAGAAACACTCAGTCTGGATTCTTATACAATATCATCTGACAGGCAAGATGGAAAAGGCATGTTAGTCAGGAACTGAGAGAAAGAGAGGGGAGGGAAGGAATGAGGAAAAGAAAGTCCTAAACAGCTTATAATATAAATTAGTTCTTAAAGGGACTCCTCAGTGTTAGACCCATGTAATAGGAATGGGTGTTTTTTTGTTTTTTTTTGTTTTTTTTTCTGAGAATTATTGCTTAGACTCACTGGTTTATGATTCCTGAGGAGAGCCAGCTTGCTCTTCTGACCCACCTCCCCTTTCACTATCATGGGTGCTATTTATAGAGCTCCCTGTCCCGGGAGTGAGCTGCCTGTCCCAGGGGTCCAGCCCCAAGCAGGCCCTGTGTACTCTGTGACATGTTCTCCTGAGGGTACACAATTTCCAAGACTAGCCAACAGCTGCTACTAATTTTTACTAAGAAAGGCTAACATAGCAAGGGAGAAGACAACACGAGAGGGTAAAATGGTCTTCTGGCTTCCTCACTTCTGGTTGGATCCAGGCTGGACATGTAGTGCATCAGCTTCTCATGAGCCCAAAGCCTAAAGGCTGTGGGGGGGTGGGGAGGGGGTGGGGGCCTGTGTGTTACTCTTCTCTTGGTTCATCTTCCCTGCAATTAGTTCTTATGGGGACTCTGGAATTAGGCCACAGGCTTGTGTTCGCTGAGGTATGGAGAGGGTTCTGGAAGCCTTTACCAAGCATGCCTTCACTAATGAGCACCTGCCTCAGTAAGAATACATGAATTATAGGTACAGTGAGCAGGAAACTAAGAAAACAAGACACAGTCAACAAATGTCTGGTGAATGACTAGAAAAACATGGTAGTCAAAAGCACAGGCTCTGAGGCGGACTCCCTGGGATTCAAGTCCCACTTACTTAGCTATGTGACCTTTGCAGAGTTGAAGCTCTGTGGGGAAGAATGCCTAGTTTCTAGTCCAGACTCTGTTTAATAACTGAATGTGCTGGGTCAAGTCATTTCACTTCTCCGGGCCTCAGTTCTGTCATCCATAAAGTGGGATAATTATACCTGCCTTGTCTACCTTACAGGGTTGTCAGTGGGATCAAATGAGATAATGTCATAAAAGCCCTTTGTAAATTAGAATATACTATACAAACGTAAGCTATTATTACACTTAATTCTAGTGACTAGTAAATAATAAAGTGGTGGAACCAACAATCCCATTGTCACCAACTTGAATCTTACAGAGCAATTTCCCAATTCCACCCACTCTACCTGCTAGGCATTTCCACCTACCTACCTCCTCCCATGACTTTAGTCAAAGACAAGAGAAAGAGAGTACCATAATAATTCCCCTAATTAACTTTCTCAATCAGAGCCCTATAAAAACATATCCAAAAGAAAAAGGGAATGCATCGCCGAGTGTGTACTGTTTCTTTTAGGTAACCTCTTCTAATCCCCCAGAGATTTTAGTTCGGTTTCTTTGTTTCAGTGCTCCAAGTCTGAAGTTATTTTCACACTGCCCTTTGGGGGCGCATCAACAAGCTAGGCTTTGGGTCTTCTGATTGCCACAGTTGGCTAGTGAGCACACACAGGTCGTCTTCCCCTCACTTTCTACCATCTGAACATTCAGGTGTTAAAGTAGATGACCCATTGATCCTTTCCAGTCCTGAATTATAGACCTAATTCATTGGGTTCTCTGACTCCTTCACCCGCTCCAGACAACTGTCTTCAAACTTTTTGGTATTGGGCATATGTGATCTATGCCGGAGTGAGATTAAGAGCAAAGGAAACATTCGCAAACAGAGCTATCACAGGAACTACTTGCCAAGCTTCTTTTCAAATCTTCTTCCCATCCCCTTTTACGGCTCATCTCTGGAGTGGGTCAAAAAAGCCCTTTTTAAAGAGATAGAAGCCAGAATGGGAGGTTGGAGTGGATATAGAGTGAGAAACTGGATTAGTTCCTCAGCCCCCATTATATTTTCTGCAGTTTGGGCAAGTGAATTAACTCTGGTCTCAGTTTCTTCATCTTTAAAATGGGGCTAACCCCTTATTTACTTGCCTTAATTACGTATTTACTGCCTTATTGACAGGCCTATTGTTAGTAATAAAAGAAACTGCTTAACGTCAAAGCACTTTGTCGTTATTGTTTACAATACAACAGAGATTGATTCTGGAATCTGAGGGCATAACAGGGCACTTAGATCCAGGCAGACTGTAAACCAAAAATAGCATCACAATTGCACAGAGCCTAGAATAAAGCATTACTAGCTGCCTACCCATCCTTCCCTTCTCCACAGCAAATTCTTCCCAGGACCTTTGTGTTGAGTTAGTTGTCAAATGTTCCCATTCTCAGATGATTCAGGCTCACTTTCTTTAAAATGTCTCTGATGTCTAACACATAACCACCACTGTGGTTTAGAAAGCTCTAAGCAGAGCCGTGGAATTTGGAACTGCTTCCCGCAGCTAAGCTCCATAGGTGCAAGACACAACTGTCAGCCGCTTCTCATTGCAGATCAACTTGATCCAATTGCACTGACAGTGATGGGCCGAATATAGGCCAGCAGCAGGGGCTCACATTGGCTAGGGTAAGCCTGCTCACAGATGTGAGGAGGACTAGCTAGGACAAGTCACGTCACCACTTAGCCTAATTACCCTTAATGGGTTTAGAGTTGTCTACCTGGAGGAAGGGAGTAACTTGCAAGGTTCTGTGGACATGTTTTTCTCTTCTCACTCCAGTCTCTCCCTTGGGTGATCTCACCCAATTCTCATCCTTTTCCAATGACTTCTTCTGTCTTCAACTGAGATATTTTACCTGAGGACTAAGCTACCGTCTATTGGCTGGTCGTGTCACTTGGATGTCCCACTTGTACCTCACACTCAACAGGCTGCAGGTTGATGTCCTCGCCCACGCATCCACAAACCAGCTTCTCCTGTCCTGGTGCTTCCCCTCCAATGAGCCCCATCCTAGGGAATGACCCTTTGCCCACCCAACTGTCCAAACAAAAGGATGGCCCTGACTTCTCCCTCTCACAGTTAATCTCTGATCAGCCTTAGCAGTCCTACTTCCTAAATATCTCTGGAATTCATCTCCTTCTCTTCATCCCTGCTGCCACTCGCCTAATTCAGGCTGTGATTATCTTTTGCGTCATGTATTGCAAGAGCCTCCCAACTGGTTTTTCTTACTTCCATTCCTGTCCCCGCTCTGATCCATATTCCACAACAGGGATGCTCTGAAGACTGCAAGTCTGATCATGCCACCTGTTCCCTTGCTTAAATGTATAAAGAGCTTCCCAGTGCTCAGAGAAGAAAACTCAAACTCCTTGACACAGTCTTCCAGGCCCTGTGTGATCTGGCCCACTTCACATCTCCAGCCTTAACCTCTTACCACGCCCTCCCTTTCATCCCATGTTCTGTTCCAGTGGCTCTTAACCCGGGCTGCACATTAAAGCTACCTTCTTTAAAACATACTCAAGCTTGTAAATCATCCCCAAGGCGGGGCTCTATCCAAGACCAATTAAGTCAGAACCTCTGGCAGTGGAGCCCTACTCGGCTGCACCTCATTCCAGCAGAACATCATGCCCTCGCTCATCCTTCATCCTTTGCACGTGCTCTTGGCTTTGCGTGGAAACTTTCCTTCAACCTTGCTTCCCTTCCTGCCACCTGGCTGACTCATTCATCCTTCAAGCCTCACCTGGGGCATCGCGATGTCCTCCAAGAAGCCCTCTCCAAGCCTGGTGCTTTGAGTGACATGCTGTCCTCCATGTGCTTCCAGATAGATCACCCTGTACGTTCCCTCTGGCAGTAGCACCTGTCACACTGTATCATTCTCACTGGAACACTCCAACTTTGAGCTCTCTGAGAGTGGAGACTGGACCTGCTTTTTCTCACCCTGTATCCCCAGCATCTGGCACAGTATCTGGCACATACTATGTGCCCAGAGCATTTGTGGAAATAATTAGTTCATTTTATAAAGTCACCCTGCTTATTCCAGACTTGCCCATCCCTCATAGCAGGAGGGTCAATAGCCATATCCATTTCTGAGTTCCTTTATTTAGTCACTTATAAATTCTTCTAGCAAATATTTGACAATCTGGTATGTGATTGGCATTAGTCATCCTGAAATACATTGGACTTCTGCAAACGAAAAATTCCCCAATCTGGGGCCTGATACCTATCTGCGGAGAGGCTAGGAAAGAGTCTCACAGTTTCAGATTGCCTAGGTCCCAGAACCACAGCCGGGAGACATAGGCAGCTTCCTCTGTGCTCACTCTATCCCTCTTCCACACAGGGAAACAGGCCAGGAATTACTCATGATTGTTTCCAAGGATTGCCTCTCTGGATTCCTGAGAACTTGAACAAGAAAGGCTAAAAAATTGAAAGGATTATAGTAAACCATGAACTGGTGATCCCAAAGGATAGAAACTGGTTTCTTAAGCATCGTGTAAGTGAAAACACAGGTGAACATCACTCCAACCCATGCTGCCCTGGGGGCCTCATCCCCTGCCTCTAACAGCTTTAGAGGCCCAACTGTGGACCCCAGACAGTCACAGCCTGAAGCCCATGGGTTGGTGTGCAAGGTTCCCTTGGAGCCTGGAAAGTGCTCAGCTTTTCTTCAGCCCACACCAGGCTGGTTCTGTCCAGTCAGAATTCTGCATAACCACCAAGAAGACCTGGCAAGGTCCTAACTTCACCTCATATAAATGAACCAAGGAGACTAAAACTAACCAAATAGGAGTGAAAGGGGAGGAGGAGAAGAAAGGGAGGGAGGCAGAGACCAAGAAGAAACTTTTTTTGTAATAGTGATAGAAATGAGACAGGCTACCATTGAGCACTTTTAATGTGCCAGGCTTTGTGTTCACTTCATCCTCACAAAAATGCTCAAATTCAGGTCACTGGTGTAACTACAACCCTATCTTCCTAGCCACAAAATGCAGAGTCAAATGGAGAGGAAGCTCATGGGGTTGGGGATTTGGGAATTTGCTTTAGTGGAAGTGGGTAAAGGAGGTTTGGAAGATGTATAGGCTTTGAAGAGTACAGAGTGGTTCCAAGTAGGAGATGCTTGGGCATGATGATGAAGGCCAGAATATGGTTCTGCTGGTTTCTGAGTGGTACTGAGGGGCGATGAGAAGGAATCAGGTGTAATCCAAGTAGATGATAAAGTCACCAAAGATGGCAGTGGGGGAGAGAGTAGAAAGGTAGAAGCTTCATTCTTCCCGTTTACAAATAGATTCTGAGCTGAGCTGTGCTGTGTGCCAGGCAAGGCTTAGACTCTGTGGATACAATCATGAACAGGACAGCTAGGGCCTTATGTCATGGAGCTCATGTCCCTGTAGGAGTGACAAACAACATAATCAAGGAGTAAGCACACACACACACACACACACACACACAATGCCAGAAAGTGACTAAGTTCTGGAAAGTTGTGATGTGGGTACAGATCTGGGTTTGCACTGGGTGATTCAGGAAGGTCTCCTTGTAAAGGTGACATTTGAGTGGGATGTGAAAGGCAAGAAAGGCATGCAATATCCAGGGAGGAGAGCATTTCAAACATGGAGAACGGCTGGCACAAAGGCACTAAGTGGGAATAAGCCTGGAAGAAGAAGAACAAGGCCAGGGTAGCTGGGACATGACGAACAGCCAGAGAGTGGTGTGGAATGAGGTCCAAGAGGCGGGCAAGTGCTGGATCACATGAGACCTTATTGTCCACAGTTTGCTATTTGGATTTTAATCTAAGGACAGTGGGAAACTGTGAAGAGTTTTGATTAGAAGAGGGATGATCTGATGTGTGTGTGTGTGTGTGTGTGTGTGTGTGTGTATGTGTGTGTGTGTTAAAGTTATCTTAACTGTGGAGCAACAATGAAATAGAGAAGGGAAACAGGATCCCCAGCAGAAATAAACCATCCTTTACAGGAGGTTGTTGTTTTGGGTTTGGTTTTGTTTTCTTAGATCTTGAAGTCGAATGCATTTCTAAGGGTCAACTCCCAAGGTCAAGAGTAATCTGAGAAGTCTGTCTGCTCCCTGGGGTTGTTTGTGAGGAAGTCAAGAGAGGCACAGACCAAACCACTTATTATGGAGGAGAGTGTGTGTTTTTCCATTCCACTGAAAAGCAGACAACAGAAGAAGAAAGGTACTTGTTTGAATCTCTCCCTGCAGAGGATGTGCCACCCACTGTCCCCTCTCCCGAGGTACCCGGTATCCCTTTCCCTGTATCTTTATCCTTCCAATGGTTTAACATGTTAAACCCTGCTTAATTTCCTAAACTGATTTCCCGAGGGCTCTGGCTTGCAGAGTTCCCTTTCCTGTCATAGGAACCAGCTGACTGACTTGGTTTTCCTCTCCTGCCCCTGTCACTAGGGCAGTGGAGCTGGGCGTCACTTTCCTGACTCCACACTGCCCCTCCTCAGGCTTCAGATCCTCCCTCTGGGCCCTCCATTCCTCCTGCTGCTTTGGTGGTCCAGACTCCTCATTTATACCAGATTTCATTCGGACAACATGCTGGGATGAAGGAGGGAGTGACCCAGGTGAGTGAAGCCCCCAGATTGTCTTTGCACCCCTGGAGGTTGCTGCCCTGGCTTCCCAAGCCTGCAGCAGTGGGCAGCCTGTGCCTGCTCCCAGCCTGGATTCCATAGATCACCTACCATGAGGTTGCAGGCAGAGCCCCTGTGAAATGGTGGAGGAATTCAGTGCAGGAAACTCACCTTTTCTGACTCTTTCTTTAGTTCTGGTTGCTAGGACACTGCACCGAAGGTCACTTTACAAGAGTGGCTCATGCTGAGCGAGGACACAGTATGTGCCTGGCTCTGCGCTAAGATCTGTATAGGCCCATCTCACAAGATCCTCATAATCTTCTTACATAGAAGGGATCTTGATCTCCATTTTTATGGAAAAGGCTCTGAGAGGTTGAGCAACCAGCCCGCCAAAATGGGATTCTAACAAGCTCCAAAGCATCCAGGGGCTTAGCCATGACATGCCTACAACAACCTTAACATTTGTTTGTCCCTCACCATGATTTCAATCTGAAAGTACTCATTTGGTGCAATTTACTTTCATGTCCTCAATAATAAACATTTCTCACCATGGACTAACTATCCACTCTAATATCTTTTTTCAATATGGGCCCTGGGAAGATGTGGAGAAGGTTCTGACTGATGATGTCAAATATAAGGTACCAAATTTCTCCCAGACAGCCTCATTTTCTTAATCAATGATTTTTAAACACCACACATGAAAATGTTACCAAATGTTTGGAAATTTAGATGTAATGTTGTAGGTACTTAATTGTTCTTTGGAGAATTAAAAAAAATTTTTTTAATGTTTATTTATTTTTAAGAGACAGAGAGACAGAGTGTGAGTGGGGAAGGGGCAGAGAGAGAGAGGGAGGCACAGAATCCGAAGCAGGCTCCAGGCTCTGAGCTGTCAGCACAGAGCAGGATGCGGGGCTCGAACCCACCAGCCATGAGATCATGACCTGAGCCGAAGTCGGACGCCTAACCGACTGAGAAACCCAGGTGCCCCTGGAGAATTTTTTTTTTTTTTTGCATCAAGCATGAATTTATTTTACTATCAGGATGGGAAAAAAGGAGGAATAGTGGGAAATAAAACAACAACAGAACAGGGAAAAAGAAAGGGAAAAAAATTGTTGAGACTTGTTTCTGACCATCCATGCTGATAAGTTCCCTGTGCAGAGGATCTCACATAGACCATCCTTAGACTTGAGTCCTCACCTGGCTAAAGACCACACCTCATATCTGTAGTGCATGGTCAATACCCTTGAGCAGAGTTGAACGAAGACTGGTGAGTTGAATCAGATGTGGCCCATGATACACATAGTGCCAATATTGGCTGGTTTGAGGTTAACAGGCCCGTAGATTTATTCCCCTAACGAGATGTGAGGTCATTTTTAGTTAGAGATTTTAGAGACTTAAGAAAAAAAAAAAAAACCTGATGTCATGATTCAATGAGTTCCTGAGGAAACACATAGAATTTTTTGGCCACATATTCTCAGTTTTTTGGTTCATTTGGCATATCGCTATGCTAAATTTGAAAGCAAATGTCAAGCATAATTATTATATATGTACAAATTCACCTCCCAGGGATCTACATTCCTCATCTGGAAAATGAGAGAGTAAACCAGATGCTCCCTAAAGGGCTTTCTAGTACTTGTGCTCTCTGGTTTATATATTTTTGGACATTGTATTTCACTTTTTGTTTATTATAAACTGAAAAGAGTAAAAAAGGATAATATCCAGCCTCGAATTTCCCAACCATGCTATAACTAATCTACAAATTGGATGTCTAAAGGATTATGTTACTTTGAACTAAATAAAAAGAATAGGTTAGCATTCTGAGAAGATGCTTAGATTGTGGCCTTCTAGATAAGTCCTGTGCCTAGGCATTTGCAACGACTTCCCTGTGTCACAAACAAAAGGATTTTTCTATGCCTTTTGAGAGTATACATGAGAGGGAATTAAAATAAGGTACTAAACCAAAACCCACTATGGTTATTCAAGTACTCCTAACTTTGTATTTTCATCCAGAATACATGCGTCATTTTTTGGTTCTTTTTGTGTTTCTTTCTCCTTTTTTAAAAAAACAAGTAATCTAGGAGCACCTGGGTGGCCCAGTCAGTTGAGCATCTGACTCTTGATTTCGGCTCAGGTCATGATCTCAAGGTTCGTGAGATTAAGCCCTGTGTTGGGCTCTGTGCTGACAGCCTGGAGACTGCTTGGGATTCTCTCTCTCCTTCTCTCTCTGCCCCTCTTCCCTTCAAAGCAAACAAACATTAAAACATAAAATAAAAACGAATAATCTATAAATAATTACTTAGGTCTCTTTTATTTTTAAAGTCATGCAATATTGCAGATAAACCCTCCAATGCTCAAGTATATCTGAGGTGATATTTAGTGACAGAAACATGTAGTGGTTAAGAGCAAAAGTCTTCAGTCTCTGGGAGCATCTGGGTGGCTCAGACAGTTAAACGTTCGACTTTTGATTTCAGCTCAGGTCATAATTTCATGGTTTGTGGGTTCGGGCCCTGCGTTGTGCTCTGTGATGACAGCGTGGAGCCTATTTGGGATTCTCTCTCTCCCTCTCTTTCTGCCACTCCCCGGCTCTCTCTAAATAAATAAATAAATAAATAAATAAATAAATAAATAAACTTACAATTTTTTAAAAAAAGTCTTTGATCTGTGTTTTGTCACTTAATTAGCTGTACAACCTTAAGCAAGTTATTTAACCTCTCTGACTTCCCATCTATGAAATGGGGATATTAAGGATTCTTCCTTCCTTCCTTCCTTCCTTCCTTCCTTTCTTCCTTTGTCCTTCCTTCCTTCCTTCTCTCCCTCCCTTCCTTCCATCTTTCCTTCAATAAATACTTTTTTGAGCACCTGCAGTGTGTGACTCAAGCCTCTGGGAATAAATATAGCAGCGAACAAGGACAGAGTTCCCTTTTTCATGTATGTAAGAATTTAGTTGAGTGAAACATAATAAATAAATATGAATGCCTGGTGGAAAGTACAATGAGCAAAGTATAGTAACAGATATTAGGGATGGAGGGAAGCTACTTAGAAGAGGTAGTCAAGGAAGGCTCCTCTGAAAAGGTGACATCTGAGCTGAAATGTGAACTAAGTGTAGAGAAGAAGATTCCAGGTGGGGAGAACATCAGATGTGACAATCATAAGGAAAGTGTGCTTTCAGTGAATGTTTGGGGAAGAATAAGAAGGTCAAGATGATTGGAACATGTAAAGCCTTTAGATTTTACTCTAAATGCATTGGGAAGCCGCTGGGAGGGTTGAGAGGAAAAGTAAAAACATGATCTGATCCATGTGGAAAAGGACCAACTTTCCAGATGTTTTAACATGTGATTTGACTATGTGTCTAAAGATTGACTTCTCAAGCATGTGTTAAGATTGGCATGAGCTCATTAGGCAGTGTATGGAATTGCATAGTGTTTGCAGTAGATTGCACTCAAGAAGTAGCTCTGATTATTATGCTATTAGTCAAGTTGATAGACCATCACCAAGGTTCTGCACTGATGATGATAGGGCATCTGTCTGAGGTCCAAGGAAATAGGGAGAGAAAACCATCATTTCTTGAGTACTTACTCTGTGCCAGGCCTGAACATATTTAGCTCTGGTACAATAGAGCAAAGCAGCACGCTTTTTTGTATCAGTCTTGTCATGATGCCCAGAACTATTCATAACTCTGGGCTGAGGTGACTTCTAAAGTGTACATTTTAACCTGGGGTGGCAACATCAGGTCCTATTGACCCCCTGTTACCTTAATGTGATTTCATGGATCAGATGAACTAGCTAGCCACCCCAATGGCTCTGGAGTCTGAATGCCTATGGTCAAAGTCCAGCTCAACAGCTTATAAGCTGTGTGACTTTGGGCAAGGTACTTAACCTATCTGTGCCTCAGGTTTCCCATCTCAGGGATGATAGTGATAATTATCTTTCAGCGTTTTTGTGAGCTAAAGAGAGGTACTGCATGCAAAAATGCTTTATCTGACATAACTATATTATTTTCACAGTTAAGTTCATTAATGAGCCAATCAGAAGAGCTTTGAGGGGTAGAACACAGCACTGGTAAGGTTTTAGGGGAAAGCAGAGGGCCAAAAATGTTACGGTGCTACCATGAGAAGTTCTGTAGGATGAACACTTACTTCCAGGAGTGGGAACAGCTGGTAAAAAGATACTAAAACATGTTTTTAAAAATCTAACTTAAGTCTTTGCAAGTTCTCACTGTAGAGACAGAAGATTCAAGTGATCCAGTAAAAAGTTTTGATCAGTATGCTGCAGGGTGATAGATGATAGGGAGCCAAAGAAAGAGACAGGCCTTAGAAGGAGTTTAAAAAAAGTAAGAAAAACAGATAAATGTGGTAAAGAAATCAGAAAATTCATAGAGTAAGAAATGCAACTAGAAAACAAATTAGTGAGAAAAATGTTTGCCAATCAAATTAGCAAGGATTAAAAAAAATAATACAAATCCCCTTGCAATTAAGGCAATAAAAATTGCTGAAAGGATTATATGTTGCTGAAAGGAATATAAATCAATAAAACCATTTGAGAAATCAATGTGATGACATAGATCAAGTGCCTTTAAAATGATTATTCTCTTTGACTCAATAATTCTATTTCTAGATTGTTATTACCCATTTGTAGATTTTTCTAGGTTTTATTGATTTATTTGGAAAAATTAATTTTAGTATTTTTTAATGTTTATTTATTTTTGAGAGAGAGAAAGACAGAGTATGAGTGGGGTAGGGACAGAGAGAGAGGGAGACAAAGAATCCAAAGCGGGCTCCAAGCTCTGAGCTGTCAGCATAGCTCCTGAAGTGGGGCTCAAATTTACGAACCACGAGATCATGACCTGAGCAGAAGTTGGACGCTCAACTGACTGAGCCAGCTAGGCACCCCTGAAAAAAATTAATTTTAGATATAGAGTCTTCATAGAATTTATTATAGCAGGCCCAAATTAGAAAGATTAAAATATCTTCAAATAAATGGCATATTTTGCAACCATTAAAAAAGACATTTACATCCCCATGAAAAAGAATGAAGTTGGACTCCTTCCTAACACCATACACAGAAATTAACTCAAAATGGATTATAGACTGAAATGTTTAAGAGCTAAAACTATTAACCTCTTAGAAGAAAATATAGGAGTAATAGACCTTGGGTTAGGCAAAGCCTTCTTAGATATTACACCAAAAACACAAGCATCAAAAGAAAGAAAAATAGACAAACTGAACTTTATCAAAATGAAAAACTTTTGTGCTTCCAAGAACACTATCAAAACAGTGAAAAAACAACCTGAAAGAATGAGAGAAAATATTTGCAAACCATTTATCTGATTAGGGACTTGTATCCAGAATATATATCCAAAAATCACAACTGGAAAAAAAAAAAGACAAATAACCTAATTAAAACATAGGCAAAGGTTCTGAATAGACACTTCACCAAAGCAGGTGTAAGAATGGCCCATAAGCATATGAAAACATGCTTAACATCATTAGCCACTAGGGAAATGAAAATCAAAACATGATGAGATGTCATTTTATACCTGCTAGGACCGTTGTACTAAAAAAGACAGATAATAACAAGCGCTGGAAAAAAATGCAGAGAAATTAGAACCATCATACACTGCTGGTGGGAATGTAAAATGGAGCAGCCATTTTGGAAGACGGTATAGCAGTTCCACACAAAGGTTACCCAGCAATTCCACTCAGAATTCCACTCAGAAATAGAAATATATACTTATACAGAAATATTTAAGGTGGCATTATTCATAATAGTTAAAAAGTAGAACGAACACAAATGTCCATCAACTGATAAACTGCTAAGTCAAATGTGGTATATCTATGTAGTAGAATATTATTTGGCAGTAAAAAAGAATGAAGTATTGATACATGCTGTAACATGGGTGAGCCTTGAAAAAATTATGCCAAATGAGAGAGGCAGTCACAAAAGACCTGTATTGTATAATGTCATTTATATGAAATGTCTAGAAATGGTAAATCTATAGAGACAAGAGAATAAATTAGTGGTTACCTGGGCTAAGGCTAGAGCGGGGATGGGAATGGGGAGTGATCACTAATGGGCACAAGCTTTCTTTCTGGGGTAATGAAAATGTTCTCAAAGCAATTACAGTGATAGTTGAACAACACGTGTATACCAAAACCCATTAAATTGTACACTTTAAATGGGCAAATTATATGGTATGTAAATCGTATCTTTATAAAGCTATTAAAAATACATTTGTGTAAAGTATATACTAAAAGAAGAAATGTTCATAATATTTGTGAATGATTTAGAATCATGTACTGTAAATTATGGTTATAATTATTTGGAAAGGAGATTCAAAGCTTTGACATACAAATATAGTATGATTTCACTCATATGTGGAATCTAAGAAACAAAACATGTGAACATAGGGAAAGGGAAGAAAAAGTAAGATCAAAACAGAGAGGGAGGCAAACTGTAAGAGACTCTTAAATACAGAGAACAAACTGAGGGCTGCTGGAGGATGTTTGGTGGGGGGATGGGCTAAATGGTAATGAGCATTAAGGAGGACACTTGTTGGGATGAGCACTGAATATTGTATGTAAGTGATGAATCACTGGGTTCTACTCCTGAAATCAATACTGCACTGTATGTTAGCTAACTTGAATTTAAATGAATAAACTAAAACAAAAACCAACACCAAACAAACACAAACCCTCTGACCTAAATTCTGACAAGAGATCTACTACCATGTTAATGAAGGCTGTCTTTGGATGGTGAACCATGGTTGATGTTTTTCCCCCTTTGATCATCAGGCCTTACTCTGGTAATAGGGAAAACTTCTGTTAATAAAAGAAATAAGGAGGCCTTTTTTCCCAAGCAGTCCTTGGGCATAATCCTTGTTCATCCTTACCCCCTGCTAAACAGAAAGCATCTGAAAAGTGTTTCAGCTGTTATTCTATAGAAAACAAAGTCTGACTGAGACCAAAAGTGACATTTTCCATGTTCCTTCCTCCCTCCTGTTCTTCTACCCCACAGGCCCATAAAAGAAAAATGATTCAGAAAGTCCCGAGCAAGTGAAACCCGGAAACGTACTACACTTGTGTCTGGCAGCCTCATGCCCTGGAGGTGAGGAGCGGACAACCACCATCCAGGGCTTCTCACAGTGAAAGTGGAATGAGGGAGGCATGTGTTCCAGCTGGGGGCATGAGTTAGGGCCTGTGCCAGGTACAAAGAGAAATTTTATTTTTGACTTGAGCGCACACTGTATGCTTATCTCTACTGAGGAAACCAGCTTTTCCTTCTTACCTCCCAAGAGGAGGAGCCAGTCCTGGCTCACATCCCTGGACAGAGTTACACTTCCCAGCTGGCCCCTCTCCAGGCCAGCCAGTTGTCTATCTCTATCTTGGAGGAACAGCTTTGACAAAGTCCTTGGCCCTGTTTGGAAATCCCCTTCCCCCTTGCTCTCCCAAACAAAATTAATTTGAAACGGTTGGGTTAATCTGACATTTTCCCTCTGAGGAACATGTGTTCATATGAGGGGGGAGGGTCTCCTGGAGACAGTCTCCAGGCTATCTACTTGGAATCCATATACCTCCCCAACCCTGCCAATCTGCAGTGCATTCAGGGGCATGCGCCTGGGTTGCAGAGGGTCTGGGGACCAGTTCTCTGAGGAATGGTTGAAGTACCTGGGGCCGCTTAACTTGGAAAAGAGAAAACTCAGGGAGATCTTGAGAATTGTCTCAATGAGCTTATTAAAAGTTTATTTTGGAATAATATCTCAGAGAAAAATTGGAACCAATGTGGAGAAGTTGCAACGAGGCAAATTGCCTTAATATCAGAAAGAACGTTTTTAATAATGAGAATTTTCCAACATGTAATAGGCTCCATAGTTGAGGAGGTGATTTTCATTGGAGGAAATCTATACAACAACTTTCTTTTGGGCACCATCAACTTGAGAGTGTAAAACTTTTTTCCAACAATTATGTGGTGGTGCTTATTATGTACCAGGCACTTTATATATATAATACTTTATATATATATATATATATATATATATATATATATATATATATATATATATATATATATACTTTATATATATAAAGTACTTTATATATATAAAGTACTTTATATATATATAATTCTAGGAATACTTACAACATCCTTCTAAAATAAGTGTATTATTATCTCCAATTGTAAGTGAAGAAAAATAAGACTCAGAAAGAGGTTCAATAACTTGCCCAGGGCCACACTGTGACTCAAACTCAGGTAGAATGGCTCCAACATCCATACTCCATCCATTAACTCCTATATTGAGGTCACATTTATATTAATACCCCCAAGATATGACCGTAGGCTCCTACATGTCAAAATATAGGATTAGTCTTTCTCATCCAGAGGTGCTCAGATCGTTTCCAGAAGTCCCCACAGAGTGCCTACCTATACCAACAACTTAGTGGATAAGGTACATGCACCTGTCATACACCATGGCTTCCCTCTTGTCAACACTATTCATGCAGCCTCACCAACTATACTAATTGTGAGACCACCAATGTCTGTTTCAAGGGGGCTTCCCCACAATGCACCCTAGTCCATAGGGCTCAAGGCCTGTGTGTTGCTAGGTTCCGAGAGGAATGGAGAATGGTCCCACGTCTGTGCTGCAGTTTGCCATCTGAGTCCCCAAGAAACAATACTTTTGGCTGGAGTCCTCTGTCTCTCACAACAATATGTCCCTCTCAGATACTGGTCCTCATCTCCTTGGGTATAGAGTTTCAGAGACAGTCCAATGATTGGAGGTGGGTCCTACAACTCATGTCCCTCTCTGTCTCCTTTACTTCTTTCTCGACTGTCTCCTATCACTTGGACAACCAAAATAAAGAAAACTCTCTTTCCCCCAGCCCCAAAACACAGAGCCTCCATGCAGTCGGTGAAGAGAACTCTGAAGAGATGTCACCTCATTTCTCCCCAGCTCTTGCTCAGTCAAAAAGGACATGGGATATCTGAAAGCAGAAGCAGGAAGACTATTCTCAGGTGTGCTGGGGAATGGGTGTGCTGGATGAAGCTGGAGGCTGGAAAGAATGGTAAGGTCTCATCAGTTCAAAAATGTTAGAATCCTAAGTCCCAAATAGTTTGTTAGAAATGGAGTTGCTCCAGCTTGTTTCCTCAAATAGCCCCCACTGGGTTTGTTTAGGAAAGAGTAGGCTGTGTTTCTAAGTAAAGTTTTTACCAGTTTCTGGATTCTGCTTCATTTATGGAAGGTACAGGGTGAAAGAACTGACTGTCTAGTGTAGCCCATCTTTAGGCAAGAGAGAAAGTTGGATGTGGAAGGCTAGGGTCAATTTACTGATGGGGAGCAATTAATGGCTCTGATAAGCCTTTTCCTTGAAGAAAAGTTTCAGAGATGAGCTTCCTCTGTTTGTACCCAGTTTCTCTCATGTTTTTCAGGTCTCCCATGTTCTTCAGGTCTTCTCATTGTTCTTTATGGTCAATGTGAGGGGTATGGGACATTTAGATTCTTTGAAGTTTCCATGAGAATATTTGGCTGAAATAGGGGAAAGAAGATAGGGACAAGAGTAAAATACATCTCACTGTGGATATGAAGAAGGGGTGTGGTAACCATTCTCAAAATGGCCTCCAGTAATCCTTGCCTTCTAGTGTTTTTATCTTGCATAGTGTCTCTCCCTGCATTGAATCCCTTTTTGTCTGTATGACCAATAAAATATGGCAAAAATGACAGTCTGTGGCTTTCTAGACCAGGTCATGGCTTCCACCTTGGCTCTAGGAGAAGCCAGCCACCATGTTATGAAGGACGCTGAAGCAGCCATGTGGAAGAGCCTATAGGGGGAGGAACTGAGGCCTTCTGCCAAAGCCAGCACCCACTTGTCAGCCAAGTGAGTGAACCACCTTGAAAGCATATTTTCCAGTCCCAGTAGAGCCCTTGGCTAACTGCAGCCCCAGTTAATATCTTGACCACAACCTCATCAGAGATCCTGAGCCAGACTGCCCGAACTCTTCCTTACCTATAGAAACTGTGATAGAGGGGCACCTCGGTGGCTCAGTTGGTTAAGTGTCCAACTCTTGATCTCAGGTCAAGTCTTGATCTCAGTGTTGTGAGTTCAAGTTCCATGCTGGGCTCCAGCATGGAGCCTACTTAAAAAAAAAAAAGAAAGAAAGAAACTGTGATATATATTGATGATTTCAAGGTAATTAATAACACATCAATTGATAACCCATGCAAAGAGCAAGTCTGATTATGTGAAGGGCCCTCTAGCATAAGCCCTGTTGGTTGGGCACCTTCATGCACCGTGTCCTTGGGAAGCCAGAGGATTGGCAAACTAGGGCCCATGGGTCAAATCCAGCCATCCAAAGGCCAAATCTGCCCACATCACTTGTCTCCATATTGTCTATGGCTGGTTTCTTGCTACAGCGACTGAAGTGAGTAGTTGTGATACACTGGATGGCTCACAATGCTGAAAATATTTACTGTTTAGCCTTTATAGAAAAAACTTGCCAACTCCTGTTCTATAGGAACTTGCAGTATGATGGTGAAATGTCTTTCGCACACACATACAGATACACACACCCACTCCAAACAAGATCCTGAAGTACACACATGTTATTTCATCTGCCTGGTAAGCCCTCTGTACTTTCTTCATCTGGCTAACTCCTACTCATCCTTCAAAACTCAGTTTAGATGCCACCTTCTTGAATCCAACCTTTACTTGTGAAATCCCTCTCCTTCTTTGAGGTTGGCTTATGTATCACCTCCTTCCCTTGTTCCCCCAAGCCGAATGAATTCTAACAGCAGTGTTTCCATATCTCTTTTAGAACTCTAATCAATCACATGATGAGGAATTGTTTAGTGTCTTTCTCCCCCACTGGACTATCAGCTCTTCAAGGACAAGGATTGTGCATTATTCATTTTATAACCTCACAGAAATATACCTTTACTTATTTATTCATCACAAATACTTATCGGATGCTTACTATTTGTCAGATAATTTGCTTACACGGGGATTCACAGAGAAAAAGACTGAGTTCTTGCTCTCAGGTTGCTCTAGGATGGGAGTGGGAAAGCAAACTGGCATTAGGCTATGATGTGGTAAAGGTGTGTGCAAACTTCATTGTGGGTATATTTGTTGTAGCCATATAAACATCTGCGAAAAGAAATTGTTTTTCAACACTTTCCTAGCATTTCGCCATAGTCGGACACCGTGCTAAGTACTTAAATACATTACAATTTATTTAATCTTTATACAACATGAAACAAGTACTACAACGTCCCCTTGTATAGGATATAGAGAATAAGAGAGGTCAAGTAACTTATCCAGGGTCACAGAGCTAAAAAAAAAAAATGTCAAGTGAATTTTGGAGCAATTATTTAGCTGAATAATCAATTCTAAATCTCAAAAACAACTTAAGTAGGAGAAATTGGGATAACGCTGTCCTTCTCTCTTAGAACACTAAGTGGATGGTTTCTGTCAAGCTGGAATTTCCAGCTCCAGAGGCTTTCTGATGACTTACACTATGCTTGGCATTTTATTTCTAGGAATTGCCTTCTGGGAGATTCTGCTGTTTTAATGATTGTGCAAGCCTGGTTTCCTCACTGAATTGCACCATTTGCCACTTTGAAGTCCTCCCTAGTTGTTAGTTTGACTTTCTTAGGACCCCGTGGGGGAAGAACACATTCAACAGTGCCCAACTCTGTTCTTTCCTTGCTAAAGTCAATAGGACTATGGATTGCCTACAGCTGGGATGTGAGATGGGGCTCTAGTTCCTTCTCTCTGCCATCACTTATCTCCAGCTGTGATCTCAGTTGTGGATTAATTGGTTCAAACCTTGGGTGTCATTCAGTGAACTGGTTCAGAGATCCTGCATGCAGTGGCTACTGGTGCGGGCTCTAGCTTAAAGAAAACCATTTCCCCATGTAGTATGAATCACTTAACTGCATTCTGTTTTCCTTTCTAGGAATGAAGACTGAAACTCCAGAGCTGGTCCCCTTTAAAAATACATAAACAGGTATTCTGAGCCATTTGTCTACTCTGTTCAGATCACTCATTTGTGCCTGGTTCCACCTTCCTGCACAAAGATGTGAGGGCCTTGTGGTAAAGACTGGAGGTGGTGAAGTGGGGGAAAGCTTAACGCAGGACAGTGACAGGTGCTGAAAGCAGGTATGTCCCTTGCTCAAGAGCCTTAGCTCAGCGATTGCCTTCCAAGGGTAAGGGTGCAGAGTGAAGTGATGAGGAGTGGTGTCAAAGTAGGTGGGAGAGGGAAAGGCCAGTATGTGCACTCACGGTTTTCAGCCTATTCACCCTCATTCCACAAGTCTTGATGGAATTGACTACGTGCCAGACCTTGTTTACAATCAGGTCCTGGAATTTACAATGGCAGATGAGACAGATATGGTTCCAGCCCTTCCGAAGTAGTGGGGAAGATCAGAAAGAAGCTAACACTTAAATAAAGTAATTGCAAATTATGGTAAGTGATGGTAGGAATGAAGAGTGGGCTATTACAGAGAATAATCGGGAGGGGGGATGGGACAGGACCATTTATTTTGAATGGAATAATCAGAGAAGGCTTCTTTGGGAAAGATAATGAACATGAAGGATAAGGAAGCCAAGGGAGAATTCCAGGCAGAGGGAACGGAGCGTGCGAATGTCTTGAAGCTGAGGTCAGCTCAGGCAAACTGAAATGGCTAAGCTGCTCTTGGTGGGGGCCCCCAGACTTCCAGCCTGCACTGCTTTCTCTAGGAGTTCCCCCTGCCCCAGGCCCAGTGCCTTCAGTGCTTCCCTTTGCTCCATCCAGTCATGCTCCTGTGATAGCCTGAGAACCCCCTTTGCAGGATCTACAATTCATCTGGGGTCTCAGCCTTCAGCTATAGCTCTGAGCCAGAGCAGCTTCATCAAGAAAAGGGGGACACTTAGGGACATGGGCTCCCTTCTCTCTATTTTAGGATAAACAGACCTTACTAAAGCTTAGTGTTACAAGTTACTTAGGTCCTCTGGGCTCCAATCCTGGCTCTGCCACTTGGAAGCTTTAAGTATAACGTGTTACTTAACTGCTCTGTGCCTCAACCCCCTTATCTGTAAACTAGGTCTTAAAAATGTATCTATCTCATAGAATGGTTAGTAGATTTAATTAGTTCAGGTCGGCTAAGTGCTTAGGTCAGTACCTGGCTTATCAACATTCGACAATCATGTTATTATCATTATCATACTTCAGCTCTTGTACCCCACTGCCACCTGGAATGGCAGTGAAGGTGTGTGATGCATTCCCCAGAGGCTGGGCTCCTGGGAATCAAGCTGTATGTAGCCTTCTCCTATAATTCAATCCAGATCATTTTTATACCAGGCACTGTACTGGACACTTTGCTACATCATTTCCTTGATCCTTCCAACAGTCGTAAGAAGCAGGTATTTTACAGATGCAGGAACTCAGGTTTAAAGAGGTTACCCGACTTACCCAACACCACAAAGCTACTGTGTGGTTCCTAGGTCCACTGCTGCCATCTGACTCAGTAGGCCTGGGCAAATCATTGGGATCTGCATTACAAATACCTACCCCAACCTTCCCAGTTCTGATGCGGGTGACCTCTTTACTGTACTTTGGAAAACCATGGTGTAGATGATCTTTTTAAAACAAAATTTTTTTGATGTTCATTAAAAAAAATTTTTTTATAAAACTTTTTTTAAAATGTTTATTTATGAGAGAGACAGAGACAGAGCATGAGTGGGGGAAGGGCAGAGAGAGAGAGAGACGGAGACACAGAATCTGAAGCAGGCTCCGGGCTCTGAGCTGTCAGCACAGAGCCCAAGGCAGGGCTCAAACTCACAAACTGCGAGATCATGACCTGAGCCGAAGTCAGATGCTTAATCGACTGAGCTGCCCAGGCGCCCCAATATTCATTTATTTTTGAGAGAGAGACAGAATGCGAGTCAGGGAGGGGCAGAGAGAGAGAGAGACACAGAATCTGAAGCAGAATCTGAAGCAGGCTCCAGGCTCTGAGCTGTCAGCACAGAGCCCCCTGTGGGGTTTGAATGCATGGATGGCGAGATCATGACCTGAGCCAAATTCAGACACTAACTGAGCCACCCAGGTGCCTCTAGATGATCTTTAAGGCTACCTTTGGCTGCAAAGTCTGTGAAGATGAGAAAGTCCATACATGCTGAGTATGTAGTTTAGTGAGGAAAGCCGTTTACTGCTGTTGATGTTTATCGTAACAGAATTAACTCAGTTCATGGCACTGGTTGCCTGCTATGGTTACTGTCCAACAATCACATTGGGGCTGAAAAATGTCCCCAGAGTGTTTTGCATTATGTAATCTCAGTTCATAATTTCTCATCTACAGTTCCAAGTGAAGATAAAATTAAAATGTTCTGAAAACCCAAAGTCTTAAGTTTGGGAAACTCATTTTGGAGTCAAATGTGACTGAACTGAAGTAAGTTTATTTGCAGATATTATTTAATTTTTTTTTTAGTGTTTATTTATTTTTGAGAGAGAAAGAGAGCATGAGTGGGGGAAGGGCAGAGAGAGAGGGAGACACAGAATCCGAAGCAGGCTCCAGGCTCTGGGCTGTCAGCACAGAGCCCGATGTGGGGCTTGAACTCACAAACCGCGAGATCATGACCTGAGCCGAAGTCAGACGCTTAACTGACTGAGCCACCCAGGTGCCCCAGCAGATATTATTTAAATCACTTGCTGTGAATACTTAAACATTGCACTGCAAAATTATCAGCGTGCTTGATTATGGGGTTGTATTAATGATCTATTGTTGCATAACAAATTACCCCAAAACTTAATGGCTTGCAACAACAAACATTTATTTTCTCACTGTTTCTATGGGTCAGAAATTCAGAAGAGGCTTAACTGGGTAGTTTGGACTCAGGGTTTCTCATACAGTTACAGTCAAGATGTTGCTATGGCTGCAGTCATCTGAAGGCTTGCCCAGGGCTGGGGGTAGGGGGGAGTCCCTGGCAAGATGGCTCACTCATATGGCTGTTAGCAGGGGAAAGTACAATCCTTTTTATTATTATTAAGTTTATTTATTTATTTGGAGTGGGGCTCACACAAGCTGAGGAGGGGCTGAGAGAGAAGGGGACAGAGGATCTGAAGCAGACTCTATGCTGACAGCAGAGAGCCCAATGTGGGGCTCGAACTCGTGAACCGTGAGATCATGACCTGAGCCAAAGTCGGATGCTTAACCGACTGAGCCACCCAGGTTTCCCATGCTTTGTGTTTGAGCCACCGAGGTGTCCCATGCTTTGTGTTTCTTAAAAGAGAGTTACCAAGTTTAGCCCACACACAATAAAAGGAGATTTCGATGACACTATTCGTTAAGAAAAGAATGTAAAAGTTTTTGTGGACTTATTTTAAAACCACCACAGAAGTGTTACCCATATCTTCCTGGAGGTGTTCTGTTATATGCAAGATATGGAGCAGTATTATCCTACAAAAGAATTCAGCAAAGATTACTAAATAATTATGAACTGCATCTGGCACCGAGAGTTTTGGATAAAGGTTTATGTTTCTGTAGTATCATGATAAGCTTGCACTATGGTTTTTACCACTGTAAATAAGCTGAGGAAACCTAGAATGTTTTGGAATATTTTCAAGCCTCAAGGAACTTCACGGATTATCCAGTAACTAGAGTCTGCCCTCATCTCCTTCACTCCATAGATGAGTAACTTGAGATTCTTAAAGGAAAAAAAATGCTAAAAACATGCATGCTATGTTTCAGACACTGCTAAGTGCCTTAGATATATTATTCTATTAAATTTTTCCAGCTTTACAATGAGGAAAATAAGAATCAGAAAGGTGAGTAGAATGTCTGGATCAGACAGCTAGTGTGTTTTAGAGACAGGGTTAAAACCCATGTCTCTTAAGTGTCAGCCAGAACTCTACACACACAACACCCCCTCTTATGACCCTCTGGGAAGTGAGAGCAGAGCTGGCAAGGTCTAAAAACCATATCCCTGGAGGATCAAGGTGAAAGGTCTTCTGTCCACCCATCCAGAGGTCTCTTTTGTCTGAAGATCTCACCAGCCTTCTGCTTCCCTAGCTAGTGTCCAACCTAAGATTCTCTTCTGGGAACCAGAGAAGAACCCCAGAAGTTGAGGAGCAATGACCCCACTGCCTGTTGCCTCACCCTCAAAGTGGGATTCTGAACTTCAAACTAGGTGGGTGCTGCTGAGGTGTGACAAGCCTGGTTTCCACTTTGAAACGCCTTCTCAGGGTATCTGAGATACACCTCATGTTCACATTCTCACCTAAGAGGCATTGGAGAACAAAACCTCCTGCCCAGGGGACTATGGCTGGAGAAAGCCTTTCCAAGGACTGTCAGCTTTAAACTCTATGAAGGATATGTCATCATTAGGAATCTAAGTTCAAAAGTTATAGTAATAGCGATTATAGTAATAGAATCTGTTAGGACTCTTTTAGTGACGTGTCAGAATATCCAATCTGAAATGGCATAACCTGAAAGGTAATTAATTGAAAAGTCGAGAGGTAGTGTTGATTTCAGGTATGGTGCGATGTAGCAAATCAAATGCTCCAGAAGGACTTGGTCTCTCTTTCATCTCAACATTCAGCTTACTCTGTTATTGACTCCAATTTCAGACTAATTGCTCCCTGAGCCAGTCACTATCACCAGAGGGCTACAGTGTTCTCATTGGCCAGTCTTGGGTCACATGACATTCCTGGATGGAAGGGATTGGGGAGAGTACAGACCACCAAACAAAAAACTGGAGGCTCTTACTGCAGATAGGACAAAGGAATGTTGCCAATGAATTAGACAACATTTGAGCTCTTATTATGTGCCAGACTCTACGCAAAGCACTCCACACACACAAATCTCATTTAATCTTTATAAACAACTCTGTAAGATATGTATTATTATTACCTCCATATAACAGATGAAGAAACTGAGGGTCAGACAGGATAAGTAATGTGCTCAAGGTCACACAGCTAGTAAGTAATGGGGCTGAGTTTGAACCCATTCTGATTCAAGAGCTATCCTTCTTCCATTTCCATGAAGTTGTCTATGGCATCAGCTTCCTCTAGGTCATTTAGGCTGGAAGCGGCAGTGTCTTTTTCAACATCTTCTCTTTATCATCTACATCTGGTAGTCATCTTATCTGAGCTATCTGCTTCCATCTTCTGTTCCTAATGCCGCTTCCCATTGCTACTGATCTCTTCTCTCGGGATAATCAGAATAGCTTATTCTCAGAGAACACACATGTGAAGTCTGAGGGCCATTTTAACTTACGAATTAATATTTAAATGTTAGAATCACATAAAAATCTATATTGCATGGCATTCTTCGAAAAATGGAAAGACTTGCTAACACTGGACCAGCCTCATGGCAACAATGAGCAGCACTGTCTGCTGATGATTAGGTGTCTGTGTTTCAGTTGGCCAAGTCCCTGTTGCTTCTTTCCTCCAGACCTCCTCACTCATGTAAGTTCCTCACCTACCCTCCGTGAGCATCTGAGTTTGCAAGCCTAGTGCCTAGTTTCTCCCCATTTTTACCCACCCTCCTATGACCATTAGGTTTATCTTCCTAAACCGTGATCTGATTATCTCACTTTCATATTCGGAGACATTTAACAGTTCCACACTGCCTACGGGCCCACTACAAATTGGTCCCAAGCTCCTTTTTTAGGCCAATGTCCTGTTGAACAAGCCTCCACACACTTGTTTCTGCCATACCCTTCTGGAATATGCCCCGCATTCCCTCTCCCACTTGCGTTTGCTCAGTTCTTATTCTCTGGGCCCCTAATGTCCTTTCTTGGTTCTCTCTGTGCCTCCTCACATCTGCTCTTTGAGTGCTCATACAACTTTGAATGACAAGGTCAATTCGCACCTCCTCCAAGAAGCCTTGTTAAATCCCCTCCACCAACATTATGTGTTCCTGCTCCATACACCACCAGTACATTACTTTCCAGCACCTATTGTGAATGACATTCATAATAGAAAATACTCTTTATCATCAATCAATCAAGTTAATACTTATGGAACGCTACTATGTGCCAGGCACTTTTCTGAGTGTCTTGCCTTCACAACCGTTTTTTTTGACACATCCTACTCTCATTACCATCATGCACAGAGAAATCTGAGACACAAAAAGTTTAAGTCATTTGCCCAGTTTCATATGGCTGGCAAGCAGTAGAGCTGGATGCCAGGTAGTCAGGACCCAGAGCCTGGGTACATTATTACCACCTTAGATATGTACTCAGAATACATTTTAAAGAAACTGCTCTGTGCCAGGCACTGTAGGAGATGTTGCAAAGGTAAAGATGAAGAGCAGCAAGCTCTCTGCCCTCAAAGAACTCACAAGCTGATGGAAGGAGATGGACATGGTCCAGTGGGAGGAATGAGTGTCACAGGTGCCTTGACAGAAGTAGAGAAGGAGAATGGGGGCAACACGGAGGTATCCATGAGAATTTGGAAATTGGGCACAAAGGGGATCATAGCCATTGGAAAAGGTCAGGGGAGACTTTGTGGAGGCATCTTAAAAGGTGAGTTACACAAAAGCTGCATATTATTCCATTTATATGAAATATTCAGAATAGGCAAATCCACAGAGACAAAAAACAGATTTCCAGGGGCTGGGGGAAGAGGGGACTGGGGTGTGACTGTTTAATGGGCACAGGATTTCTTCTGACAATGATGAGAATATTCTGGAATTAGGTCGTAGTGATGGCAGAAGACCATGAATATAGTGGGAGTGATTGAATTGTACAGTTTAAAATGGTTAAAAAGGTAAATTTTATGTTATGTGATTTTCATCTCAAAAAGAAAAAAAAAAGATGAGTTGATATCTATCAGGTACACTGAGCAGGGCATGGGGTGGGAAGCATTGGAGGTGGGGAGATTTCAGGTGAAGAATGACAGTTTGGAAAGCAGTGAGCTGATTCAGAATGGCTGCTGTTACAGTGCACTTGGTTGATACGGGCAGGGCTTAGGTCTCACAGCAACAACTAAGGCTCCCGAGGAATATAGGAGTGATATAATGATCTTGTAGGCCACTCCCAGGAGCTTGGACTCTATCTTGCAGGAAATGGAGCACCAGTGATGACTTTCAGCAGGACCATGATGTGTTCAGGTGTATAAGGAAGATCAAGCCAATCCCCATATGAAGGATGGGGGAGTGTGCAAAAATCTGGAGACAATAAGGGAATTATTGTAATAGTCCAGGCAAGAGCCAACAAAGAGCTGACTATGTGACCATTGCCGCATGCTGGAAAGCAGAACTTATGTCATTTGCATTTGTAAATTTCATTCATTCAATGAAATATCCCCTCAATGCCCATAAATGGATTTCCATTATGGCCCATTATGTGCTGGTGCTGAGGACACAGCAGTGAACACAGGTCTGGCCTAGCCCTCCTGGAGTGTATTGTCTGGCCAGGCAGGCATATGATAAACCAATAATGACACAATGGATGATTTACAACTGTGAGATGTCCTATTAAAGGACAAGGACAAAGACAAGGTATTAATTCCAGCCAGCCAGCCCTAGTTTCAAACCCTGGTTCTTCGCTGCTCAGGTGAGAGCAAGTTTCTCATGCTCTTGAAGCCTTGGTTGCCTCATCTAAAAATGTGGGTAGCGACAGTACCCACCCACAGATGGCTAAAGAGATTAAAGTTAATGCTGTAGACGGAGATGGCTACCAGTGCCTGGCAAGCAGCAGAAGCTCAGAAGGATCATTTGATTCTTCCACTTGGTAGGCACAATAAATCCGAGTTGGGCAGAACTATGTTATCGACCTTGAATCCATCAGTCTCTGGGAACATGATGGAAGACACTGGGAATGCTGATTTGCTGTGTATAGAGTGGCCAATTGATCTGTGAAGAAGCCCTTGAAGAAATGTTCATTTTTGAGAACAGCAGGCCTGCCTTAGCATTGTGGAAGGTGCTGTCCTCCCCTCGCTACTCCATCCCTAACTAGGCTTCTCATGGTGTGAAGGGTACAGCCATGGGTTTTGGTGTCTCCCTATAGTTCATCCTCAAGGGAATGACATTCCATAGCCTAGTACAAAATATCCTTTTCTGACCTTTGGAGGCCAATGTGCCCATGCCCCTTGTAAGTCCAATGGAATGATGCCCACCAGTGTTTCTCTTACAAGCTTCAGGCTTAGTCATAAACTCCCTTACACATGAGTATCTTCATCCAAAAGTCATGGATGAATGCCTACGTGTGGCAGTCACTGTGCTAGATGTCAGGATTGTAGTATTGAAAAGAATAATACCCATCCCCTGCCTCAAAGGCATCCTACCTCATGGGGAGTTGGAGAGGTAAGTGAATGCATGCCATTTGTGGTTAAGAGCCTAGAATCAAAGTGGCACAAGCCCTATGGCTGCATAGAGGCACAGAGGCAAACTGAGGCACCTTGTCTGGGAATGCATATAAGACTGTGTTGGACAAGCCTGGGCCTTGGTGTCCAGCCCCTGACCTACTACTTGGTGATAATAACTGTCACTTATTGAGCACCGCTATGTCCCTGGTATAAAGTGCCAGATACTCAAGTTGCTTAATTTATTCTCATAATGATACTATGAGGACTGTTTTTAAATGAATCAGTACACTGCAGCATTTAGAAGAGTGTCTGACTCATGGTAAATGCTCCATAAGTGATACTATTTTTATCCTATATTCTTTTCTCTCTCTCTCTCTCTCTCTCTCTCTCTCTCTCTCTCTCTCTCCCTCCCTCCCTCTTTCTCTCTCTGGATAAAACTGAAATTAGGTGATAGAAGATTAAAAGTCCATAGGGTCCAAGCATAAGTCTTGGGCGAATTCCCAAGGAGGCCCCACAGGCAGCTTGGGTTTCCATCACTGGCAGAGGGGATAGGTGAAAAGTGGTGGATTCACACAGTGGGCACCATGTAGCAGATAGAAGCGGTAGATTAGCAACATACGTAGCACTAATGCCAGGAGGAGGACTTGATCATTGGCTCCTTCTGAAGAGGGCTTCTCAGCCGCAGCAGATGGCTGCCCTGTGGGAACGAAGCCTATGACAGATAAACAGAATGACTCGCTCTGCATCTGTCCCTCCTTCCTCTTCATGCCTCCCTGAATTGCAGAGGCTGGAGACATAAAATCCACCTTTCTCGGCCTCCCCTACAGGTCCTGGGTATGATTAGAATCTGCCATTTAGATTTGCTCACAGGAGGCTCAGACTGAATTAAGTGGGGATGAAGGTGAGGTCACCTTGTTACTACACTGTGTCGCTGGTGCAGGTCTGGCCAATGCAGAGCCAATACCAATAATGGCAGTTCCCCCATCCTGAGTTGTGGCTAAGGTGATAGGAGCCTGGAGTGGGCAGTTGAGATACCATCTGGGTGTTGTTCTGGGTGTTGTTCCGGGGGACCCGGCCTATAGCCCGCTCCTCCATCAATTTTGTAAGCACCATATACCCTGTAATGTTTTCCTGCTTAACATAGCTAGAACATTTTTTTCTTGTCATGTGTGTGTGTATGTATGTGTGCTTTAAAATTTCAGTGTGAAATCTCTTGATTTATAAATGAGGACAAAGCAGCTGACCTTTCTGACCCTGGCTTCCTCACCTATGAAATGGTTGTGTGAAGCCGCTTCTCATCCTGTAGTGGGAAGGATTCCGTGAAATGTCATTTGCAAAGTGCCTGTCACACAACAGCTGCTCAGTAACAGAGAACTTCGTGTAGCATAAAAAGCATGGGTTTTTGGAAACTGGGTTCAAATTGTGATAATACTGCTTACCAGCTGTGTGACCACAAAAACCTTTCTGAAGCCCTGGGCAGTGTGGATGATAAAATACCTACTATAGCATGGCCTTTTTGTTTGTGTGCTGTTTTTGGTGAATATTAAAAAGAGCTTGCATATACAAAGATGCCCAGCACAGTGCTTGCCTGGCACTTAGTCGTCGCTTCCCAGATGGTGGTCTCCTTCTTTACCTCCTATTCCTTTCAATTCATAGTAATATTTAATATCCTTGATGATAATGAGAATGGTTGGAAAGAAACTAATGAGGAAAATGGTTGTAAAGGATGCAATTACACAACCAGCCATTTGCTCTCTATTAGGAGGCTGACAATTTTTGTTCCCTCCATAATACAGGAAATAAAGCAGTATCTACCATTTCTGTGTGTGTGTTTGGGTGCTCTGGAGACTATTCTGCTCACACCTCTTTCCTGCCACCAACTGTCCTTTCTTCTGCTACCAGAGCCATGGCTCAGCTCTGCTTCAGGAGATAGGAGTTGTGTGCTGGGCATCTGGGGACCTGCCAAGTGAGATAAGAGAGGGTTAGGGAAGGGAAGCCCTCTGAGATGCTTGGCAAAGTGCCAACAAAGTAAGAGGAGGAAGGGATGATGCTGGACACATAGTAGGTCTGTTGGTTTGTCAAGAGTGGTAGGAGCCTGGTGTTCTCCGTGGAAGGGTGTGGTCAGGTGTGGAGTAGGCATATTGAGGAGAGTCAAAGCTAGAGACTTGCTGATAGAGTAGGGGACATAGTGGCTATTGTAGGAATATACGATTATTTGTTAGCCTTTATTGCTGTGAGATATGCTTTTTGGCAAGAAGTGTAACCAATGGGATGCACTGAAATGTATTTGTAGAAGCCATCAGTAGACTCTTTTGTTGGCCACTGCCCACCATATGCTCCAATGAACATTGGAGGGAAGAACAGTGTTTTGTTGTTGTTGTTGTTATTGTTATTATTATTCCCTTCCAAAGTGTAGCAGTGGTGATTAGCACACAACCTGTTATTTATTGTTAATGTAGGCAGGGCATCTTGTGGAAAGATTTGGCCATTCAACAAACATTTGTGGAATGCTCACTGCCCACTATATTCCTGTCAGGATCCTTTCTAGAGTCTGAGGATCCAAAGATAAATGAAACAGTCCCTGAACCCAAGAAACTGACATTCGATGGACCGAGGCAGATGTGCCTGCACCTACCAGCCTCCGGGGATGTAACAGTAAGACCTGCTCCCTGCCCTTAAAGATGCTATAGGCTATTGGGATGGGATGGTGGGAAGGAAATGTCAGGTGGATAGGAAGTTGCAATCTGGTGTGCTTCAAGCTGGTATGGGTGAATTATCCAGGTATGAGCAGGAATTATCCAGGTGACGAGGAGGGGGTCATGTGTGTGTTTATGTTGCTGAGGGTGAGGAGAGGCCATTTCAGGCAAAGAAAGCTGCAGTTAGTACAAGAAAGGGCATGGAGCCCTGTCCCCTGAGAGGACAGGGTGAGTTCAATATTGCCGTAGGGTAGGAGACAAGGCTGGGAGGTGTGGATAGGAAGTGAATTTTCAAGCAAGTTGAGACTGGATCTGGCTAAAACTTGTTTGTCATGCTAAGAACCTGATCTTCATTCTGAAGACAATGGGAAACCAGACAGGTATTTTAAAAGGTAGATTGAATCCATTAATTCTATACCTATTTATTGAGTGTTAACTATACACGTATTTGCTACTGGACTAGATTCTGGGAATTTGATGATGTGTAAAATCATTCTTGTCCATATGGGCTTTTTTATGATCTAATGTGAGAGAGACGAACTTTTTTTTTTACAAGGATAATGTATTAAGGTCGTGTTTACATAATTAAAACTCAGTTAAAATCATCATATACCACACAGTCACCCAACATACATATAAAGTTATTAAATAAGACTAGTGCTGTGAGGGGACTCCAAGTCAGCTGGTGGTAAAATGCCAAATAATGGCTAACAATAATAGTCACAGACATTTGGTAAGTGATCATTATGCAGCTGTCATCATGCTTCATGCAGATCATCTCATTTAATCTTCAAAGCAATCAGATGAATGAGTTTTATCTCCACATAGGGACATATGTCTGACTCCAAGATTTGTGCAACTCATTGAGGCTGGGTTTGGACTTCATCTTTTGCTAATAGCAACTATGACATCAGACTGGGTAATGGCCAGCCAAAAATGCCCATGCCCTAATCCTTGGAACCTGTGAATATGTTACTTTACATTGCAAAAGGGACTTTGCAGATGTGATTGCATTAAAAAGCTTGTGATGGGGAGAGTGTCCCAGACTATCCAGGTGACTTCAGTGTAATCACAGGGGCCTCATAAGAGGGAGGCAGGAAAGTCAGAGAGAGGGAGGAGCAGAGAGAGAAAGCAGAGGCTGGGGTGATGTGCTTTGTAGACGCGAGAAGGGACCACTATCTAAGGAAGGGCTCTAGAAGCTGGAAAGGCAAGGAAATGGATTCTCCCTTAGAGCTTCCAAAGGGAACAAAGCTCTGCTAACACATTGATTTTAGCCCCTAAGAACCATTTTCCTCTTCTTACCTCAGGAACCATAAGGTAATTAATTTGTGTCATTTTAAGCCAACAAATTTGTGGTTATTTGTTACAGTGGCAATAAGAAACCAGCAAAACAGCTTCGGAGGGCACTTACTTCACATGGCTGAATCAAAAGCCCTCAAAAGAGGGCAAACTGAGTGTTTTAGGAACTTGTAGAAAATCTGCAGTTGGGGGAGTGAGTCTGAAAGCAAAAGGAGGATGGAAAGAAGTGGGAAAGAGGGTGTTTTAAGTGCAGGGACCAGCAGAAACAAGAGCATAAGGGCAAGGGTGGGACATAGAAGGCATGTGTGGGGGAGGGTTTGGCCAACACGACCAGGCATATCAGAGGGCCAGAGAGCCACCTAAGGTTGGAATTTTGGCTGCAGTCGGACCATGGAGCCAGACCCTGGTGTGAGCCGTGACTAGGAAGCTCACATGGGAGAACTTTGAGTGGGCCGTGAGGTAATCATGCCGCATTTTATGAAGAATTCCCTCCATTGCTGGGAATGGTGAAGGAGAGGGGCAGGAAACCAGTACTGAGGCCTTGCTGTTACCTGCCTTGTATAAATACTAGTCTGAACCAGGCTGCTGGCAGGGAGAAGAGGGAGAGGAGTCTCCCTGCCATAAAGAACATGGTCTTATACACCAGCATGTCTTAAGGTGTGGCCCCAGGACCTTTCAGTGCCCTTGAGACCCTCTCAGGGAGTCCTCAAGGTTAAATTTTTTTTTTTTTCATTTCAAGGTTAAAGTTTTCTTCATTTCCTTTTTCACTCTCATTTTCTCACAGTGCATAGTGGAGTTTTTCAGAGGTCACGCTGTGAAATATCACTGTAGACTCAGTGCAAAAAGAGAATTAATCCCTATTTTATTAAGCCAGACATGAAAAAGACTTGAAAAATGTTTTATTTGTTTTAGAAAATATTTCAGGGGGCGCCTGGGTGGCGCAGTCGGTTAAGCGTCCGACTTCAGCCAGGTCACGATCTCGCGGTCCGTGAGTTCGAGCCCCGCGTCGGGCTCTGGGCTGATGGCTCGGAGCCTGGAGCCTGTTTCCGATTCTGTCTCCCTCTCTCTCTGCCCCTCCCCCGCTCATGCTCTGTCTCTCTCTGTCCCAAAAATAAATAAACGTTGAAAAAAAAATTAAAAAAAAATAAAAATAAAAAAAAGAAAATATTTCAAAAAAATGTCCTTTAAGCTAACAAATAATGACTGGTTACTTTTATTTTTTTTTAGTATTTTATCTATTTGGTATAATTTCATATAATTGTAGGAATTATAGTAAAGTTTTTACATATCAATCAACAGATATCCAAATTATAATGGAATGGATTTTTAACTTATTATAAACTCACTACAAATTTTTAAAGTTATAAATTCAGCTTTATAAAAGTTTTTGCTACCATGGCTTATTCTAAATATGTGATGCTCCATAAACATGATATTCCATATACAGATTTTATTTTATTTTTTAATATGAAATTTATTGTCAAATTGGTTTCCATACAACACCCAGTGCTCATCCCAATAGATGCCCTCCTCAATGCCCATCACCCACTTTCCCCTCCCTCCCACCCCCCATCAACCCTCAGTTTATTCTCAGTTTTTAAGAGTCTCTTATGGTTTTCCTCCTTCCCTCTCTGTAACTTTCTTTTCCCCACTTCCCCTCACCCATGGTCTTCTGTTAAGTTTCTCAGGATCCACATAAGAGTGAAAACATATGGTATCTATCTTTCTCTGTATGGCTTATCTCACTTAGCATCACACTCTCCAGTTCCATCCACGTTGCTACAAAAGGCCACATTTCATTCTTTCTCATTGCCACGTAGTATTCCATTGTGTATATAAACCACAATTTCTTTATCCATTCGTCAGTTGATGGACATTTAGGCTCTGTAATAATAATAATTACATAATTTGGCTATTGTTGAAAGTGCTGCTATAAACATTGAGGTACAAATGCCCCTATGCATCAGCACTCCTGTATCCCTTGGGTCAACTCCTAGCAGTGCTATTGCTGGGTCATAGGGTAGATCTATTTTTAATTTTTTGAGGAACCTCCACACTGTTTTCCAGAATGGCTGCACCAGTTTGCATTCCCACCAACAGTGCAAGAGGATTCCCGTTTCTCCACATCCTTGCCAGCATCTTTAATGACTTGTTACTTCCAAATGAGTATATATTTAGACACCTTAGTATTAATTTATAATATGGTAAATATTGATAGACATAAGCCATGCAAACAATAGTTCTTTGGGGTCTTCAATAAATTTTTAGGAGTATAAAAAGGTCGTAAGACCAAATGTGAAATCTGCTATTGTACACAAATATTTGGGCTTTTCTCTGTTTATTTGGGATATATTTCTAGACTTAGACGAGGGATCCCAGCCTTTTAAATTCTGGAATAGGCAAGGCAGATGTGGCTCTCCCCAAATGCTAGAGGAGGCTCCGCGGGATTAAGGTATGTGCACAAACACACAAAACTTGCATAAGTGGAGTAAGGACTGAACGCCATGTATTTGAGGCCAGATCGTGGGCTTTTCCCATTATTCCGAGTGCTGGAGAAAGGGTTGGCCTTCTGGGAGGAAGCCTGGGGAGGACTCGCCCTCAAGCTGCAGCCAGCCCCCAAAGCGCCTGGGTGCGCTCCAGGCTCATGCTTTCCAGCCGTGCCCAGCGCTCCCTCTAGAGGCTGAAAGTTGAATCTACACCCTTCTTGTTTTGTCTTCCTACTGTGGCAGCCAAACTTCTGCCCTAGAAGGAGTTTGAAGTTCCTGGCTCCCTGATGCCTTGGAACAGGCGGTGGGGAGCAAGCAGAACTCCATTTTCACGTGAAGAGGCTGTGGAGTCGAGAAGTAGTGTGTTGCAGTGACTGAGTTCACAAAGTTGGGGGGGGGGGTGCACTTCACCTCTTTGGGTTTCAATTAGGAGGAAATAGTCAGCACATCTAGCCATAAAGATCCTTCCAGCTCCACCAGCCTACATCCTAAGTGCTAATTGTCCCCATGGTCCGTGCCATGAGAAGAGACATCAAGGAGAAGGCTTGGAGTCCTGGGCTGTAGTCTCTCAGGGCTCTGCTTGCATTTATGGGTTTAGCTCAACCCGAATCCGACTTTAGGATGTCTTTGTAATTGTGGAGATCACACATTCTCTCCTTTAGCAAGCTTATTTTTTAAGAACTTTCCTACAGTTGATCCATTTATTAGGCAAACAAGAATAAGCTGGCATTGATGGAGATATGTGTCAGGCAGTGGGTCAAGGACTATATGTATATTTTCTCATTTGATTCATGCCACAACCCTATAAGCTAGGTGCTAGCATTATTCCCACTTTACAGAGGGGAAAACTGAGGCCCAGGGAGCTTAAGTAACTAGCCAAGATCATGAAACAACTGTGGGGCAAAACTAAAATTCAAACCCAAGCAGTCTGGCACAGCCACAACACTATACCTAGTCTTGATAATAAGAATTTGCATCTTTTTGAGGGTTTGTTATGTCCTTGGAGTTTTATGTATGTTATCTCATTTAATACAGCAATTATGTTTTTTTAAGTTTATTTATTTATTTTGAGAGGGAGAGAGAGAGAGTGGGAGTGGGTGAGGGGCAGAGAGAGAGAGAGAGAGAGAGAGAATTCCAAGCAGACTCCACACTGTCAGTACAGAACCTGATACAGGGCTCGATCCCATGACCCTGGGATCAAGACCTGAGCAAAGATCAAGGGTTAGATGCTCAACTGACTGAGCCACCCAGGTGCCCTAATACAGCAATTCTGTAAAGTAGCTTTTGTTATCTCAGTTTTACAAGGAGGGTGCTTATTCTCAGGTGGCCCAGGGCCAGGGCTGAATTTCATCTCTGAGACTGCAAAGCCTGAGCTCTTTGTTGTTATTCAGAATTATTTATGTGCCAGAGAAAGATGAGGAAGACTGACTGAGTCTATGGGGAGCTTCTATTATAGTCTCTTTGTGAGGTAGTAACAGTTGCAGACATTTACTGAGCACCGTTCTAAGCCTTTACACATATAACTTCAATCCTCACAACAATCCAGTAAGATAGATCTGATTAGTATCCCATTTTACAGACGAGGAAATAAAGCATGGAGACGAGGAAATAAAGCATGGAGACAGAGGGGTTAAATAAATTGCCCAAAGTACCTCCCACATTTGGTAGTGGTAGAGTTGGGACCCAAACCCAGGAAGCCTGGCTTTAGTACCAAAGTTTTTAGCCACTACATTATCCAAAGAAAAAATAGTTCCTACAGAGATGCAGAGGCCACTGACCAGGGTTGAAGACAGCCAAGGGGGGGGGGCGCCTGGGTGGCGCAGTCGGTTAAGCGTCCGACTTCAGCCAGGTCACGATCTCGCGGTCCGTGAGTTCGAGCCCCGCGTCGGGCTCTGGGCTGATGGCTCAGAGCCTGGACCCTGTTTCCGATTCTGTGTCTCCCTCTCTCTCTGCCCCTCCCCCGTTCATGCTCTGTCTCTCTCTGTCCCAAAAATAAATAAACGTTGAAAAAAAAAAAAAAAAAAAAAAAGACAGCCAAGGGGAACAAGCCCAGCCCTGCAGAGATCCCAAGGAGGGAAAGGAGGCATCCCTCCCTGGGCCCTGTTCCTCTGGCCCTGGCTTTCCATCTGTTTATCAGACTGCTACACTTAGAAATTGTGCCTTTTTCCCAAATGTAAGGGCTAAAAGCAGAATTCAGAACATTTCCCCCAAAGCAAAGTCAATACAACTCAATACATTTCTTTCTCTGCATGTCCCTTCCTTGCCAATGTTATCATCATTCCCTCACACCACCAGAACCAAGCTCTGATGGATAATTTGTTGGTGTTAGAGAACTGTATCAAGAAAGATTCTGAGGTGTTGCCTTGTCTCCAGCATGAGCAAGAAAGAGCAATATGATCAATGAAAACAGCTCTGTAGTGGGAATAGTGGGAACTGACCCCATGTGCCATGTATTTGCTATTTCTGAAGGGGGCTTGGTGCTAAGGAAGAATGAAGGAACTGGGTCCTGAGAACAGGTGCTGACAGGCACCAAGCCAATATGAATACCCTGGTCAGTGGGGGCCACGGCTGAGAGCACAGCAGTTCCTGGGTAGAGAAGGCAGGTGCTAAGGCAAACTGGCCAGACTTAGAGAAAAGGAAATTCTGGATAAGAGGGATCAGCCTGGGGCACGAAAGTGAGGTTGCCAAGCTGGGGAAGGATGGCAGGGTCCAAAGGAAAGACAGGGAGCAGATGATTTCTTGTTCAAAAGCCATGCAGAAAAGCCTCAAGCCCCAGGATGGTATGAAGCAAGAACCAGCCAGATCCACTGGTGAGGATTTCTCCCGAGCTATGACATTCTCTCCTCCAGAAATACAAAGCAATGGTGCCTTTCAACTGGGTAGGGTAGGGTTTCAGGATAAGCTCCAGTGGAAATGTATTGATCCAGGGTGAGCGAACAGAGGTGGAAGAGGTCAGTTGGGACTTAAAGTGTGAATAGCAGTGACCATGGTGAGTGAGCCTGAATGCAACAGGAACTTGAAATAAGAACAGAGCTGTGATTGTCTCATGGAACCCAAGGATAAGAATGGGCCTGAAACCTGGGAGCCAAAACATCATGCCAGAAATTCTCACTGCCACCTGTCTCTGCTTCTCTACACTTCTGTGCTTTCTTCTGTCCTTTCCCTGACAGCTGTCCTCACTTCTTAGCCCACTTTTTAAAATGAGGCTGCCCTCTGGATCCCAAGTTCTCATGTCACAGCTTTAGCCAAAGAGCTTATCAAGACTTTGGATCTCAGTTCCTGATATTGGCTCGGGGGGGGGGGGGGGGGGGGGGGGGGGTGGGGACCTGATTGGCCAGTCTTTGGTCTGTTGTCTGCCCCTGGGCCAATTAGCTAAGACTAGAAAGGTGGGGCAAACACATCTGTGAAAGGCTTATCCTGGTGGATGCAGGATGTGAATGGGGAATATTCCCAGGAAGAGGGACTAGAGATGGCTTGTGAGGCTAGGAAGATACCCCAGATGGTATCTGCTAAAGACATGAGTGTCTAAACGTAAAGCACTGGAAGACACCAACGTTGATTGGATGTCAGAGAGAGGAGGTGGGGAAGGAGAAAGTCTTCAGGAAGTTAGAAGAAAATCAAGAGAGGGAAGAGAGTTTATTTAAAGAAGGAGTAAGGCATAAAGGGTCAAAGTCATAGTACAGTCAAGAAGGATGAGCAGGGTCAGAGACCATTTGATTATAGAAAGCACCTTTGAAGGGTACGTTGGTGAAGAAATAATATTTCTACAGGTTAAAGGATGGATTTGGTTGCATTTTTATGGGTAAACATAAAAGTATTTAGTGTTAATGTGTTGTCAACTTTGGGGAAAGAGTCCACCTTCACTGTGTTGAGTTGGCATTATTCAGAATTTAACATATATTGACATAGAAACAGTAAATTTTTCTCCAGTCCTTACAGGGTAACACATTTAAGGTCTTGCCTGCATAGTTTAGGTAATAGAAACCTATGCATATTATCAAAACAATGTTTAAAATGGTGGGATGGGGAGCAGGAATCCAAAAGGCCAATAAACGTGAAGATGTGCTCAATGTCAGTGGTAACCATGGAAATTCAGTTGAAAAACACAGCCAAACATAATTATATATCCACCAGATTCACAAAAATTAAAAAGTCCGAAAGTTCTAAGGGTTGTCAAAATGTGGAAAAATATAATTAATTCTCAAAACTGCTGTTGGGAGAATAAATTGGCAGAGACACAGGTTGCCAATTTACCTTACATTTGAGATGGTACCATTTGTATAGAACACAAGGGGTCATGATGCTCCCTCCAATTCTGCAATGAGAAGCCATCCTTTGGAGAACTACTAGGAAATTTTTAGCAACACTGAAGGTTCACATACCTTATCACACAGCAGTTTCACTATTAAGTATATGGCTAGAGCGATTTGTTTATATGTACACCAGGATAAAATCCAACAATGTGTGAATATTGGAATATGCATATAATAGACCCAAACAGTCGGAGTGTAAACAGTCCAATGTCAAAAATAAAATAAAATAAATTGCTGTGCATTCATAATGGAAGACCAGACAGCAAAGAAAATGAAGACCTCACAGTTACACACAGTATGGATACATCTCACAAATGTAATATTGAAGGCAAAAGGCAAGATACATAGGAATATAATAATCAAAAATGTTTAAAAACAGGCAAAGCTAAACTCTATGGTATAAGGGATGACTGCTATAGAGAAAAGTGAAAAATAAATGGGAAGTAAGTGAAGGATTTTCACAAAAGCCAGGATGGTAGTTACCCTGGATTTCTACAGAATTAGGATCTTAGTGGGGCTCACTGAGGTTCCTTGAGTGCTGGCAGTGTTCTCTTTTTTGACCTGGATAATAATCACATGGACCTTTGTTTTACAATTATTCATTAACATATATATATATATATATATATATATATATATATATATATATATTCATTAACCCATATATATATTCATTAACCCATATATATATATATATATATATATATAACCCATATATATATATATAACCCATATATATAGTACATATATTTTATGTACTTTTCTGCATTTATGTTATGTGTGTAAAGAATTAAGTGTAAAGGGTGGAGTGGGGTTAGATCAGTAAAGATGATATGTAGAGCATACCCATTTTATTTTTTGCTCTCTCCCAGAGCCCAGCTAAAAATAGTGTGTGTGTGTGTGTGTGTGTGTGTGTGTGTGTGTGTGTGTGTGTGTGTTGTGTAGACTCTTAAGGCCAGGAAAGCAGGAGAGGAGAAAACAAATGAATGAGTAAAGAATGGCTCAACATACTCCGTGAAACAAAAGCCTAAACTGGTCTTGAAAAAAGCTAAGAACCAACTTTATTTTCACTGCAAAATCTTGAAAAGTTTCAGGAACTTGTGGTACCTGGAATCTCCAGAAATATTGTTAAATAAGTATTAAAATAAGGAGGATTTTTTGGCAGCTATTTAAGACGTAATTAGGCCCCTAGATTCCCTCTGGTGCCCAGGACTGCTGGATGACTGAAACTTCCTTCTCCACATAGAAGGTTAGAGATTTTTATTCTAGAGAAGGCAAAACACAGGATCTCTGGCAGGGGAGAGGCACAGGTGAGGATCGAAGGGAATTTCAAGGCCCTTACCCGGCATTTTTCACCCAGCTCCCTGAAAGCCGGCCACCAGGCCTTTACCATCTATGTCAGATTATGGGTAGCATCTATTCTGGGAAATATGACCAGCCCCAGCTAAAAGACCTAAAGATATGGACATTCAGAGTTCCTATCAAATGGCTGAGGCAGATCACTTTATGGTGAAGCTCAAAGTCAAAAATAGCCACACCCCTAAGTTATAATTCAATTTTTATTTCCTTAATTTCTCTCTGTCAATCATGTATGCACTTTCTGTCTTCAAAAACACCTTATTATGGAATATTTTAAACATAAACAGAGGAGAGAGACTAGCGTAATGAATGTACACATACTCATTGCCCAGCCTCAACAATGATCAACTCCTTGCCAAGCTTGCTTCCTCTTGGCCCTCATCAGCTCTCCCAACCCTGACCCCATATCAGCTGAGCTAAATCCCAGCCCTCATATCATTCTGTCTGTAATTATTTCATTATGAATCTCTGAAAGACACAGACTGCTCATTTAAAATATAACCACAATATCAGTATCAACCTGAAAAAGTAATTCCTTATCATCAAGTATTCAATGTTCATGTTTCCTTGATTTTTCTATAACCTTTTCCCCCTACAATTAGCATGAACTGGGATCAAAGTCAGTTTACAACTTGATTCATATGTGTCCTGATTATTTTCTAATCCCTAAATTCTTCCATTTATTATTTGACTGAAAAAAATATAAGAAATTGTGTTGCCCTATAGGTTTTCTTTACATTGGACTTTGCTGATTGTGTCTTTGTGATTGTAACATTTCCCTGTATTGCCTGCAACATGGTAGCTAGATCTAGAGCCATGATTAGTTTCACTCTTTCTCAAGGCTACTTTACAAATTGAATTGGGTACTTCCATCCTGGGGCATGCAATTTATCTTTGTCTCTCTTTTTATGATGTTAGCAGCCAGGGATGGTCATTGAATAGATCTATTAATTCATTAGGGGTTGCAAAATGATAATATTTTTTAATCCCCTCATTCATCTTTCTTTGTTAGCCAAATTACTTCAGTATAGCTGTCTCTTCAGCCACTCGGTTGCCAGAAGTTTCTTCTGATTCCTCAGAGAAGACTCCAAGAGGTGCTGCTTCCCAAGTTCTTGTCCTGTTCACAGCAGTGTGCTCACTGCCTACATATTCAAAGATCAGTTTAAAATTGGAATCAGCATCACAATCCCAGACTTTAGCCTCTACTACAAAGCTGTAATCATCAAGACAGCATGGTATTGGCACAAAAACAGACCTATAGACCAATGGAATAGAATAGAAACCCCAGAACTAGACCCACAAAAGTATGGCCAACTCATCTTTGACAAAGCAGGAAAGAACATCCAATGGAAAAAAGACAGCCTCTTTAACAAATGGTGCTGGGAGAACTGGACAGCAACATGCAGAAGGTTGAAACTAGACCACTTTCTCACACCATTCACAAAAATAAACTCAAAATGGATAAAGGACCTGAATGTGAGACAGGAAATCATCAAAACCCTAGAGGAGAAAGCAGGAAAAGACCTCTCTGACCTCAGCCGTAGCAATCTCTTACTCGACACATCCCCAAAGGCAAGGGAATTAAAAGCAAAAATGAACTATTGGGACCTCATGAAGACAAAAAGCTTCTGCACAGCAAAGGAAACAGTCAACAAAACTAAAAGGCAACCAACGGAATGGGAAAAGATATTTGCAAATGACATATCGGACAAAGGGTTAGTATCCAAAGGTTAGTATTGGACAAAGGGTTAGTATCTATAAAGAGCTCACCAAACTCCACACCTGAAAAACAAATAACCCAGTGAAGAAATGGGCAGAAAATGTGAATAGACACTTCTCTAAAGAAGACATCCAGATGGCCAACAGGCACATGAAGACACTTAATGTCGCTACTCATCAGGGAAATACAAATCAAAACCACACTCAGATATCACCTCACGCCAGTCAGAGTGGCCAAAATGAACAAATCAGGAGACTATAGATGCTGGCGAGGATGTGGAGAAACGGGAATCCTCTTGCACTGTTGGTGGGAATGCAAACTGGTGTAGCGGCTCTGGAAAACAGTGTGGAGTTTCCTCAAAAAATTAAAAATAGATCTACCCTATGACCCAGCAGTAGCACTGCTAGGAATTGACCCAAGGGATACAGGAGTGCTGATGCATAGGGGCACTTGTACCCCAATGTTTATAGCAGCACTCTCAACTTTCTCATAGCCAAATTATGGAAAGAGCCTAAATGTCCATCAACTGATGAATGGATAAAGAAATTGTGGTTTATATACACAGTGGAGTACTACGTGGCAATGAGAAGGAATGAAATATGGCTCTTTGTAGCAATGTGGATGGAACTGTAGAGTGCGATGCTAAGTGAGATAAGTCATACAGAGAAAGACAGATACCATATGTTTTCACTCTTATGTGGATCCTGAGAAACTTAACAGAAGACCATGAGGGAGGGGAAGGAAAAAAAAAAAAAAGGTTAGAGAGGGAGAGAGCCAAAGCATAAGAGACTCTTAAAACTGAGAACAGAACTATCAAAATCTCTTCTACACATTCCCATCCTTTCCCTTTGTTTCACTTTGCAACTCAGGATACTCATATCCGAGGTTTGCTTTATAAACAATACACTGATGTAGAACCAAATAGGTAGCTTTTCCATTTTTAAGACCATTGTGCCACCAGCCGGGTGTGAAGGTCACCTGCACAAACAACTCCACCAAGCGGCCAGTTTCTGAAAGCCGTCCTGACACTGGTTGCCACTGACTACCCCACTGATCATGCTAAGGAAAGCAAGTAGAGTCAGAGACACCACTTCTGAGTTTCTTCATGGCCAAGATTTTTCCTTTTCTAATACTGGGTGGATGGTATGAAACCACACACGTCCCTTTTGGTAAAACGGAGAGCCTGATCCCTTTTGGTAAAATAGCTCTTGCTGTTTTTCCAGCAGGTGGAAAATAGGCTAGAGAACCTGGAAATAGATGACAGTGATGTTAACTGTGGTCTGATCAGCAGGGAGGTGACATCCTGCACTGATGGTGGAGGCACAGTGCAGCCTACTGGTTAAGCATTGGGAACTGCAGTGAGACAGGTTTGACTGGAATCCTATGGGTACTTTTTATTAGCTGCGTGACATTAGGCAAGTTCCTCACCCTCTCTGAGCCTCATTTAACCTGCCTTATTGTTTACTTCAAAGGATTAAATGAAATAATACATAGAAAGGATTTGGTGTAATAATAGGCACTAGCAAGCATTAAGTGCTGGGCTAGGTCACCAGGGGTTGTGAGCTCCCTGCAGAGATAGAAAACCACCCATTTTTGCAGTTTGAATTGGATAGAACACTTGCTTTAGGCACTTTTCAGCTTTACAAGGCTTGGAAGAGCCCCCACGGAGTTGGCGCAAAACAGAATTATAGGGAAATGTCTGCAGAGAGCAGACTTGCAGTGAAGAAATAATCCATCATTAGCTGTGTATGCAACATAACCACGTTAGCTATTTTCACTGAATGATTTTCAGTAGAAAGAAGCCTTGCACACTGTGACCAAACGTTCCATAGAAACCACTGCTGACAGGGTGGATGTGGTCATTCTGTGCTGTGGATACACACCTTTTGTCTCCCTCCCAGGAAGCCTGGTGTGGGGCGAGGCCAGGCTGAGCTGTGGGCTTGGAAAGCAAACCGGAAGGGCAGGGAGATCCGCCCGAGGGCTGGCAGCGGGCTGTGCGTGTGTGAAAGTTGCTGCCTCTGCGGGTTGTTTTGATCTTCCAGGCACAGAACATTCGCGTGCTCTTTGCAAAACCCTTTTTCAGGACTCATATTGATGATGAAACCATTCCACAGAGGCAGTGAACAAAAAGAACTCGGCTGGACATCTGTATGGGGTGTCCCCAGGCCCCTCCGCCCCAGTGGGTCCTCAACTACACTCATCTCCTGCCTCTCAAAGCTGTTTCTTCTCCTCTGTTCTCTCCTTCAGTGAATGTTAATTACTAAGTCACCATTACTGAGTCACCATACTGAGGCTCGGGGCATCCTCTAGCCTCTTTCCCTCCCTCCCACCTGCCTCCTTCTGTCGCCCTGTCATTCGTAAAATCTGGCTGACTCTGCCCCAGAAACACCCTAGTGCTCCCCATTCTCTGCACCACCCACAGAATGTTCAGTATTTCCTTCATCATGACCTCGACAGCGGCCTAAGTGGACACTTACCCCTGGCCACGTGCACCCCACCATTTCTCAACAGTTCTCCAGAGCCTTCTTTCTAAAACCAGGCATTCACCCCACTAAAACTTTGGTTGCCATTATTGCTAGGAAAAGAAGCGGAGTGTAGGCACTAGGAAACAGCAGTCTTCGTCACAGGCAATGAGAGACAGGGACTGTGCTAAACAATTTACATAAACCTCTCAATCGTCAGGTGTTTATGAAACAGTACATGCAGAGCCCCACTTCAAGGCCATTCCCTTTCCTTTTCCTGAGTTAGCCTCTCCTCAAGTACAACTTCCTCCTTGAGGCAGCAGCTAGAGGTCTTTGCTCAATGGCTGGGGAAGCTCCCTTAGGGAAAACATTATCATTATTTCCACTGAGACTCAGAGGCTCAGAGAGTTGAAGTAACTAGCCAAAAATCACACAGCAATGAAGCCTTCATCTTATCTTAGATAATCTGACTCCCCAGGCCATGTGGTTAACCATTTATACCACCCTCAGGATGAGTAACGAGGTCCTTGCACCTCAGGAGCACCTGGGCTGGCCGAAGAACTAGACACAAACAAGTAACTCCTAGAAAACATGATTCCTACATTAATGAAGTCTGACATTTTCTGGAGCCCCGAGGAAGTAGTGGGCCAACAGTTGTTTCCCTTAGCGCCTCTCTGCACCTCACAGTCTGGCTTGTGCACCACATCAGCACCGTCTTCACAATCTTTAAGTCTAAATATTTCCTTACAAATATTAGGAAATACTGTACAATTGGAGAATGGACCCAGCACAACGACTATGCTCCCGTGCCCCCAGATCACACCCCTGATCAGTGCAGGGCCTTTTTATCCTGCTATTGGAATCATGAGTAGATTCTGACAGGATCTGTTCTTGGGCTGCTGGTGAAGTCGCAAGGGGTTCTCCCTTTGTGGGGTTACAGCAGGAGGTCTGACAGCTCACAAAAGCAAACCCCACAGATCATCCATCAGCTTTTCTCGCTCAGAAATGTAACTGGTGACTAAACGGGCCCTGGTCTTCATTTCCAGGAGATATGTTCCTGAAACTGGTGTCTCTCCTTTCTCTCTTATGTCTCTCTTCTTTCCTCTTTGAACTTCTAGGAAGCATCTATCTCTGCCAGGTACAGTGCTGGGAGCTCAGATGCAGGGATGAATAAGACATAGACCTCATGCCTGGAGAGACTATTTCCACAGCAGCAGGAAAGAATGGACTTTAGAGCCTGAAGGTCGTCACAGTTATAATTCTAGCTACACTCCTTACCAGTTGTGTGACCTTGACAAGTAACTTAGCCTTTCCAGATCTTAGACTCCCCATCTGTAAAATGGTATAACATAGGTATCTACCTTCTGGGGTTGTTGTGTGAGTTAAAAACAAGATTATATATTCTGCATGGAGGACAGTGCCTGGCACATGAAAATGCTATGTAAGCATTTATTGTTATTTGCATACACTACAGTATACTTCTGAAAGCTGTGATTTGATCCCTTTTATTCTCCCGAGATACATCACACAACATGCTAAGAGTTGCCTGGCACACAGCAACCTCTCAATGAATAAAGTTAGCAATCATCATGATTGTCCCTGGTGTGATTTGAATGGAAAAATCCGGATTATTTCAGGGAAGCTGGTATTTCATTACTCGTTGCTAAGTGTGAGGAACATAAAACTGATTTGTTCGGGGGGTTTTCTGAGCATGACATCTGTTATGTCAAGAGACAAAACAATGGTGAAAACCTAGTTGGGAGGAGAAGCTGCAAGACTTAACAGTAGAAGGAAACATGACATCTTTGATGGCCTGTGGTGAATTCTCTCTCCAGACAGCCAAAAAGTGGTGCTAAGCCATGTAGTTAAACTGAAAAGACTGAATTGTTGGCCTGCTGAGTCTAACTGGGGCTGGCCTGTGCGGTGGACTTCAGCCCTGCTCCGCCTGGAGGAGGTGAAAGGAAGAACCAATTTCAACCAAGCTTCACCGTCCACAGGATGCAGATTGTGTGTTGCGTGTGTGTGAGTTGTGTAATGCAAGTGTGGTACGTGCGGGGGGTGTGGTGTGTGGTATGTGTGTCTGATATGTGGTGTGTGTATGCGTGTGTGCATGTGTCTAGTACGTGTATGTTGTGTGGGAGTTATGTGGTTTGGATGTGAGTGTAGATGTGTGGTATGTGTGATATGTGGGTGTGGGGGGTGTTTGTGTGTAGATGGGTGTGGGGGTGAATGTGTATGTGGTGTGTGTGGTGTATGATGCATGTGTGGTATATTTGTGGTGTGCGTGGTATATGTGAGGTGTGTGTGTGGTATGATGCATGTGGGCTGTGTGTGTGTGTATGTCCATGTGCATTGCGAGTAGAAGGCAGGGAACCTGATCTTGCTTTATCAATGAGGAGGCAAGCATTTTAAATTATTCTTGGACTGGATTTTTTCTGTTAGTTGGGCCATTTCTTTAAAGGTGCTGTTAGCAATAATTATTGCTCTCCTGGGGACCTTACTTTATTTTTATAAACTGAAGTAATCATATGTGTTTGAAGTAGGTCAACAAAAAGGAGTTGTCTGGTTTTGCTGTCTAAGCAACTCTGCCTGTATTGTCATCAGCATGACTTTTTAATTAAAGCCCCTTCCAAGTTCACAAGTTAGAACTTCACCCCCTGCCTGAAACCACAGAATTATTCACACTACCAGATGTCCCAAGAATGGCATGTCACAAACATGAGTAGACAGAAAGATTATGCATGTTCATATGACTTAAAGCCTTGGTTCAAGTGTCTCTACAGAGATGAATGGACTGGAGCCATCAATATTATTTTGGAAATCATAATATAGCTTGGGGCTTAGTAGGACTCAGGTTGCTTACCTGAAGTCAAAATTGAAACAGAATGATGCTAAGGGTGAGTCAGGCAGATTGACAAACATTCCAATCCTACCCACACCACTTACTGTGTGTCCTGGGCGAGTTTTCTTTCTTTCTTTCCCTTTCTTTCTTTCTTTCTTTCTTTCTTTCTTTCTTTCTTTCTTTCTTTCTTTCTTTTTATTTTTAAAACATTTTCATTTATTTTTGAGAGACAGAGGTTGATCTTGGGAGGGGCAGAGAGAGAAAGGGAGATGCAGAATCCAAAGCAGGCTCCAGGCTCCAAGCTGTCAGCACAGATCCCGATGTGGGGCTCAAACCCACAAACTGTGAGATCATGACGTGAGCCGAAGTCAGACACTTAACTTACTGAGCTACCCAGGTGCCCCATGGGCAAGTTTTCTGAGCCTCAGTTTCTTTGTCTGCAAACCACAGCAAATAATATAGCCCCACAATGTCTTATCTACAATCCCCAAATCCAAGCCCTATAACAACTGGCATCCTTTTCTTAACTCATTTGGCAGTGAAATCTAATTGATCTGAATTAATTTGGCCATAAAACCCTTCCCTGAACTCACATAAGCCTTTTTATAGTCTGTTTATTTTACTTAATGTGACTATACATGTTTTGCTACAGATTTATGAATGTATTAGTTATGGGGTATAGCCCCAGACCATTGGGTACATAACATTAAATGTTTGGTGCACTTCTCATGATGAGCACCAGGTATTGTATGGAATTGTTGAATCACTGTATTGTACACCTGAAACTAATATAACACTAAATGTTAATCAACTGGAATTAAAATAGAAACTTAAAAAGCCAAAAAAACCTTAATGCTGTCTATTATGATAATAAAAATATACTAAATTTCAATAAATACCATTAGAGTAGAGCCCAATAAATAATTTCCTGAGTTGATAAATGGTATTATCAATTGGCTCAAATAAATATATTTTAACAAAAGAAATAATAAATTCTTGCAACATATTATTTCTCTAAATTCCAGAAATGTCTGAATTCCAAAACACATTGGCCCCAGGGAGTTTTGATAATGGACTGTGGACCCATGTCTTCGTCATAGGATTGTGAAGACCACATGAAACAATATTTGTAGAACACCTCGAACACCCTAGGTCATGCTATTTCCATTCCCCTTTCTCTCAGTCAGGTGCAACTTCCTCCTTCAGGTAGCCTCTCAGAGGCTGGCTGGTCAGGTTTATTGCACTTCTGGCACTTCTGGCTATTTGCCCACTTGCTTGCTAGTCTGTAGACCCCTTGAGGGTAGGGGTTCAGTGTTAGTGATTCACAGCACAAAGTCCATGAGCAGCATTTAAAAAATTAAAATTTAAACATTTAAAAAATGAGTTCAGCACTCATTTAGTGGGCATCTGCTGGGCCTCATGGTCTCCAGATCACCTCTCTTTCTGGCAAAGGTGTACTGCGGGAGGGAGCTGACGTCAGGTGTCAGAGAAGACAAGGTGCGCACTCCTGGGAGCACCAGCAGGAGAGGCCAGCCCTGGGGAGGCAGTGGCAGGGGCTCCTATATCTAGGTGTGCCCAGCACAGTTCTGGTTTGCCTGTTATCACAGGGTAATTGTTAACTCCCACTTTTACTCTTTTATTCTCAAATGTATCCTCATTTGGGTAATAAATCATGTGGTCACCTTATGCAATGAGCATCAGTGGGAGTCTCAGGGTGCAAAGCTTTTGTGTGTGTGTATGTGTGTGCCTGTCGTGCCTAAAATGGTAAGGATTGAGGGATAGAAGAAACACAGAGGTGAGGGTCACTAGCAATAAACTTGACACCCCAGCAATGATTTAGAGCATAAGCTCTGTAATTTATCAACTGTGGAACATAGGACATTGAGTTGAATGGTGCCTTCTCCTTTCCCCCTGAAAAAGAGAAGTCTACCTTCTAATCCCAGAAACCTGTGAGTGTGAGCTTATTTGGAAAAAGGGTCTTTGTAGATGTAATTAAGTTAACGATCTTGGGGTGATATGGCCCTAGATTATCCTGGTGGACCCTAGATTCAATGATACTATCCTTATAAAAGAAGCACAGAGTACCCACAGGGAGAAGGATGAAGCTGTATGAAGGCAGAGTCAGAGACTGGAGGGATGTGGCTGTGAACCTGGGGATGTCTGGAGCCACCAGAAGCTGGAAGAGGCAAGGAAGAATTCTTCCCAAGAGCTTTTGGAAGGAATACGGTCCAGCCAACACCTTGATTTAGGATGTGTGTCCTTTATAACTGTGGAAGAATAAATTCTTGTTGTTTTAAGCCACCAGGTTTGTGATCATTTGGCACAGTGACCGTAGGGAACTAGTTCACATAAGGGAGTTACCTAACCTCAGTTACCTCATCTGAAAATGGGGATAAGACTCAGACCTACTTTATAGGGTTGCTTGGAGGAGGAAAAGGAATGAAGCATATAAATTGCATAGCACTATAATCGATAGAAATTATAATAATGGCTGATGAGTGGCCATGAGGAAATGCTGCTTTCACCCAGCAGATGGCAGAAGATGGATTTGCAAAGGAGAGGACTTGGATAAGGTTTACTCCCTAGCAAAGCCTGGCTGACCTAAAGTGGTCACAAGCTGAAAGGGAATTAACCCTCACTGCCTCAAAATGAGCTTTCGGTTGTGTTGAAATTAAACTGATTCTGTTTGCCTTTGACATTGTAAGCAAGACTGGCATTGGGGGCAACAAAAAAAATTGGGGTTATAGGTTCAGCTCTGTGACCTCAACAGGACTCAGTTTCTGCATCTGTAAAAATAACAATAAAGTGAAATACAAAGGGCAATATACATTAGAGGGTGCTATGAGGACAAAATGACCTAATGTGTGTAAGTGCTGGGAAAGCAGCATGCTACACAGCCCAGCAGGGGCCCAGCAGGGATTAATTCTGCGGGAATCGCAGGTCATGGTCGATCTGCTCGTTCAGTTACTCACTTGGCAAACATTTATTTGTGCCAGGCATTGTGTTACGGCCTGGAAACGCCGCTGCGATAAGCTCACATTCTAGTTTGGGAGGACAAACATGTGACAAAGGCGTGCACAGGACATGATTTTCTCCTAGATGCCAGGATAACATCCCAACTCTGTATTTTGGCTTAAGAACACATTTGAATGAACAGACTATCGAATATTTATATTTCCTTCTTAATTGCTTTAAAAACTTCCACCCTTTGGGTCACCTGGTGGCTCAGTGGGTTGAGCATCCAACTTCAGCTCAGGTCATGATCTTGTAGTTCATGAGTTCCAGCCCCACATCGGGCTTCCTGCTGTCAGCCTGTCAGCACAGAGTCTGCCTTGGATCTTCTGTCCCCCTCCTTCTCTTTCTGCCCCTCCTCCACTTGCACTCTTTCAAAACTAAATTAAAATATTTAAAAATAAATAAATAAATAATACAACTTTCCACATTAAAAACAAAAACAAAAACAAAAACAACTGTTTATGCTTAAGCGAAAACAGAAAATTACAGGACAGTCTTCACAGAAAGCTCCATACAAGTATCTGAATAGTGGCTACCTCTGGGAATGGGTGGAGGTGGTATTTGGGAAAATGGGGCTTTCCCTTTTATTTTCTATACTTTCATACCATTTTCATTTTTTTAACAAGCACCTATTGGTTTTCCCATTTTAATAAAGAACAATGATAATGTTTTGAATAACCCTGTCCCCAGAAAACTCTTCTGCACTTGGCTAATTCAAACACTGTGATGTGCATTAATGATGGAGTGAGTTCTCTCCCTTTTTAAAAGAAAATTAAAAGGAAGAGAAAAGTTCATACGTGCTCTTTGTACTCTTGTAGGTCATCTAACCGGAAGTGATCTAGTTTTGAAGCCCTTCTCCTCTTCTAAGTGGTTTGCTAACAGTAGCTCAGTGACCCACAGGGCCTCCTAGTGAGATGGACTTATAATAAGAGGCCCGTGAGTCACTCAGAAGTGCCAGGCTGTAGATGCCCTGTGTCAGCCGGTCATAACACCCCTAACGTGTGTCTAGGGTTTTATAGTGTTCAAAGGGCTTTCTCCTGCATTATCTAGTATGACCCTTTCATGACCCTTGGGAGGTCAGGTTAACATTCCTATTCCTGTAGTGTAGATGGGGGTGGGCACGGAATGAACGTAAAGTGAAATGACAAGCCCAAGGTGGGGAAGCTAGTTAACAGCAGAGTTTAAAATCACTTACGTGTCAGTTACTGCTCAGCACAGAAAAGATGACCGTTAACATCAAATTCTCATATAACATACCTTGTGAATTGAGGGGGTAGGAGAGGGAGAAAAGGAAGAGGAGACAGTCTTCCTGTCTAATCTTACCCTCCCTTCCTTTCTCCCTCCTTCCTCCTACTCTTCTGGGAAAGAAGAGGCGAGGAAGAGGAGGACCCTGTGAGAGAAGTAAACAGATCATTACAGTTCAGAAGTCAAGTTGTGTGCAGTTTTTAATTACACTGCAGATTTGAAGCAGTGTGGTAGAAATATAGTAATTGAGTCCAATTTATGTGCCAATATTGAGGAAATGAGAAGCTTCTCAAATTATAGGGGCGCCTGGGTGGCGCAGTCGGTTAAGCATCCGACTTCAGCCAGGTCACGATCTCGCGGTCCGTGAGTTCGAGCCCCACGTCAGGCTCTGGGCTGATGGCTCAGAGCCTGGAGCCTGTTTCCGATTCTGTCTCCCTCTCTCTCTGCCCCTCCCCCGTTCATGCTCTGTCTCTCTCTGTCCCAAAAATAAATAAACGTTGAAAAAAAAATTAAAAAAAAATTATAAATTGGTTGAGTTGCTTAAGTTTAATGCAGGCAGACCTGGTGATTTGCAGATGACGTCCACACTTTTGCCACACGGGGTACCACCATTACTTGTAGATAGACACACGTGCCATCCCATCAGGGTTGGTGCTGAATTATGGGAGTTTTGCATTATACAAGGTTGTCAAGGACCTCTTCTGCCTCCTCCTCCAGCCCACCAAATACAACCACTCGATTCAGCGTGATGAAGGCTAATGGAGACAGACAGAGCTCAGAGGAAGTCACCTAGCTCAGCTTGGAAGGTAGAGAGAGTGAAGTGGCTCTCAAAGGAGATGATACATAGTCCTGAATCCTACAGTGATGGAAATGATTTCCATTCGGGCGTGTCCTTCTCTGCATAGCCTGCTGTCTGTCACGTGGATTTGTACAAGCCAGTGATGTGGTCTTGGAGGATAACAGAAGCTGTGGAGTCCATCCCCTTCTCCCAGGCTGGGCAGGGTGCCCCACTGGGCCCTTACTTGGACTGTTTACTCACATCACTCTGCTTAAAATGACTACTAACACATCTGTCTCTTCCACTAACTTGTGAATTCCTCAGGGACAGGGACTAAACTTATTCTTCTTTTTTTTTTTTTTTTTTTTTTTTTAATTTTTTTTTTTTTTCAACGTTTATTCATTTTTGGGACAGAGAGAGACAGAGCATGAACGGGGGAGGGGCAGAGAGAGAGGGAGACACAGAATCGGAAACAGGCTCCAGGCTCTGAGCCATCAGCCCAGAGCCTGATGCGGGGCTCGAACTCACGGACCGCGAGATCGTGACCTGGCTGAAGTCGGACGCCTAACCGACTGCGCCACCCAGGCGCCCCTAAACTTATTCTTCTTTTAAGCTCTTTCTCCTTGACCAGTGTCTAGCATGTAGAAACTTACCAGTAAGATTTTTTGTCTTTTAAAATATTTTTAACATTAAAAATTTTAAATACATACAGAAATACGGAGAACAGTAGAATGACTTCCCATGTACCCATTATCCAGCTTCAGCAACTATCAACTCATGGCCAAAAATCTGTTCTCTATATTCTCCATTTGGCTACTTTCTCATCTCATTAGATTAAAGTAAATCTTAGACATAAATACATAGAGGTGGATATTTGGGTGTCTATAAGTCATTGTAAGTAAAAAACAAGAAAAATGTAACTTCTAGGTCTCTCTCACTGTCTTAGAAATGCCTAGATGGGCAGGGGTAGGCAGCGGGAAGGAGGAGCTTTTTGTGAAGGTCTAAGGCTTTTGTGGGACAATTTCCAACAATGAAAACAATTGGAAAGGGAAAGAGGAAGGCATAGTGCTTACTGTGTGCCAAGCACTGTGCATTATAATTTTATTCATCCCCCTAGGAGATACAGTTGTGCTTTTTAAAATTAAATGTTTAATTGTTTTTGAGAGAGCATGTGTGCAAGCAGGGGAGGGGCAGAGAAAGAGGGAAAGAGAGAATCCCAAGCAGGTTCCGTGCTGTTAGCGCAGAGCCCAGTGTGGGGCTCAAGCCCATGAACTGTGAGATCTTGACTTGAGCTGAAATTAAGAGTCAGATGCTTAACCAACTGAGCCACCAAGGCACCCAGGAGGTATAGGTGTTATTATCCCATTCGAGGATAAGACTGAAAGAGATAGAGCACTGTATCTAAGGCAAAGCTGGGATTGGAAGCCGGCTCTATGTGGCTCCAGGGGCTGTGTTGGTAATCCTATGACAGGATGACACCTGCAATGAAGACCCAACAAAACCCATCTCTGGTATGAGGCTACTAATGAGAATTTCCTAGGCTACTGGCTCTTATCTTCCTTTTCTTTTCATGTAAAATCCAGCTTACTTCACAGGGTCCTAGAAACAAACCCTACAGGCTACTCCAACCATAGGAGGAGGAAGGGCTTCCATGCCCAGGATGAAAAAGGGGGAATTAAGTTCCTTATCAAAAAGAAGGCCATTTCCTCCTGGTGCTAGTCCCCAGGAAGTGACAGCCAGGAGTCCTGAAGGACTTGTAAATAAATTTGTAAAGGGTTAAACACTGAAATAGACATATAGAGTTGAGATAAGCCATTTGTGGGAAAAATCCAGGAGATTACTTTAAATGTGTTTTTGAACAGATGAGGCTGGATTTGGTTGTGACTGAGAGGGAGTCAATAAAGCCCCAGTTACTTAGGGGGCAGGACGACCACATAGTAAGAGATGGGGACCAGCCAGTCGTGGAAGCTTAATGGCAAGTCTCAAGGGCAAACGGTGGTAGTGTCCGTCCATTCTGCATCCAAGCGAGAAGCAAGGTTGGCAAGCCGACCTGAGCAATGAGGTTGACTGGGCACAGCCACCCCCGTAGGTGGGTGAGAGTGCCACAGGCAGTTCATCTAAGAGAGAAAAGTCTAATGCTCAACCATCACCCTGCCCCCGATTCCTTGCTCACAGTCTTCTGGATAATTTGGCATCTACAGTATTCATTTTTCAACCAGGAAAGAACAAGCCATTCTGGCCAGTGTGAACTTCCAGTACTCTTGAAAGTTGATTTTCTCATTATAAGCAAATACATTGGCTTTCTCATTGTAACTTAGCTTTTGCAGCAATTTGCCTTCGGGGAGGGAATGGTCAGATCTCCCTACTAGCGTGTGCTGTCTGCCCGCCAGCTGTATTTCTCTTTGTAAAATAACGAATGGGAATTCTGTAGTTTAGATATCAGGTTCTTGAGTGTGTCTGGTTAGTGCCTGGATGCCTGGGTAAAAAGGCCCTGGCTGGGCAGTGCCAACAAAGTCGGGTCTCCAGGCTGGCAAGAGAGCAGGCTCTGTAGGGGGAGAATCCATCAAGGCAGTGAATGCAATGTCCTGGGGTCTCATGGGAGAGAGCTAGCTGCCCTTTCCCGAGGATAGCTTCTGGACCACAGTGACACCTGGGCCTTAATACAGGGAACTCCTTCCTGCCCTCAAGGAACCGAGTTTGGATCCCCTTACCCCTAAGTAGGCCTGGTAATGCCAGTTCAGTTGAGGAGTGTCCCTGCCTTTACTCTCATGGACATGAGACAAAGTGGTTCAGGGAAGCAAAACTTTGCGGTATTACTCCTTCGGTCCAAACCTTCCCTACCACTTACAGCATAAAGTACAAACTCCTTGGCAAAACTAGCCCTCGTGGAAGAAGAAATAAAAAGGTTATTACCACCCTATTTCACCAAATGAAATCCTCTTATAATTGTAAGGTGTATTATTATTTGAAGTACTAAAAAAAATCGCCAAATAAGCTGTGATACCTCACTGGGGATAAGACACATCCAATTTCAGAGAGGTTAAAATATGGAAAACGTTTCACTGAAATATGGTATTTAAAACAAAATCTGGGAGTTGTTTTTCCCTCTAAAGGGAGAGACACAATTCATTTTAGAGGAAAAGGATTCTGTTGTGTAGGAGCATCATTTATTTGTTTGTTTATTTTGAGAAGAGCTGCCCTGATGGACTAGGCCTGGATAAGTGAGAGCGAGTCAGAGAGAGGGAGAAACAGACAGCAAGAAGAATTGCTCTGTATAATGAGGTAATGGGAACCAGAGCTTTCTTTAGTTAACTAGGACAATGGGGGAAGGGAGGATCTGAGCAAGGTCTAGATACAGAGCAGTATCCCCAGCACTGGAGGCCCCCTAGACTCACCTGGAAGCTTTAGGGTATATACCTGCCCAGTCCCACTCCCAAAGATTCTGATGTAAATGGTTTGAGGTGGTCCAGGGCATTGGTATTTTTTTAAATGCTTATTTATTTATTTTGAGAGAGAGAGAGCACACAGAGCGTTAGTGGGGGAGGGGCAGAGACAAAGAGAGGGAGAGAGAGAGAAACAGAGAATGAGAGAGGGAGAGAGAGAATCCCAAGCAGGCTCCACACTGTCAGGGCCCTCTATGTGGGGCTCCAACTCATGAACCGGTAGATCATGACCTGAGCCCAAATCAAGAGTCAGACACTTAACTGACTGAGCCATCCAGGCACCCCTGGGGCATTGGTCTTTTTAAAAGCTTCTAAGTGTTGGGACAGAGAAGGGGTGGTCACAGGAGCCTATGAAGGTAAAATTGGCTGGTAAGAACATTCCTTTGCTGGAGGTGGTCAAGGCAAGTCGGGGCCACCATGGCTAGTGTTTAATAAGAAGCTGTTTCCTTTTGCTCTCTCATGCCTGTAGCAGAAGTTTGCCATGCCTGCAGTTGTGGAAAATGAGTTGGTGCCCAGAAACGATCAAGGGGATGCACAAGATGAACTATGGCAGTGGAGACTTAGAGCCATGATGAGTGACACCCAGTGACAGGGGAGTGGGCAGCCAAGGTGCCAAGTGGCCCAGGAAAGTCTCACCTCCACCAGAACCCCATGAAGACTTGGAGATATCGGGCTTCCCACTGTTCATGGCATGGCTGCTTCGGCTATTTCTATTTGAATATTGAACAAAAGGATGTTTCTAGAAGGCTGGTGGACATGGGGGTCACTCAGGACCAACACTTTGGTTACACTAAGTCTTTCACGGTCTGGTTCCTGCCTATCTTATCATTCCCTCTCTGCATCCTATACCCCACCCCATCCCACATGCACCCCATATTCCTCGGAAAAATGCCCATTCACCTGTCAAGACAGTCCAAGGTTTACCTGCTCTGAGAACCCTTTTCTGTACCCTTTCCCCACCCCCACCTCCACTGGAGTAGATTATTTCTTTCACTGCCCCACTGAATCCTGTGCAGACTTCTCTCAGAGCACCTCTGATCTGGGCTAAATTGTGTCCCCCCCAAAAAAAGTTATATTGAAGTCCTAACCCTCAGTACCTCAGAATGTGACCTTATTTGGAAATAGGGTCTTTACAGAGGTAATCAAGTTAAAATGAAGTCATTATGGTGGGGCCTAGTCCAGTATGAGTGATATTCTTTTAAAAAAATGAAATTTGGAAACAGAAACAGGCACACAGAGAGAACACCATGTGAAGACTGGAGTTCCACCACCATGAGCGAAGAAACCATCAGACGCTAGGAGAGAGGCCTGGGACACATCCTCCCCCAGTGCCTCTAGAGGGAGCAGGGCCCTGTTGACACCTCAATCCTGGGCTTCTAGCCTCTAGAACTGTGAAACAATAAATGTCTAAGCCAGTTTGTGGTACTTTTTTAGAATACCCCTACAAAACCCATCCAACATATCACTGCCTTTATCTTTCTAGGACTTATTACCCCCATTAAGCTATAAGCCCCTTAAAAACAGAGACTTCTTTAGTCACCTTTGTACCCCACTTAGCTTCACCTAAACATTTATTGAATGAATTAGTGATTGTAGTGCATCCACCACTTTTCTGAATCGGCTTTCAGAAACAGCACCAGGTGGCAGAAAATGCCCTGGGGCTTAGCCTGGTTGCTGTGATCTGCTTGGCCACCAGCTGTCCACAGTCATCGTCAATAACCACAGCAACAACAATAATCCCATTTTCAACTAGGTTTCAGTGGTCATCAAATTGTAAGTATGCTTTCAGGCAGTCAGTCACTGGACAACCATTCACTGAGTGACTCCCACAGACTGGGTTCTGTGGTAGGAACTGGGGATATGGTGGTAAACAAGACCAGCTGGGTCCCAGGTTTCATGGAGTTTCTACACTAGCAGGAGAGACAGATTAAGTAATTATGTAGTTACGATGAAGGTAAGTGCTAAAAGGAGAAACACAGGATACCAAGAGAATAATTAACAGAGGACTCTGGCTAATTCCAGAAAGCTTCTCAAAGAGAGTGGTATCTGAGCTGAGCAAAGAGGGAATTGCAGGAATAAGCTAGGCAAAAATTTAGGGGAAGCATGATCCCTGTGGAGCGCATAACACATATGAAGGCCATTCACTCATCAATTATTCGTTGAGACTTTGCTAGGGGCCAGGCTGGTGTTCTAGGTCCTGGGTATGTGGCAGAGAACCGATAAAAACCCCAGCTATTGAAATGCTCACATTTAAGAAGCCAGAACGAGCTGAGGAAAAAGTACCAAGGAAGGAAAAAGCGTGGTGGGCGTCTTCAAGGACATGAGATGTAAAAGGTCTGACTCACCGAATCTGTTTTGATCATTGCTACACTTCCCCCACATATAGCAGTGCCTGACTCATGGTAAGAGCTTACTACATTATTTGCTGTGGATGAATTGGAATCAGTGAGGAGGGTGGAGATGGGTGCGTGTGGTGATTCTAGCACAACCTGGGTGAATGAGCCCTGCACTAAAAAGTGCTTTAGCGTTTGCAAGAATGCTCTTGAGCTGTAACGTTTGCAGCCCGATTTTTCACTGCTATTCAGTGGTATGGGTTGGTCTTGGTGATCTTAAGAGCTCTTGTGGTAATAAGGTGTTCTCAGCGAGTGAGTGGCACCGTGACCTGTCCAGTTTCAAGTCTAGATTCATGACTGTTGGCATTCCTCACCTAAACCAGATTGTATGGCTCTCCAGTGCTTAGAAACCTCAGAAGGAAAATCTCTGTCCTTCCCATTCTGGTGGCTTCCTCCCTTGCTCAGGTCATTAAGACCTTTACTTGGGGCTATTACATAAAGGGAGAGGTACAATCTAGCTCCAAGGTAGATGAGTCTATTGTTTAGAAAAATACTTTGATGGACTTTTTGGTTGATAGATGCCCCCTTTTTTAAACACATGATATTGTTCATTGTAAGAAATAATATACACAAAGTCAAATGAAAAATAAAAGTCTTCCATAATCCCACCTACTGAAAATAACCAGTGTTGCATTTGGGCGTATTTCTTGCAGAGACTTTTTTCTCTGCAGATATACCTGGTACATGTGTGTGTATTTATATTTACCAAAAAGTGAGATTTTACATAATATCAATTTGCAACAGACTTAAGCTTAGAAATTTATATTCAACATCTTTCTGTGTCAGTAGATATTCATCAACATCACTATTTTAAATTTTGGCCTGGCCTGGTGTTACAAACTCCCTAATTTTCCATTTCTGACTTCCCCTCACCCTGGGGGCAGTTTATTCCTCCTGAAGCATCATCCTAGTCCTGTCACTTTCCTGTTGAAACCCTTTCAAATGCTTCCCACTCCTCATTTCCTACAGATGCAATCTAAATTATTTCACCCCAAATTGGAGACCCTCCCTGACATGACCCTGCCCCCAAGCTACTTGCCCATTTTTATTTTCCATTTCTTTCCTAAATGGACCCAATGCTCTAGTGAACGCTGGAGTTCACAGCTTTTCTGGGTTACCTGTTCTGTGCAAGCAATGGCATTCAGGGACCAGACTCCCTGAGAAATTGAATTTCCTCAGCTTTTAGCTTGGTGTTTCCCAAGGTCCTCACTGTCCTTTCCCATCCCTGCTCAAACTGTTCCCTTCCACTTAGAACGCCATCTGCACAAACCCCCCAGCTACTGGAACCTCAGGTCAACTTCTAGATCTAGCTCAGGTGCTAACTTCCTTCAGAAAGCCTTGTTCCTCTCCAACAATTGTCCTCGGCACTAAGCCAACTGCTTTTCTCATTGTGGGGAAAAATATCATTTACCACACCTTGTCACTGCTAAAGCATACTTTGCTGCTTTGAATGTGCATGTGTGCACACACACACACACACATACATGATGGTAAATTGTGCAAAGGAGGGTTAGTTACAGGACAGACTTAGGACTTCACTCCCACAAATGCTTTTCTCATTTCCATAAAGTATTTGCATACATCTACATATCCACGTAGGTATGTCCATAGAACAGATATGCATGTGTGCATTATGTGTTCATATGTAGGCATGTATGTATGTGTATATATATATATATATATATATATATATATGCAGTGCATATCAAGATTCTTGCAATTTATTTTCTGGAAGCTGCTACTTCTAAGGTAAAAGCTAATCTTCTTACAGCATTTATAGGTTTCAGTCAACCATAGCATTGTATTAGGGAGCTTGCAGGGAAAAGGCACCTGAGTCATACACTGCATAAACCTGACCACCTCATTCGAGAATCTGGCTCCTCCTTGGTTTTATGCTATTAAATTGACAAATAGCTCTTAATAAATCCACTGAGCTTACATAACCCAGTTTGGGCACTGTGAGACTTGACAGCAGGATGGTATGCTGATTATGGGTAAATTCATATTTCACCAACTAGCTTTCCTGAGTTACCTGTTCTGTGCAAGCAATGACATTCAGGGGCCAGCCTCCCTGAGAAATTGAATTTCCTTAGCTTTTAGAATTAACCCTGTAGGAGTCCAGCATTTCAATACTGCAGAAATAGTAAGGAGGAGCACAGGAAGGAGGTTGACATGGAGACTTTACCAAGAGAAGTTTAGAGTTTCAGTAGTACCCCACTCGGGAACTGACTTCTTTCAGGGTTATCAGGTTGTAAGAGTGTACTTCCTTCCCTCCCACCTCCCAGCCAAGGCTGCCTTGCCAATTGCTTGGCTGACCTTCACTCATTGCTGATCCCATAAGCTCCAAGCCCTACACGAAAGAATCAGTGTTGGCCACACGTGATCATCTTCTGGCCCAAGTCTTTACTGTTGATGATGCAAGTATCATGAGGACTTTATTCCAGACTGACTCCTGTCTGTTTTAACTTTCTCTTTTCACTCTGGCCTCTCCCTGAGTGATCTCATCCATTCCTATGGTCTTTAATGCCACCTGTATAGTGACCACTCCCACATTTATACTTGCCCTTTCAGATCTGTCTTCTGAGCTCTGTCCCACGTGTCCAGCCACCTATTTGTCATCACTATCTGCATATCTGCCTGGCGCCACAGACTCGATACAGGTTTAAAGTGAATTTGCCAGCTGTTCCCTAAACTCATTCCTCCTCTTTGGTTTCCTATCCAGAGGATGACACCACCTCCCATCTAGATACCCAAGGATGAAATCTGGGATGTGTCCTCATTGACACCACTTCTCCCTTTCACCTCCCCTGCACCCAACTATATGATTGGATAATCATCAAGCCCTGACAATCCTGTAATCTCCTGAGGAGTTCCCAACTCTCTCCGTGGCTCTGCATTTCTCCTGCCAGCTCCCTGCTCCCAGGTACCAGAGTGTCTTACCTGGACTACTACAAAAGACTTCTAACCAGTTCCCCCACATCCATCCTTGCATTGTCTAATCTAGCTCCCACATAGGAGCCAGGGAGACTTAGAAAAAACAAGAACAACAACAACCTAACCGGGATGCCTAGGTGGCTCAGTCGGTTAAGCATTGGACTCTTGATTTCAGCTCAGGTCATGATCTCCTGGTTTTCTGAGTTTGAGCCCCGTGTCCAGTTCTGAGCTGGCAGCATGGAGCCTGCTTAGGAGTCTTCTTCTCCCTCTCCTGCCCCTCTTCCACTCTTACTGTCTCTCTCTCTCAAAATAAATTTTAAAAACTTAAAAAAAATTTTAACTAAAAAATAAAAAATCCAATTATATTACTCCCCTATTTAAATACTGTCAGTGGTTTCCCATTTATTTTATTGAAAAATTCAAATCCTTTGCCACAGCTCACAGTGCCATGCATGACCTGGCTACACCCTCCTTATCAATGTCACTCACTATCCCTATCTCCCTTTTTCTATCCTCTTGGTGCTCTTGCCACACAAGCCTACTCTAAGTCCTTAGATGTCATGGATGGACAGAGATCCTTCTATTCTTTCCTCTTTGGCTAATTCCCATTCATCTTTTAGGTTCCAATTTAAATATCTTCTATAGCCCCTGGGACCAGATTAACTCCTGATTATGCTTCTTTGCACAACGCCTCTCTGTGCTTCTGATCATAATGGCTGTTATCTGAACAATGATTTGTTTAATGTCAATTTTTTAGTATGTAAGCTTCATGAAGTTCGGAATTGTATCTTCTTTTTTCCCAAGTAAATGTCTTTCTAACACCTACCACAATGCTTGATATTTAGCAAGTGTTCAATTAAGTATTTACTAAATGAATAAAAAATGTTCTAAGTCTAGATCTTTCTGATATAGTGGAACACATTAGTAATTTTTGTTAGTGTCCTTCTAGTTTTGAGTAACTAGCTTTAATCATTGTTTGTGTGTGGGTTGGTTTTACCTTTCGTTGAATGAACCCTAAGTAGTTGCTGTATCCAGATAATGCACTGGGTACCCAGAATCAAAATTGAATTAGACTTTGATCCTGCCCAGGAGGAGTTTACCAATTAGCAGGGGATAGTTCAAGTTTATATTTTCCATGGGAGGACACAATGAAAGGTTTGGGGATTTTCATAGAAGCAAGAACACCTACACCTGTTATATTCAGTGAAATCATTCATCTAAGAGCAGGCAGGGCGCCAGAGAAAGGGTTATAGGTTCTCTTGGCTGAGCCACTATGGCTGTGGCCAGGTTAATTACAGTCAGAGTACAGCCCAAGGTCAGGAGGGTTGAGTTGACTCATTCTGCAAAGAGAGCAATCCAGAGTCAGGCCAGGTAAGGTTAGGAGGTTGGGGTTCACCCACAAGGGTACAGCCACAGAGAACTATGGGTGCTCAGACTCACTTTGTCAAATACCTGGCTGGCCCTGGCAGCATCTCCCTGGCCACCACAAGGCCCCTTTGCAGTTGCAGTGTCCAGGTTTATAACTTCTCAGCAAGGGCTGAGCCAAGGTCTTCAGGCAAAAGGTTGAGCAATAAGCCCAAATTCAGGCAGAGCTGGATTTGCATCTGGCACTGCTGGAGCTCCATGATTCTAAGCAAGTTTCATCAATTTTCTGAAACTCAATGATGAGTTTCAGTAGTAAGTGAGACAGTTTTATATCCATCACTCATTGGGCAGATAAAACAATGTATGGGAAGTACCTCTCTATGGTTGCTACTCATTATTTTTTATTGAGTTATAGCTGACATACAATATTAGTTTCAGGTATACAACATAGTAATTCAATATTTGTATACATCACAAAACGATCACCATGGTAAGTCTAGTTACCATCTGTCACTATACATAGTACTACAATATTAACGACTATATTCCCTATGTTGTACTTTACATCTCTGGGACTTGTTTATCTATTAACTGCAAGTTTGTACCTCTTAATCCCCTTGAATCATTTTGCCCACTCCCCTGCCCTCCTGCAACCACTGGTCTGTTCTCTGTATTTATGAGTCTGTTCCTGGTTTGTTTTGTTCACTTGTTTTCTTTCCCAAAATTCTACATATATTTGAAATCACAAGGTATTTGTTTTTTCATGTAGAACTTATTTCACTTAGCATATTGCTCTCTAGGTCTATCCTTGTTGCAAATATCCAGATTCCATTATTTTTTTATGGTTATCTTTATCCATCCATCCATTGACAGACACTTAGGTGGTTTCCATATCTTAGCTATAGTAAATAATGTTTCAATGAATATAAGGGTGCAATACATATTTTCAACTTAGTGTTTTTTTCCCTCAGGTAAATATCCAGAAGTGGAATTGCTGAATTGTATGATATTTTTATTTTTAATTTTTGAGGAAACTTTGTGCTGTTTTCTCCAGTGGCTGCACCAAGTTGCATTCCCACCAACAGTGCACAAGTGTTCCCTCTTCTCCATATCCTTGCTAACACTTATTTTTTTGTCTTTTTGATTTTAGCCATTCTGACAGGTGTCAGTTGATCTCTCATTTTGGTTTTGATATATACCTCCCTGAGGATTAGTGACATTGAGCATTTTTTCATGTGCCTGTTGGCCATCTGTGTGTCTGCTTTGGAAAAATATCCAGGTTACGTGCCCATTTGTTAATTAGATTGCTTTATTTGGTGTTGAGTTGTATAAGTTTTTAAATATATTTTTCATATTACCTTCTTATCAAATAATATTCTTTGAAAATATTTTATCCCATTCAGTAAGTTGCCTTTTAATTTTGTTGATGGTTTCCTTCACTGTCCAAGGCTTTTTAGTTTGATATAGTCCCAATTATTTATTTTTTTCTTTTGTTGCCCTTCACTGAGGAGACAGATCCATAAAAATATTGCTAAGACCAATGTCCAAGAGTTTACTACCTATGGGTTTTGTTGTTGTTGTTGTTGTTGTTGTTGTTGTTGTTGTTGTTTTAGGATTTTTATGTTTTTTGTTTTAGGTGTAACATTTAGGTCTTCAATCACTTTATTTTTGTATATGATGTAAGGAGGTGGTCCAGTTCATTCTTTTGCATGTAGCTATCCAGTTTTCCCAACACTGTGTATCGAAGAGCTGTCTTTTGTCTTTTCCCCATTGTATATTCTTGCCTCCTTTGTCATAGATTAATTGACCATATAAGCAAAGGTTTATTTTTGCGTTCTCTATTATGTTCCATTGATCTCTATGCCTATTTTTGTGCCAGTACCATGCTATTTTTGTGATTACTACAGCTTTGTAGTATAGTTAGAAATCTAGGAGTGTGATATGCCCACTTTTGTTCTTCTTTCTCAAGACTGCTTTGGCTATTTGGGGTCTTTTGTGGTTCCATAAAAATTTTAGGATTATTTGTTCTAGTTCTATGAAAAATATTATTGGTATTTTGATAGAGATTGCATTGAATTTGTTTTGCTTTGGATATTATGGACATTTTAACAATATTAATTCTTCCAGTCCATGATCACACAATATTTTTCCAGTTATCTGTGTCATTTTCAGTTTCTTTCATTAAGTCTCAAATTTTCAAAGTATAGGATTTTCACCTCCTTGGTTAAATTCTTAGGTATTTTATTCTTTTCTTTTAAGTTTATTTATTTATTTTGAGAGCAAGAGAATGAGGGAGAGAGAGCATGCTCACTAGTCAAGGAGGAGCAGAGAGAGTGGGAGAAAGAATCCCAAGCAGGTGTCATACTGTCAGCAGTATGCCCCCCGACAGGGGGCTCAAACCCATGAACAATGAGATCATGACCTGAGCCCAAATCAAGAGTCAGATGCTTAACCGACTGAACCAACCAGGTGCCCTGGTATTTTATTCTTTTTGATGGAATTGTAAATGGGATCGTTAATTTCTCTTTTCTTTTTTTAATTTAAATTTTATTTAACATACAGTGCAATATTGGTTTCAGGAGTAGAATTCAGTGATTCGTCACTTACATACAACACTCAGTGCTCATCACAAGTGCCCTCCTTAATACCCATCACCCATCTAGCCTATCTCCTACACCTCCCTCCATCAACCCTCAGTTTGTTCTCTGTCATTAAGATTCTCTTGTGGTTTGTTTCCCTGTCTTCTCTTTCCCCCTCTTCCCATATGTTCCTCTGTTTTGTTTCTTAACGTCCCCATATGAGTGAAATCATGTTATTTGTCTTTCTCTGATTGATTTATTTCACTTAGCATAATACATTCTAGCTCCATCCTTTTAAAAAAAAATTTTAATGTGCATTTATTTTTGAAAGAGAGAGAGAGAGAGAGAGAAGGGGAGGGGCAGAGAGAGAGGTAGATACAGAATCTGAACAGACTCCAGGCTCTGAGCTGTCAGCACAGACCCTGACCCAGAGCTCAAACTGTAAGATCATGAACTGAGTTGAATGAAGTTGGACGCTTAACTGACTGAGCCACCCAGGCGCCCCTCTAGCTACATTTTTCATTTCTCTAATAGTTCATTAATGTATAGAAATGCAACAAATTTCTGTATGTTAATGTTGTATCCTGCAACTTTACTGAATTTATTTATTCTAATAGTTTTTTTTGGTGGAGTCTTTAAGGTTTTCTATATATAGTATCATGTCATCAGCAAATAGTGGCAGTTTCACTTTTTCCTTACCAATTTGGATGACTTTTATTTCTTTTTCCTTGTCTGATTGCTGTGGTTAGAACATTTAGTACTATGTTGAATAAAAGTGGAGAGTGAGTATTCTTGTCTTGTTCTTGGTCTTAGAGGAAAAGCTTTCAGTTCTTCCACACAGCTAACATCATACTCAATTGTGGTTTGTCACATATGGCCTTTAATAGGTTGAGACATGTTTCTTCTATACCACCACCTTATTGAGACTTTGGATTATAAATGGATGTTAAGTTTTGTCAAATGCTTTTTCCGTATTTATTGAGATTGTCATATGATATTTATCCTTTATTTCATTAATGTGGTCTATAATGTTGATTGACTTACAGATGTTAAACTATTCTTGCATCTCTGGAATGAATCCCATTTGGTTATAGTGTATGATCCTTTCAATGTATCATTGAATTTGGGTTGCCAATCTTTCACTGAGGATTTTTCCACCTACATTCATCAGGGCTATTGGCCTGCAATTTTCTTTTCTTATAGTGTCTGGTTCCTTATAGTGTCTTTGTCTGGTTTTGGTATCAGGATGATGCTGACTGTGTAAAATGAAGTTGGAATTGTTACTTCCTCTTCAATTTATTGGAATAATTTGAGAAGTCCAGGTATTAACTCTTTAAGTGTTTGGTAGAATTTTTCTGTGAACTCATCTGAACCTAGACTTTTGTTTGTTGGGAGTTTTTGTTTACTTATTCACTTTCATTATTAGTAATGGGTCTCTTCACATTTTTTATTTTTCATGTTTTAGTCTTGAAAGACTACATGTTTCTGGGAATTTATCCATTTCTTCTAAGTCACCTAATTTGTTGGTGTATAATTATTCATAGTATTCTCTTATGATCCTTTGTATTTCTGTGGTATCCATCCTAATTTCTCCTCTTTGACTTTATTGGGCTCTTTCTTTTGTTCTGGATGGGTCTAACTAAAGATTTGTCAATTTTTGTTTATCTTTTCCAAGAACCAGATCTTTGTTCCATTGAGCTTATTTATTTGGTCTCTATTTCATTTATGCTCTGATCTCTATTTTCTTCCATCTACTAACAAAATCTTTGTTCTCCTTTTTCAAATTTCTTTAAAGGTAAAGTTATATTATTTGAGATTTTTCTTGTTTCTGGAGATAGACCTGTATTTCTATTAACTTCCCTTTAGAACTGCTTTTACTGTTTCTCAAAGATTTTGTTTCCATTTTCATTTTTCTCAAGCTAGTTTTGTTTTTCTCTTTGATTTCTTTATTGACCTATTGGTTGTTTAATAGCATGTTGTTTAGTCTCTATGTATTTGTGTTTTTTCTCAGTTTTCTTCTTATAATTGATTTCTAGTTTTATACTGTTATGGTCAGAAAAGATGCTTGATATGATTTCAATCTTTTTAAACTCATTGAGATTAGTTTTGTGTCCTAACATGCAATCTATCCTGGATAATGTTTATGCACACTTGAAAATAAGGTATATTCTGCTGTTTTTGGATGAAGTGTTCTGTATATATCTATTAAGTGCATTTGGGCTAATGTGCTGTTTATTTATTTATTTTTTTTTTTTTAATTTTTTTTTTCAACGTTTATTTATTTTTGGGACAGAGAGAGACAGAGCATGAACGGGGGAGGGGCAGAGAGAGAGGGAGACACAGAATCGGAAACAGGCTCCAGGCTCTGAGCCATCAGCCCAGAGCCTGACGCGGGGCTCGAACTCACGGACCGCGAGATCGTGACCTGGCTGAAGTCGGACGCTTAACCGACTGCGCCACCCAGGCGCCCCATCTAATGTGCTGTTTAAAGCTAATGTTTTCTTATTGATTTTATGTCTGGATAATCTATTCATTGATGTTAGGGGGCAATAAAGTCCCCTATTGTTGTATTGCTGTTTATTTCTCCCTTTATTCCTGTTAATATTTGCTTTATATATAGGTGCTTCTATGTTGGGTGAATAAATGTTTGAAAATGTTATGTCTGCTTGTTGGATTGAGTCCTTTACTGTTATATGATGCTTTTCTTTGTCTTTTGTTGCCATCTGTTTTAAAGTCAATTTTGTCTGATATAGCATTGCTCTTCCATCTTTATCTTTATTTCCTTTGTATGGCATACGTTTTTTCCATACTCTTACTTTCATTCTGCAGACACCTTTAGGTTTGAAGTGACTCCTATCAGCAGCACATAGATGGGTCTTAGTGTTTTAATCCATTCAGCTACCCTATGTCTTTTGATTGGAGCATGTAGTCCATTTACATTTAAAAGTAATTATCAATAAGTGTGTACTTATTTCTATTTTCTTAACTATTTTCTGGCTGTATTTGCAGTTCCTCTCAGTTCCTTTTTTTTTCACTCTTGTAGTTTGTTGTCTTTAGTGTTACACTTAGATTCCTTTCTTTTGTGTATTTATTATAAATTTTTTCTTTGTGATTACTGTGAGATTCACATACAACATCTTTTATATATAATAGTGTTTTTTAAGTTAACCAGTAACTTAACTTTGAACACGTGCCAAAACTTTATATTTGTATCCTTACACACACATTTTATATTTTTGATGTATCCCTTATTTTATGTATCCCTTAACTAATTACAAAGTTTTAATGAATTCTACTACTTTGTCTTTTACTCTTCATACTTGCTTTATAAGTGGTTGATCCACTACCTTTATTATTTTTTACCTTTTCCAGTAAGATTTTACTTTTACATGCTTTCTTATTATTAATTAGTGCCTTTTATTTTTAGCTTAGAGAAGTCCGTTAACAGTTCTTGTAAGGCCGGTTTAGTGATGATTAATTTCTTTAGCTTTTACTTGGCTGGGAAACTCTTAATCTCTCCTCCAATTCTGAATGATAAGTTTGTTGGGTAGAGAATTCTTGATTGGCAGTTTTTCTCCTTCAGTACGTTGAATATGTCCAGCCACTCCCTTTTGGCTTTCAAAGTTTCTAAGAAGAAGTTTCTAAGAAAAATCTGATATCCTTATGGGGTTTCCCTTTGTGCATAATACGTTGCTTTTCTCTTGCTGCTTTTAAGATTCTCTTTTTTTGCTTAACTTTTACCGTTTTAATTATAATGTGTCTCGGTGTGTTTCTCTTTGGGTTTGTCTTATTTGGAACTCTCTAGGTTCCCTGGATCTAGGTGTCCATTTCCTTCCCCAGATTAGGGACATTTTTGGCTCTTACTTCATCCAATAACTTTTCTATTTCTTTCTTTTATCTCTTCTCTTTATGGGACCCCTATAATGCAAATGTTATTCCATTTGATTCCTAGAGGTTCCTTAAGGTATCCTCACTTCTTCAATTTTTTTTTTCATTTTGCTGCTCTATCTTGGTTTTCCACTACATTATCATCCATCTTGCTGATTTGTGCTTTTATTTTATCCATTCTGCTCTTGAACCCCTCTAGTGTATTTTTTTCACTTAGTTATAACTTCCATTTGGAACTTTTTAATATTTTCTCTTTGTTAAAGTTCTTGCTGTGTTCATCCATTCTTCTCCTGAAATGGGTAAGCATCTTTATTGCTATTACTTTGAATTTTTTTACCAGGTAGGTTACTTATATCCACTAAAATCTTTTTCTAGGGATTTGCTTGTTCTTTGGTTTGGAACGTATTCCTATGCCTCTTCATTTTGCCTATCTCTCTGAGTTTGTCTATATGTATTTGGCAAAATGGCTACCTCTCTTGGTCTTAAAAGAGTGGTCTTGTGCAGGAGCTGTTCTATGTGGCCCAGAAGTGCAATCTCCCCTGGCCAACATAGCAAAGCACTCTCTGGGCATCCCTCATGTGGGCTATGTGTGTCTGCAAGTGTGATTGGGCTGTGCTTGCTGTGCAGAGAAGGTGGGGCTCATGGCACTCATCTGGACTGGTTTCAGCTAGGTTGCTGGGGTGGACAGGGCTCTGAGCATTTGTTTGGCCCATCTGGCCCATCTGCTCCAGTAGGGTGTGGCTTGGGGCACTTGTCCATTCAGGATATGGCACAGGGTGGACAGAGTATGGCCTCTGGAGCTAGCAGTTTAGAGGGAGGGCACAAAAAATGGCACCTGTTTGCTCCCACCAGCAAGTCAGGATGAGATTGTAAAAATGGTATCTTCTAGCACTCCCATCCCTGGATAAAGTCTCTGTGGTTTCCTGCCTTTACAGTAGCAGCTTTAAAATTAGTAAGTGAGTCCCCCTTGTTTATATTTTAGTGCTTTCCAATTTGTTGCTTTTGTGCTGGGGTCTCAGGGTGAGTAGGTTTGTATGCAAGCTCTTTAAGAGCTGGATCTCCATTCCCTATAGTTCTACAATTCTTCTGGTCTTAATCCTCATTGATTTTCAAAGCTAGATGTTTTGGGGGCTGGTCTTCCTGGTGCTGGCCCCCAGGATTGGTGTCTTATGTGGGGCACAATCCCCCCACTCCTCAAGGGAGAGTTCCATATTTTGGGGATCCCTCCTGCTTGTGGGGTCACTGAATCTGTGGTAGGGTTCTGGGCAAGGCCATGTCTCTGCCTCTCCTACTCTTCTCAACACACCTCTCTAATCTTTTGTTGTGGAGATGCTATTCATCTAGTTCTCAGGTTCTTTTCAGGAGAAAATTGTTCCATATGTAGCTATAAGTTTGCTGTGTCCATGGGAGGAGGTGAGTTTAGGGTCTTCCTACACAGCCATCTTGAATCCCCTCTGAAAGTCTTAATTTCTAATTCAATTCCACCACAGTCAGCAGACAACCTTTAACTGTCAACTCCTTCAGGGATGGCTTTGCTGTTCAGTCACCTTGCCCAAGGTCCTACCCCTTCCTAAGGTGACCCACAGTTAATGAGTCATCAATGCCTGAGTATATGCCTGTCAACTCTGCCCAGCTCCAATAACTCTGAAGGCTATTCTAGTGCCAGAGTCTGACAGTCTGAAGCTGTCATCATCAGGCCTCCATTTGGCTTGAGTCCTTCTGCATTTTCTGCTCCTTTCCCATCCTTTATTCAAGTGTTCATCTCTAGGAAAGCTAAATATGATCTCTGACCTTACAGTATAATGAGAAGAGAGATCTTAAATAATGGCATATCCAATATGTTAATCATGGTCACATGGGAGTTACCAAGGAAAAGAAGGTGGGGTGAGAGTTTATAATAGGGGACTTGGCCTGGGGAGGCCTCCCCAAACAGGGGACCCATAAGGTGATTTTGTAGGATGAGTTGGGGGGAGCCAGGTAGGGGGACAGCCTGCTGAGGCCAAGGGGACTACACATCATAGGAAGGAGTTGTGTTGGAGCAACCAAAAGGCCAAGATAGCTGGAGCCTAATGCAGCAAAACTTCAATGTAGGAAAGAGCTTCGTTTCACGGGCTTCTTCCATTCTTCACCTCAGCCGCTCACTCGGAATCCTCTGTCTTCATGCTGCCTGGCAGATGCCTGAGCCTTCTCATTCTTTGTCCCTCTTTCTCTCTCTCTCTCTGTCTCTCTCTCTCTGTGCAGACCTGCTGCTTTCCTGACCCTAACTCCCTTTCCTTTGCCCCCCAGAATTAATCTATTCTTCACCCTTTGGATCCCCCTTGGACTTCTTTAATGAATCCAAAAAATGAATGACAATGTGCCCCTTCTCAGATCATCTATCTGGTTTCTTAGCACCTTTGGGGCAATAACTTGGTTGCAGGTGTGCAGAAGGATTATACAGAGAGGAAACGGTGGAGGCAGAGGTTGGAGCCAAGTGGAGAAAGAAAAACCTTTGCTTAAATGCCACGCCAAAGGGGGGTGAGGTGCAGGAGCCAGGTCCTGGCATGAGGGAGATGGACCAGAACCAGGAAACAGGTCAATCAGAGGCCCGATTATTGGAGTGCCGGAAAGCTGAGTGTGGGGGCAGAGTGAGCTGGAAGGTGATTGGTCTGTGGTTGAGCTGCTCTTTATAAGGAGCCAGCCCTGCCCTGGCTCCACTTGGGAGCTGCAGCCAGAGGCCCTGCCTCTGTCTGCAGGTGTGAGTAATGCTGAGAATGGCAGGCACAAGGAAAAGGGGAACTCTCTGGAGCCAGGAACCACACCTGTCTACGTTTTTCAAAGCTTTATCACCTTTGCAATTTAAGCAGTCTCATTTCCACCGAGATTAAAAGTGAGCGTGAGCAATTAGGTAAATTATGTCTGATTTAGTACTCCCTAAGGAAGTGTGAGAGAATAACCTTGAACTTCATCCCACCTATCAAATATCTTGGTCATAATTACCTTCTTTGTATCATAAGAGTTTTGAATTATTTTTTTGTTTTCTTAGGTACACACCTATATTTTTATAGACAATATTTTTTGCATACTTAATATTTTTGTAAAGAATACATACATTTTTGTAAAGATGCTTTTATGTTTTTATCTGTAACCATTCAATTCAACGACCTCTTCTCACCGTGATATTTTAGGTAGGAAATACTGGTTTTGCCTTCCCTTGTATTGCTTGGCAACAGGCCAGGGGTTTGTTTTCTCTCTGCACAGACATTTCCTTCTGCTAGTAGCTCTCCAAGCTTGTCCAGGCCTCTCTCACCCCCAACCTCTGCAACTCCTATTCATCCTTCAACTTCAGCTTAAATGCAACTTTCTCTAGGGAGCCCTCCAACCTCCTGGATCTCCTCTGGCATCCCCCTTTGGGCTTCCACATGGTAGGGGTAGTTTCCTCAGGGTGGCGTTTATACTCTGTTGGAATCGTTATCTGCTCATCTGCCTCTTGTACCAGACCCATTTTTTTGAGACTGAGTTGCAATCACTGATGGACTGTGAAATCAGTGTAATGGGTCATGACCAGTACACTTAGATTTTGTAATCTTTATTTGGGGGATTTTTTTCTATATCGTATTTGAATAGTAATAAAATCACATTTGCTACTTTACTTTTTACCTGTTCAAATGTAATGAGTCAGTTTTGTTTCAGTGTGTGTGTGTGTGTGTGTGTGCACATGTGTATGTTTGTGTATCTGTGTGCACAAAAGTGAATAAGACATAGGCCTGGGCACTTTGGAGCACATGGTGTGGAGTAGTGGTATTTTTTCTTTTTTCAGATTTTTAAACTATGACCTGCAGTAAGAAAAACATTTTATACTGTAACATTTGTATATGGTAAGAAAAACAGTTTATAAAGTGTTCTATACTGTGTGTATATACCCATTCACATACTTTTCAAAGCATATATATGTGACTTTGATATGTGCACCTCACATAAGGTAACTATTTTTAACTCATTTTAGATGTGATGAAATGGAGATTGAGCAATTAAGTGACTGCAAAGGTCCTACCTCTCGAGAAGTTGGAGCTCAGGCTTCAAAACCAAGATTTGGATCTAGTCCTTTTTCTCACTCATGTGATTTTTATACACTTACACACAGAATCAAGGTAGCATGAGCTCTGAAATCCCATCACTACATATAGGATTGCAATTTGTTATACAGAACATTGTTCTAAACCCTAACTGCACGGCTGTGGAGTGAGGCAATAGGCGACAGACAGCCCTGGCACTTGGGAAAGCCACTTAGAAATAAGTGCATGCAGCAAATAGGGTGTTTTTGCAAGTAGAGAGCTGACCTTGTCACAAGTCCATGTTTTGTCCACCAAGAAAAGCCTATTATTTTTATTTCTGGACCCCACCATGAGAAGTAGAGTATGAAGGAGAGAAGTGATTATTTTGTACTTTCCTAAGGGCCTTGTATTTCATCCTGGGTAGCACACTTGGAAACTAAAGACAAATGATAGATTGTTTTTAGAAGAAAATGCCCTGAGAGGGGAAGAGGGCTCAGGACCAAGCCATAGGAGAAGATGGAAGGTCAGAAACCGGGGGGGAGGGGGGAGCAGACTGGAGGTGGGGGTGGAATGGAGCTCTTCAGATATGTGAAGGGCAATCTGGTGGAGAGAACTTAGACTTTGGCCTCATGTGGCCCCATGGATGGGAACAGCATGGGGACTGAGTCCCATGTAGACACACTGGGGTAGAACTTTGTGGGGTTTGCCTGCATGGTGTCTGCTTTTCTTGTCACATAACCCACATCTTGTTCAGGGAACAGCCTCGTTTTACTCTTGGCCAGCACGGTCATTTTGGTGGGGTGAGTCTTTCCCTTCGTCTAGGTGATTTTATGGCTCTGGTCTAAGATAATCAGCATACCCTATCCTTTCTAATCACAATGATTGTCTAAGAATCAGCTTGTGACTTAGATCAGTTCAATGAGAAGTATATTTTGAATGTCTATGAAGATGCTTGTAAAAACCTTCTCCCACTCTGGATTGACAAGTGCATTTATCTGAAGGTGAAATCAACACAAAGGAGCACACAGCTAAGAGAGGGGATAACACTGTGCCCCAACTCTTTCATTCTGAGCCCCTGGAACTGGAACCAGCTGTGCCTGATATCCTATAGATCTCTCAGTTAGGTGAGCCCATATGCCACAATTTTGTTCCCTGGGAAGTGGACTCTGAAATGGAGTCTGGGGTGCAGGATTTTATTGAGAAGTGTCCTGGGGATGTACACTTGAGGAAGGGAAGGGAGCAGAAGTTGCAGAGGAAGGACTCAAGCCAAACACAGGCCTTACAACAGCTTCAGCTATGCCCAGGAGGAGCTCTGAGCTAGGATGTCCTTCCAGAATTATAGGAGTCGGGTGGAGACTACCCAGACATCTATGCTCCAGCATTGATTACTCAATAAGTAAGTCACCCCAAGAAAGGCTGAGGCAGCAAAGCAATCCCTGAAGGAATTGAGGGTTAAAGGCTATTGGCAGCCAGCTCTCCAGCAGCTGGTGCTAAATGTCCTTCTGGTTGGCACATCAAGAGTCCACCACACGATGTATTCCTTAATTTTTTATTTTTTGGTGATGAGTTTCAGCTGGGCTTTTCTGTCGCTGGTACTTGAAGGAATCCTGACAGGCAAACAAGGAAACATTTTCTAAAATTCAGAGCTGTCCATATACGTAAGGGGCTGTCCTGGTGGGGAGCAAGCTCCTCGTCCTCAGTTCAAGCATCTACCTTCTTGCCCTAGAGGGAAATTTGAGTTGCATGACCTTTCATTCTAAGATTCCTTGACTCCTCGTTCTCCAAAGACAAGCTTAAAGAGATTCTGATTACATGGACATCACACAGACAAATCACATGGGAATCAGAGCAGCCCAGATCAATCTGATTAAGTCTATTTCTCCCAGATAATTTAACTTAACTGTTAGACTTGGAAGAATTTGACTTGAATTTGGAGATGAAGGGAATGTTGCTTGGTTTGCTAAGGAAAGATAGTTGTTGTTTTTTTTTTTTTTTTTTTTTTTTTTTGGTCATTAGAAGGAATCCTAAAGGACTACCTTAACTGACTTTACCATAGACTGTTTTCACTTGCCATGTCCAAAAGGCGGATGCCGTCTTCAGTTAATACTACCTTGGGGCCTCTTGATGAGGTTTCCCTCCCTCTATTTCTGCGTTCTTCATGTCTCCTAGTCTCCAGCCTCTTGCTTCTCATGCCACGGTGTCACACCCTGAGTCAGGCTTCATTGGCTGCTTGTTGGGCCATCTGTCCTTTCATGCCAAGGACCTCGGCCTCCCACACCCCTCTGGCCCTCCCTGCCACAGACTCAAGCTCTGAGGCTCCTGAGCTCTGTGCACCCACTCATGCTTATCTGGTGGGCCCCCCACTCCCTATTTGGCTCCCTTTGATGTGGCTGTTTCTCCAGCCCTGAGCTCTCCATCTCAGCTGAGTGTCTGCAGACTTGGCCGGGAGAACAGGCACCATATATATGGTGTGAGGAAAAGGGCCCCAGACCGAGTGCCTAGAGAATCAGAGTTTGAGCCCCAAGAGGCTCTGCCACTCACATGGATCAGTCAGTCCTGTCTCTGGGGCTCTAATTTCTTAATCTATTAGGAAGGCCTGCCCTGCCTTACAAAGTTGTGGTGGGAATCATCATAGTCCTAGCTCTCCTTGACTGAGTTTTTGCCATGTGCCGGGTGTTAAGCTTAGCACTTACTGTTCTTCTTAATCCTCGCAATGCAACACTTTGAGGATGGCATATTTTTTTAAACATTTATTTATTTATTTATTTTTAATTTTATTTTTAATTTTTTAAAATTTACATCCAAATTAGTTAGCTATAGTGAAACGATTTCAGGAGTAGATTCCTTAATGCCCCTTACCCATTTAGCCCATCTCCTCTCCCACAACCCCTCCAGCAGCCTTTGAGGATGGCATTTTTATCCTGACTTTATAGATGAGGGGATGGAAGCCCAGGGAAATTAAGTAATTTACCCATGGTTACATAGTAAGGCTAAAATTTGAACCCTGATCTGTCACCCATAAAACTCTTGCCATTTATACATTTCACTATAAGATGAGGAACACAGAAATGCTTTATAACAGTGAGAAGACTTTTCTGCACATCAGCATTTATTATTATTTCTAAATCATCCATGAATCTCTCTTGGTCTCAAAGGTGCAAGGACTGGCCGGTAGGGATGGCGCTGATACATCTGTGGGCAAATTGTAAAGAAAACCATCGTGAGTTAACAATTGCTGACATCTCTAATTTCTTCAACCTCAAGAAATACATACCTAGCAAGTAGGGGGGACAGAAGACTTCCTGTTACTGAAGATGTACTGAACACTGGAATCTGGAACTTGATCCCCAGATCAGCTTTGAGGAAACAAAGTTTGGCTGGAATCAAATTGTCAGTGTCTTTGCACTATGCAAACGTGCCTGCAGTGGCCACCGCCATCATCCTCCGGAGTCTGTGGGCACCGCAGACCGTGGTGCACGCGTGGGGGCAGGAGCACCCCCCCCCCCCAACACCTCCATGCTGGCTGCAGAAACCAGAAGCAGATGCTGGGAGAAAGTTTGCTCCCACTTACCCAAACATCATATTCAAAGCTGGCTGGAAAGATTCAGGGAATGTTGCTGGAGATTGGCAACTGCAAGCTGCTGCACCTGAGGTGGTTGCCGGCTCCAGGGTGGATGACGCCGCGGTGCAGGCTCACCAGGCCAAGAAAGAAGCGGCCAGAAGGTGGGTGCTGGTGCTGCTGTGCCCTCTTAAACAAGGAAAACCTGATTCAAAAGATAACTCCTCATGGAATCAGCTCAAGGTTTGAAGCTTGTCCTATAAACCTCAACACCCAGAACCACGAATTGCAAATTTAATAGATCATTTTGTATCAAAAGGTCAATTATGAAGTGCCTAGAATTTTTCGATTGGATGAATGTATTCTCTGGGTTCTGCTATGGCCTGGAGGGTGTTAGCATTTTTTCTGTTGTGATTTTTAAATTTTTCTCCCCTAGAAGTGGATTTCATTTAATGTATCCAAGTCTTCAATTTCTCAATAAAGTAAAAATCTATTGAAAAAAAATTTTTTTTTCCAGTTTTGACAAGTTCTGGTGGCAGCAAACCACCCAGCGGATACCAGATGGTGGCGCCAGAGAGGCAGTAGTTGCTGGAGGGATTCGCCTTGGAGGCTCCTGACAAGAGATCTTGAGCCTTCGGTTTCCAAATGCCCGCGCTTAATTTGCCAGGCGCTCTGCATTCTTCATGTGTCAGCAGCCTGGCTGCTCTTGTAACTCATGGTATTACGAGGTGCCTTGGGGTTTGTCCGTCGCTGGTCACCCAGAGTCTGCCACAGAGACCATGCACATTCTCATGTGCCTCAACAGATGTTAACCCAGAACTTCCTAAAGTGGCATTACCAGAGCTACAGGTGGCTCAAATCTTTGGTTCTCTAATTCTTGGCTGTGAGTAGTTTCTTCCATTTCTCTGGGTGCTATGATGTAAAAAAGTGAGAAATATTAGCCTCATTAGACCTTCACAAATTAATGGGATAGATACCACTGATATCCCCATTTTATATGTGAGAAAATGGAGGCCCCACAGGCTTACTTACTGTACCAAGTTCACAGAGCTATTAAGTAGCCCAGCCAGAGTTTGAGCCCAAACAGCCTAATCTCTAAAATTTCCATGCTTTTGACCCCAGACCAGAGGTCATAAACCCTGTGTATTTGAATCTGAAGAACTTTTAAAGAGACCAAAAAACCAAAGCCAAGAAACTGTCAGAGACAAGGGAAGCCCAAGGAGACAAGATAACTAAATGTAATGTGGTACACTGGATAGGATCTTGGGACAGGAGAAGGACATTAGAGAAAAAGTGTGGAAATTTAAATAAAGTATTAGCTTCAGTTGATAACAATACACCAATACTGGTACATTAATTTTGGCAAATGTACTGTACTGATGTAAGATGTTAGTTGTAGGGGAAATTAGGAATGGTGTAGACAGGAACTCTCTCTACAACCTTCATAATAATTCTATAAACCTAAACCTGTCCTAAAATAAAAAGTTTATTATTAAAAAACAACAACAACACACAAAGCCTGGGATCTCACCTCAGATCAACCAAATCAGAAATACAGGCGGTGAGGCCCAGGCATTAGTATTTTTTTTTTTAAAGCTCCTCAGCAGATGAAAATGTCTCTGCAGGGTTGAGAATCCCTGCACTGCCCCCACCCCCACTGCCCATGGACTCCAGGCAGCTAGAGTGCAGGGATCTTGTCTTACGTGTTTTTATTCCTGTAACGCCGCCGAGCTTGGAGTCTGGCCCTGATTAGTCATTCAGTACACATTTGATGAATAAGTGAGTGAGTGAATGAATGAATGAATGAATATTTTAACTTTTCTCCAGTTCAACCCTGGCATAAGCAGCTCTGAAGAGAAGAGATTACAACATATAATGTTGTCAGGCAAGTCTGTCAGTGGGTACTGATGATTTATTATGAGCAAGCTGCTAGGTGCCAGCCACGGCGGGAAGTCTGGTGGGAGGTGATATCTGTCCTCAAGGCATATTCCATAACGACAGGGGGAGGTCCTGTGGGGTAGTAGTTAAGCAGGCATGGTCTGGAGTCAGGTGGTTTGGGTTCAGATCCCAGCTCCCTCATTTAGTAGCGGTGTGACCCTGGGCATTTTCCTAACCATGTTGAGGACTAAGGGAGATATGAAAATGAAGAAGAAACTGAAGCTGCTGCTGTGTGAACTGCAAACCCAAGAGAAGAAATTGGTAAAATGGAGCATATTGAAGAGTTTTGCTCTCACTGGTTTTCCACAAGGTGTATTTCCAGTCATCAAAACTCCACCTGTGCCTTAGCTGAAACCACCTGCAGAAAGAATGGGAATGGATGCTGTGATGACGTGAGCAGCTGGGGCCATGCCTGGGTCCTGGGCTTGGGGAAGGGGCACAAAGGAGACGTTAGGTGCAGAGGAAGTGGGGTCCTCCTGGACCTGCTGGGTGCTGCCAGGGCCATTGCTCCCTTCATGGGGACACCCCATGACCATTGCTCATGCCGACAGAGCCCTATCTCTGCTCCAAGAACTTTTCCAAGTGCTTCCCTTGCTGAAAGTGCTATAAACCTAAACCTAAAGCACTTCCAAGTGCTTCACAACCTTTTCCTGAAGTAATCATTCTTTTTGTATCACTCCCATTTTATTGATGACGGAACCAAGGCCTAGAATTAGGTAACTCACCCAAGGTCATGTAGCAAGAAAGTGGCAGGACCAGAATTCAACAAGAGGAGTCCGGCTCAGCACCCAACCACTACCCCACAACTGGCAAGAGGGACACAGCCTGGTTTTGGAAAAAAAAAAAAAAACCCAAAAAACAAAAAACCAAACAAAAACCAAACAAACAAAAAACCCAAAACAACCCATCAACTTCAGAACGAGGCATAGTTAGGGGTCTATCTAATCTGCATCTGCAACCTTGGATGTAGCACTTAACCGTTCCAGGCCTCACTTTCCTCATCTGTAAAGTGGACCTCACAACAGGGTTGTTCTGAGGGTTAAATGAGATAATGTATTTAGCCATTCTTCATTCCCCTTCTCCATTCCCAAGCATACTTCCCTCTGTCCCTGTTTAGTGTTCACATTTATCTTTGCTTTTCAAAGCTAGGGAAGAAAAACAGAATCTTCCAGGCCTTGATCTATTCTTCTAATGGAGCAAAAACAAGAGCTGAGTTATCAAAAATATATATGTATGTATACACACACACACACACACACATGCACACATGTGTGTATATGATATACATATATACCCATATATATGTGTGTGTAAGGATGGATAGATAGGTAGATATATAGATACCAAAAATGTTTGAAAGCCTGAGTTAAAGATCCAGCTTTGTCTGTTATAAAAGATCCTTGACCAACATGGCACAGTATATAGAGAAGGCAGTCACCCAGTTAGTGATAAAGCCAAAAGTATAAGAAAGTGTGGCAAGAACCACAATTTCAATAGGGATTCAAAAGTGGGAGCGCTTGGTTTGGTTAAAGGAGTCAGGGCATCCTTCTCAGAGGAGGTGACACTGTGTTGGAGGGGCAGGGTTTGGTGAAGCAGAGGGCACCAGCCTATGACATAGAGAAGATGCTATAGGAGGGAATAGAAGGGGCATGCCATGAAACCATCAGTTGAATGCATCGGTGGGTAGGACGACCTGGTGAACTGCAGCATGGAAATGAACCTGGCCCTGCATCCTACCTGTGTGATTTCCTTTGATCATCTGGAAAACTTAGATTATTATGCTCATTTTACACAGGAGGGAACTCAAGTTCAGGGCGTTCAAGCACTTGCCCTAAAGCACAGAGTAGAGAAACAGAGGCACCAAGATATGGTGGTACCACATGGTTTTTCACACTGAACATATGAAGGTGAGGAAGCATGCTGATGTGGAAAGACAGGCCAAGAAAACAAGAGGACAGAGTTTTGGTGCTAACTGTCCTTTGTGGCCCACAGAGTTATTTATCATAGGTTTAAGTGAGATAACACATTTTTATTTTATTTTTTTAATTATTTTTTTAAGTTTATTTATTTGTTTTGAGAGAGAGAGAAAGACTGTGAGCAGGGGAGGGGCAGAGAGAGGGAGAGAGAGAGACAGAATCCCAAGCGGGCTCCGCACACTGCCAAAGCAGAGCCTGACGCAGGGCTCAGACTCACAAACTGTGAGATCATGACCTGAGCGGAAACCAAGAGTCAGATAGTTAACTGACTGAGCCACCCAGGCACCCCAAGATAATGCATTTTTAAATGCTTTAATGGTAAAGCGCACTGCAATTGGCAAATGGTACCAGAATATGGGGAATCTCATGATGTCTACCTACATTTCAAAAGAGCGTCTAGTACAATAATGCAAACCAGGGGCTTACAACCCCCTCAAAATTGGAGGGTGCTGGAAAGTATATGAACTTTGGCATCAGACAGACCTGGGTTCTAGTTCTCGTTCACTCACTAGCTCTGTGGCTGTGGGCACATCCCTTCTGTGGGCCTCAGTTCCCTTCTCATTGAAATGGAGAGGCTATAGCCAGTGTGGTCCAGGGTCTCATCCAGCCCCGTGTGGTCACGTTCTGGGTCTGCCCTCATCAGACAACACAGCTGGGCTCAGATTAACTTTCAAGCTGGCCTACAGTGACCCCAAAGATAGCCAGCCAATCTCAGAGAAGGAAACCTAACTTTACCATAACTTAGAACACACTTGATCAGACTCTTTGATTGTAAGTATAGTCTATGGGAAAATCCAGGTGATATTAAACATATAGAGTCTATACATAAAATTTAGAGGATGCAAAAAAGTGTAAGGATGAATGTAAAGTTGACCTAGACCTACACACTATTAACTTTGTGGTGTGTGTCAACAAAAATTTACATGTATTGATTTATCCTAAAATCAAAAAAGCCGTATCTAAAATCTAGATCCTCTTCTTTTGTATAATCTTCTTTCATTGGTTAAATAACATAAATATAAATGATACTCTCTACATATAGAAACTAATTTTTTAAAACTCTAGTTAGATTCATTTAACCAATCAAAAATGTTTTTGAAAAATCAGTTGAGCATTTTTGATGCCAATATAAATTGTTTTACTGTTACTGCATTTGCCAAATAGAAAGTAATAGGCCTGTTAGGTTATGTAACTAATTATCCTTAAAACTCATTACAACCTTTAAAAAATCAGTCAAATACATATCTGGCCAATTACACCTGACTCTGCATCTTTAGGAGATATGGCTACTAATCTCAATACTTTATGAAAAGCTTTATGAAAAGCTCACTCTCTCTAAAATATTCTATTCACTAAGACAAATTAATACAAGGCACACTTTTAGGAAGGGGGTAGGTATCTGGTATATCAAATAAGCAGAGCCAAGCTGTCAATGTCTGTCTAAAACCTGTCAGGGGCTGGAATTCTGCAGCTGTCTTCCCTTCATGCCATAAATAATCCACTTCATTCAATCCAAGAATAGTCCAGTGGGTGAGGGGGAGAAGTCATTGGTAGGTAAGACTCGTGAGTGTCTATTGTTGACTGGGACAAGGTAATGCAACAGAAGTTGTATGAGGCATTCGATTACTTGGGCTCCCATTCTTAGTTCTACCTGTCTCAGTCAGGAGAACCCAGGCTCTGCTGTGATAACAAAACCTTCCCAAATCTCAGTGGCTTAACATCATAAAAACTTATTTCTCCCTTAATACTATCATTGGTAGGCAGGTGGACTATGCTCATTTTAGTCACTCAGTGACTTAGGCAGATAGAGGCCTCATTTCAACGTGTGCTTCTAAGAAATGTGGCAAGTTCTTAAAGCTTCCATCCAGAAGTGCTATATGCAATTTCTACCCACATTTGATTGGATAAAGTGAGTCACATGGCTACATCAACTTCAAAGGGGGAAGGGAAGTGGAATCCTGCCATGTCATGATCATCTTAGCTGTTAAGTTGACTGTGTGACCTCGAGCCAGTCATTTATACTCAGTCAGCCTCAGCTTCAGTACCTGTGGAAAAGAGGGGTACCTGGTCTCTATAGTCATTCGTTCATTATTCGTTCAGTCAGTCAAAGTCAGTCAGTGAGTGCAATGTTCCGGGTAGGAGTCCAAACTCTGGAGCCAGCTTAACTGGCTTCATCTCAGCTAAGTTACATACTACCTATGACATTAGGCAAGATATTTAATATCTTCTGGAGTCTGTTTCCTTAGGAAACATCATGGGGAAGTTAATAATACCCAGTTCATAGAGTTGTTGTGCAAATATAATGCACATAACATATAAGCTAAATAGAACAGGTAAAGTACTTAGAACAATCCTGGGCACATCGTAAGTGTTCTGTGTTTGTTAGTTTTATTGTTGACCCACCCATGTAGCCATTTATTCAATGAATATTTATTCAGAGTCTTCCCTAGTTATTTTTGAAAGCTCTTATGAGTCTTGAAGGGGAAAACAGATGTGAGTCCATGTTGCAAATGACAGGGTAGCCACAGAGAAGTCTAAGAGGAAGGGGTAGCGTTTCGTAAGGTTGGATTTATCTTTTGCTTCCACTTATTAAGCACCTAGTATGTGCTAGGCTCTATTCTAAATGCTTTCATAGTGACCCTAAGAGGTGGTCTTATAGATGAGGAAATTGGGGCTTTAGGAGGTTAGGTGACATGTCCCAGGCCCCACAGAGGATGAAGGGTGGGGCTTTAGTAGGATACAAAGCCAGGATGTGGTCAGTTTTGCATGAAAGCCTTTGTTCTTTCTCTCAAGCATGTTATTAAGGATCATCTGCTCATCGTTTAATCTGCTCATTTCTCTACTAGACTGAAAGCCCCTCAAAGGCAGAAGGTGTTACCCTTAATTCTTGGTGCTCTTACTTGCCCAGAACCATACCAGTGACACCACGGGGTGGCCATTAGGAGGAGGAGAAGGAAGAGAGAGAGTTAAGCCAAAGATCAGAGTCTTGGATTTAAATCCTACTCCTACCCCAGCCCCTGCCAAAGCTGGCTAATAATCTTCAGAATGTCTCTTCTTCTCTGAGACTTTCATTTCTTGACTGTTAAATCAGTTCCACAGGACTTTCTGACCAGGCTTCACAGCCCCAGTCTTCCAACACTTACAACTTAATAGATACTTGTTGACTTGACAAGAAGATAAAACCACACTAAAAGACTACTTATTATCAATTTTAGGCCATTTGGCTTTTCTTTGACACACTTCAAAGTCAGAGAAGAAAAGATATTATCTAAGACATTACACATCTTTTTTCCCCTGGAGCATAAATTTTCATTTACGTCAGATTCTGCCAAAGAAGGGGGGGAGAGGAGGTAAGAGGGGAAGGGGACACAGCCAAGGCTATGGAGTTCATGAGCCCTCATGCAATGTGTCCAGAAGAAATTTCTCCAAGCCAAGGCCCTCTTTGGGTAAGAAAGCAGACTCTGCCTGACCTCTGGAGAAAAGGGCCCCTGGAGATAATGTTGTGGGGTCATGCACTTCCAGCTTGCCAAGGCAAAACACATGTGCTGTAAACACAATGGGCTCAGGCTGAACCAGTCCTTCCTGCAGATACCAGCCTGCAGAAAACACACTTTGGGAGCTGCTGGTCAGAGGAACGCCGTACGTGCTGCTCGGCCCGGGAGTAGTCACAATGGCACAGCAAGTAGACTTGCTCGGTCCTTGAGCAATGAGGGATCGGCCAGAATCCTGGCCACCCTGGTGTTGGGGTCTCCCCTCAATGGTTTTCCTTTCCTTCACTCACACAACACCAGCCACTATTCTCAAGCGTCTACTAGGTGTGCTAATTGCTCAGCATCGTGTAGAGCTTAATTCTTTTAATCTCACAGGAGCCCTATAAAGTAGGTACCTTTCTCTTCCCCATTCTGCAGAGAGGACTCCGAAGCCCAGACAGGCTGTGTCACTGGCTGTTGTCTCACTGCCAGGACTCTAACCTTCTAACCCAGGACCCGTCGTCTAAGCCCATCCCTGAGGTTTCTTCTAGATGAGAAGTCATGGAGGGGAGGAGAGACACACACTTCCAGACCTAGCCTCTCTTCCCTGAGTGACAGTGCTCATTCTTCAGACCCTCCTGCCCATCTCCTCCACAGGGAGGCTCCAAGGACGCTGGGCTGCCTGTGATTTCCTGCCCTGGCTGGACAAAGACGCATACAGCAACCTGACTTCCTGGGAAACTTTAGCAGCCCTGGTTTTCCATGGGCTGAGTCATTGTAGCTTAGCTCAATGTTCTTAGCTGGAACAGTCATAGGAAAGTGTCTGGAAACTCCCCCATGTCTTATCGACAAAAGAATTTGTTGAAGACAATTCAGCTGCATTCCTCAGCTTTCTCAGACCTCACCTTGCCCTGGGAGGATGAGAAAGGCCGGGAAGGTATGAGGGTGAAAATAAGCCCTGGAATTAGGAAGAGCTTTGAGTGCCAGCCCAGAGAGCTGGCAGCTCCTGAAAACACACCACAGCTGGCCTGTGAGGACCCAAAGGCAATGAACCTCTGTCCACTGCTGTACTTCCTGTGGAAAACTTGCTGGTCCCTACCCCATACCATCCATTCAACTTGTCATCTGATACCAAGTGCTTAATATGAGCAGAGAACTGAGTTAGGCACTGGTGATTGTAGAGGAGCCCAGTGGTTAATAGCATGATAGGCAGATCTGGACTCAAAATTTGGATCTACTGCTTACTGGCTGTGTGACCTTGGACAGGATATTTAGCCTCTCTGAGCCTTGTTTTCCTATCTGTCCTTAGACTTCATGAGTTTGTTGTGAGGACTAAATGAGATAATATATATGCTCAGCATAGTGCCTGACACATCATAAGCACTCAAGTAATCATATCTATTACCAAGTCAAAATAATCATGTTATACTTTCAGTTCCACAACATTCTTGGAGCACCTGGTATGCGTCGGGACTGTTTGGCTCTGGGGGAGGTGGAAAGAGAGAAACAGTCCTTTCAAGGAGCTCATAGAGAGAGTCCATTAGTAAATTATTATAATAGTATGAGGGAGATGTAGCAGCAGAAATACATAAGGGGTGTTAAGAGAATAGAAGCATATAAGAAGGGTCAGTACAGATTTCTGGAGGTGATGCCTGAGTTAGGTACCCAAGGAGAGTAGGAACTTGCCAGGTGAAGAGATGGAGGGCCGAAAGGCCATGGCAGTGAGGAAAGGGCATTCCGGAAGAGGGGACAGTTTGAGCAAAGGCTTATTGCAGTACTCAAGATGTAGAAGGAATTATCTCAAGGGAAGCGGAATGGTCTGGGACAGAACTCGGGGCTTGATGAAGGGGAGCTGGGTTCAAGATTATTGTCCTTCCCTTTCTAGCAATTCACATTTGGCAGGTCCTACCCCTCAGAGATGTAGAGAGAGATAACACTAGCTACTTAACAGGGTTAGCTCCTCGCATAAATGCTGCCATGCTTGCTCAGAGACAGGTATGTTTGCGGCTGTGTCTTTTGCACTCCAGCAGGGCCCCAGGTGACTTGGGATGGGGTGACTCGAATACCCCAACACTTCTGGGTCCTCAGAAGGGCATCATACTAGCTTACTTAGCGGAGCACTCACTGTGTGCCAGGCACTGTGATAACCCCAGCAGGGTCATCTTCACGGTGGAGAAGCTAAGCATGATCGTTATCTTCTGCATGTATCCAAGCAGAGGGGGCTCCCAGCACTTGGAAAATCCTGGGCAAACCTGAATGAGTTGGTCACCCAACAAACAGGGACATAGAAATTTACCCAGACATAGTTTTGATGCTCAATTTGGCTGAGCTGGAATTTTAATCCAGGCCTATTTGCCCTCAGCACCCAAGTTCTTAACCACTGCTCTATTACTTCAACCCATAAACGATGTCCTTTCAAAACAGAGTCATCGCTGGGTTCTGATTCATTCCCAAACAGACTGATGAGTCTTTCTTGTCTCTAAACAGACTAACTCTCCTTCCGCACAAGGGGCCTGGCATTCAGTTCTGGGCTGTGATGTCCATATTTTGAATACTTCAAATATCGTCCCGTGAATAGACTGTAAACAGAGAGGCAAGAGGGAGGAGGAGAGGAAGGGTGGGGGGAATAGGATGAGACTTAGCCACCAGCACCTGTCCTCCCGGGACCACAGCCGAGTGCTGTCTCAGGCTCTCTGCCCCCGTCCCCTAGCCTCTCTCCAGAGCTGGGGGCACCAGATCCAAATATTTGGCTGGCCCACCCTGTGAGCCCTGCAGTTGGACAGCAGCTGTGAAATGAGAGTTGGGGAGGGACCCTCAGCTGAGCAGAAGCCATCAGGACTTTTGCTGTCTTTTCCAAAGCACATTTTAAACCAGCAGCATGGTGTGAGACTGGCGGCCCACAATGAAGCATGAACGGGATGCCTGCTGGGCGACAGGCAGGCGTTATGACACAAGGGCCAAGTATTATTTACTCCCTGGGAACAGGTGCTGCTCGGGACTCGCAAGCCTTTCTTGCCGGACTCCTCTGCCCACATATTCCAGCCCTTGTCAGAGACAGCTCCTTCCAATGCCCCACACGGCCCCAGCCCTCAGCACTGCCTCATTCTTGGCCCTTGGAAGCACGCAGCTCAATGGCGCCTGGAAGATGCCAGCAGTGGGCCGGCTCCTGTCTGGGACATGTGCTTGCTGGAATCAGCTTGTTTTACATAAGCTGTTGGCACAAATGTCAGGTGATAACAACTTTTCGGCCCTAGTTAACCTGCAACCACCTTATCTGTGCCCACGCAGATGTAACAGAGGCAGCAAAGGGAAAGTCATGGAAGAGGGAGGGAGAAAATACTGCCTACAAGTGTGTTTGTGTATGAGCAAATTCACCTCTGGCAAATGCCCTAGGCTACAAACCACGATTGACTTTTCTGTTGGAGGAGAAACAAACAACCATGCAGGCAAACTCCAACTACCACCAGCTGGCCTTTCCTCCCCTGATTATACGTTATTTCCTTAAAGCTCTGGTTGGTAAACATTGTAAGACTCTTTTGTTGATTCACAAAACAATACAGAAGTCAGTTAAAACATTTCTTTGCACAGTTTGATTAGGGACAAATAGAGAAGGGGAAGTGAGCAGACGGCCTGGAGGTCTTGTTTGGCTCATGAACTGGACCGCATGCTGCATTCACCTCATGCCCTTCTTTTCAAACCCCATGACCCTCAGAACTCATCAGTGCCAACTGTGAATGAGCTCTTGGGCCCAGTGTTGCTGAGAGGGAAAAGTGCTCCCAACCTGGAAGTGGCGGGATGACAAATAGACAGATAGTCCCAACACAGGCAGGGTCACAGGGTCATGAGTGAGGGATATGCATGCTGTGGTTTCGAAGAGGACAAGATTGCATATGGTTGCGAGGAGCTTGGGAGAAGACGGTCACTCGGTTTCCTGGTTCAGACCCTTGCTCTATCTCCTGGACCATAGAAACTGTGTCTTCACTGGCATCCTGCCTCCAGGTTTTCACCCATTCCAAAGCACCTCACATTCTGCTGCCAGAAGGGTCTTTCTAACTGAAAAATTGGACAGAGTTCTCCATTCATTTAAAACCCTTCCTTGGCCCCCATCACTCCAGGAAGAAGGCTAACGTGAGCCATCATCATCTAGACGCTCCCTCCCTCCCGGCCTCATCTCTCAAACCCTTTTAACTCCAGCAGTGGTGAGCCTTGCATCATTCTCCCTTCCATAGATTGCCTCCCTGAATTGATCTATTCATCCTTCAAGACCCACCTTCCATATGACCTCCTCATAACATCAATCATGCTGTCTTCTGTGTTATCTCTCTTGTTCTCATTTAAATTATTTGGATTCTAATACTTTATTTTCATACTAATGTTTACCAAGAGCCTGGAGCTTCTTAGGGCAGGACTCATGCGTAGTTCAAGGCTGTCTCCCCGGCATCCAGCCCAATAACTGGCACTTAGTCATGCTCAACACATGTTGGTATCCTCCCTTTCCACCAAAGGAAAGCTGACATCCTGCTTACGGCTGGCCATACCTAATGTCTTCAGCACCTACCTCCCCCTTTCTGGGCTTTCCTTCTGTAGTCCTCACCACAGCCTTTTCTAACACCTTATGTTCCCTTCACCCTCATCCTCAACACTTTCTTCCCATTGTCCCCCCCCCCCAAAAAAAAGAAAAAAACCCTTGTCTCAGGACTTAGGGGAAGATAATTTAAACTCTTCCAATGATTTAATTTGATTTGTTCTCTGACGGCAGCTTCCAGCCTGTCCCTCATTCCAGAGGTAGTAAAGTACTCCTCAATCTGGTAGGTCAGGGAAGAGGGCCAAAAAACATAGGTGGGGGGAGCAATTGATTTTATTTGATCATCTTGTGTCTCTCATATACTAGCTCCTTTGGCCCCACAATAACCCTGTGAACAGGGTATTTTTACCTCCATTTTATTGATTAAGACGCTAAAGCTCAGAGATAGCAAGTGACTGTTCCAAAATCACTTAGCTGAGAAGCAAGGGGGCCAGGCTTTCAATCTAGATTGTCTTATTCCAAAGGGCTTGTTCTTTTCACTGTAATGTGGAGGGAGAGTCTGTGGAGAAGGAGTATCTAATGTTTCCTAATCAACCTTCAGCCAAAAAAACCAGAAAGCCACTGTTCTAATTATTTCTTCACCTTACAAATCCCAGGTTGAAATCCCACTTCTTCCAGGAGGCCCCAGTTTTCTCCAGCTGCCTGGTTAGGAATGCATCCTATTGCATTGCACTGGTCTAAAGTTGTTTCTTGTGTATGCATCTTTTCATCCCAACCCAAAGGCTGGAAGCATGTTCCCCAGACAGGATCTAGGACAGTGCCAGGCACATGAGAAGAAGCCAACCAGTAAGTCCTTTTATTCCAGACAGTTATTGATTCACAGAGGCCGAGAACACTCAGTTCCACTTTCAACTCCTTTTACGACCTTGGACAAGTCACTACCCTTTCTTTGGATTTCAGTTTCCTAACCTCTAAAGGAGATTGGACTAGCAAGATCTCTTATAATATCTAACACTTTATATAGAGTTTACTCTGTGCTAGGTATGCTTCCAAGTGCTTTCTATCTACTAAATCATTTAATCCCCACAACAACCCTAGGAGGCAGCTACTCTTGTGATCTCGTTTTATAGAAATAGGAAACCAAAGCATAGAGGGGTTAAATAACGTTCCCAAAGCTATATAGTCAGTAAGTAGCAAAGCCTGGATTCAAAGCCAAGCTATCTGCTTCCAGAGTCTATGCTCTAATCATTACACCATACCTCCTCTCCTAGATATCTTTTTAAGATGTAAATGTATTATGGGTCACCTGTGTGGCTCAGTCGGTTGAGCTTCTGACTCTTGATTTTGGCTCAGGTCATGATCTCCTCGTCATGAGACTGAGCCCTGTGTTGGGCTCCACATTGAGCATGGAGCCTGCTTGGGATTCTCATTCTCTCTCTCTCTGTCTGCTCTTGCCCTACCGCTCGCATTCTCTCTCTCAAAATAAATAAAAATTTAAAAAAAGAGATGTAAATGTCTGCTCATTTATTCCATAGCCATCTGCTGACCTACTCTGTACCAGTCACAGGTACACATTGTGATGGGCCCCAGAGCTACAAAGCCCAATAAGCTCCTGATTTCGCCCTTGGCGTCCCCATGGTGCAGTGAGGGAGAGGTAGCCGAGTAACCACAAGCGATTCTAGGTGTCCTGAATGTCTGTACCAGCTTTGGGACAGGCACATTCATCATATGTGTCCCCCAAAGTAGCCCTACATTGGATTTCTCAGTACTTAACTGTTTTATTTTCTCATGGATTCACATTATAACTCAGAGATTCTCTGTTGGGAACAGAGATTAAGCACTGCTGACCTGTGGGTACCTCTGACCTGTCATCTGTAAAGCAGTTTGTTGGACCGAATTTCAGGCCTTATTCCAGGGCCCCTCCCAGTGTACCTCCAGTTTTCGCTCTATCCTCATCACCCAGCACCACCCTCCATACGACTTTCTCAGTCTAGACTGAAGCCTCTGTGTTCCCACAAGCATGTCGCTGTCTCGCCCTCCCTCCCTCGTCTCTGCCTGTTACAGCCCCACTCATCCTCTTTGGCTCATCATAGAATCCACCTCCGTGAAGCCTCTCTTGATTCCCTAACCAGATGCAATCACTCCCTCCTTACCCTTCTGTGCAGAGTTCAAGTTCCTCACAGGCTAGAACATGTTTTATAGGCAATTTCCCAAAGTGTGCATGATAGCAATTCCTGGTACAGAGCAGAAACTCTGAGGCACAGTAGAAGGTACAATTAACTTGGCTGCAAAGTCCTCATTTCTAGCCTCTTTTCCGCTATTTAATACTTACGTGACGTATGACAAGTCATTAATTTTTTTTAGTGTTTGTTTCTTCTGACTAAAGAATACAGAAGAGTGTAAAGAAGGTCTAAATTATCCATAATTCCTACCATTCAGCGATAACCACTATTGTTCTTTTGGTATATTTCCTTCTTTTCTCTATGCGTATAGCAAACATGGAAATAAATACTCTCTAAATATTGTTTTGTAAATGTCTTCACTTAATATTTTGTGAATATTGCCTTTGATAAAAATCTTTTCTATGGAAGATTGTTTTAAAAAGTTATTGAGGTATAATTTATGTACAATAAGTGCCCCCATTTTAAGAGTATGGTTTGATGAATTTTGACAACTGTGTAACCATTACCACAGTCAAGATTTAAAACATTTCTATCATTCCCCAAAGTTCCTGAACACCATTTTGAAGTCAGCCCTCATGTTACTCCTGGGTTTAGGCAACCCCTCATCTGTTTCTACAGCCTGATTTTCAATGACCACTCAGTGCTCCATCATGTGGGATGCCCTAATTTGTTTGGCTGTTTCCTGACTGTTAGACCTTAAGGATGGTGTTTAATTTTTTCTTGTAATAAATTAAAGCCCAGTGAGCAATCTTTGATCATACATGTGATTCTTTACTTGGGATAAATGCTCAGACCTGGAATTGTTGGATCAAAGGGTATGTGCAGTGTTAAGGCTTATGATAAATATTTGGGCCAGTCACTTTTAATCCTTCTGCATCTCAGTTTCCTCATTTGGAAAATAGGAATTAAAAGTTCCAACCCCAAAGACTTGTGAGGATTACATGAAACAATCTATAAGACACTTTGAGTAACTAGTAAACTGATCCACAAATCCTTGGGAGATGAGTAGAAGGAAGAGTTTCTCGGATGGATCTGAATCCTGACTCTCTGCCTCTTTTCTACGTGTTGACCTTGAATAAGGTACTTACCCTTAGCAAGCCTCAGTGTTCCCATTTGTCGAATGGGAATAACAGGGTCCGTTCTCATTGGGTTCTTATGAAGTTTAAGTAAGATACTCCACATGAAGAGCTTAGAATAATTGCTAGCTCATAGCTGCTCACTAATTTGCAGTGATTAGTTCCAGCCAAGGTTCTTGGTTATAACTAAATAGTCACCGACTCTGGTTAACTTAAGGAAAATAGGAAGTTACTGAAGGGATATTGGGTGGCTTACAGAATCAACAGGAAGGCTAGAGAACCAGGCGTGGAAAATGGGCAGGAACCAAGGTAGACTGGGCAGTTGAGAACATAGTCCAGCCTTGCCTCTGGAACTGTCTGGTTGTGACCTGTGGCTGGTATTGCTGCTGCCAGACACCCAGACTGTGTGACTGTGACCATCTCGGCCATCCCCCTGTCTTTGTGCCACTTGCTCCCGATTTAAAGTTCCAGATGGAGGCATCTGAATGGCTGAGCCCAACATACAGATCAGAGCCCTGGCTATCAGGGAATGGGATGGAAAATGCCTGCCTTTTTTCCGCTTTCTGTAGGGGGAGGAAGTTTCCTGCTTCTTCCCCAAACTCACAGAATGAGAGCATTCCCTGAAATGGGAGGCCTACTCAGATGCTGGGTAGCTGAAAATGATGCTATTATTTTTAATAATGTGATGACTGAATAAATATTTAGTATTTGCATTTATTCTATAACTATATGCTTGATGCTATAGGACATACATTTTAAAGAAACTTCTTGATGAATGCTCTGATAAAATATACAGCAAATTTGCACATTTGGATAGTGTCATATTGGGTTTTCTTCCCATGGGAACAGGTCTGCACAACCTCTTGGTTTTAAGGCGTGTGTGTGTTGTGGGAGGTGACGACAAAGAATGCACAGGAAGAAGGTGGACTCTGATGTACTGAAAATGAGCACTCTTGATCAAATATTTAAATTCCACTGTTCATTTCCTTTTGGTTTGATTTAATTTTTTCACTAAAAGTGGTGAAGTACAGTCAGTTATATTGAGGTAGACAGTCCCCAGGTAAGGGTAACCTGGGGCTTGTTTGATTTTAGTGGGGATGAGTTGAACACAGTCAACAGCTGATTTCTGTTATTTATCTTTTCAAAGCTGTGATTTATTCAGCCCTTACTGGGAATTGCCTTATTTACTTCTCACGATCATCCTGTGGTGGGAGAACTGAGGCTCAGAGGGTAAGGGTAGTTTTTTCGAGGTCACACAGATAGTGAGTGAAAAATTTGGGATCTGAAGCCAGGTCTGCTTGCATTGAACCCAAATCTCTTAGGTACAAGTGTAGCAAAGTAAACAGCATGCACATGACTGTGGGGAGCTGGGGCAAGCCACTGTGTAAATGGACATGTCGGCCAGGTGGACAGAGCATGAGGACCAAGGGTGGGAGGTGAGTTCCCTGTTAGTCAGCTCAGACACACAGAGCAGATTCCCAGGGCCCCAGGGCCTCAAGCTTATGGGTGGACTAGCCATTCATACAAGGGATGTTTTAAAAATTTGTTTTGCCTTAAAAACTCTTTTGTTGTAAAAGATTAAATGAATATATGCATCTGTATCTAATATCCCTGTCTCTCCTCCCCCATCTTGCCAGGCTACTAATATTACCAATTTTTATACATCCTGCCAGAGTTCTTTCTATGCATTCACAAACATAAGTAACTATGCATATATCCTCATATTTATAACATAAATGGTATCATACTATGTGCATCTTTCTAACATTTAATTTGTTCACTTAAAAATACCTCTTGGAGATCCTTCCATGATGGTATATATGAATCTACCTCATTTTTAACAGTTTCATAATTTTCCATGGTGTGACCATTATATGAATATATTATAATTCACTTAACACCATCTATTAAAGATTTGGGATGCTTCCAGGGCAGCTGGGTGTCTCAGTCTGTTAAGCACTCGCTTTCGGCTCAGATCATGATCTCACAGGTCTTGAGTTTGAGCCCTGCTATCAGCACAGAGCTTGCCTCAGATCCTCTGTCTCCATCTCACTCTGCCCACACCCCCATCCTCTTGTGTGCTCTCTCTCTCAAAAATAAATAAACATTAAAAAAAGGAGGGGGGGGCCCTGGGTGGCTCAGTTAGTTAAACGTCCAACTTCGGCTCAGGTCATGATCTTGCAGTTCATGAGTTTGAGCCCCGCATTGAGCTCTGTGATGACAGCTTGGAGCCTAGAGCTCCAAGATTCTGTGTCTCCCTCACTCTCTGCCCCTTCTTCACTTGCACTCTGTCTCTCTCTCTCTCTCTCTCTCTCTCTCTCTCAAAATAAAATAAATGTTAAAAAAAATTTTTTTTAAAGATCTGGGATGCTTCCTTTTTTTTTTTTTTTTTTTAGCTATTCTGAACAAAATTGCAGTGATCCATAAATGATTTTTCAGCTTCTGAAAACATATTCAGACTGATGGCATATATCAACCTATTTCACTGATTTATAGGTTTGTAGGTGTCTGTGATTTGTAAACTCAAGGAGAAGATTGCAGGTTTAACTTGGCTCCAATCACTTCCCCAACCCCACCTCTCCCAGACAAGCGATCTCTGACCAGCCCCCTTCCCTTGAGTTAGTCACTTTTTCCCTGTTAACTTTCAGTCTGTATACATTTTGATCACTGCACTATCACTCTCAGATATAATTGTTTATACCCTTGTGCTTTTCCATCAGATTGTGAGTTCCTTGAAAGCAGGAACTCTATTTTCTTAGTTTCTAGGCCAGCGCCTGGCACATGGTAGGATCAATAGATATTTGTGAAATTAAGCTGAACCCATGCTTAACACACCACCAGTCCCCTCAAGAACTTTAAAGGCATGGTTATGCTCTGTCTTGTACCACATCATACATATAATCTGTGTACAACATGTACACTATCATAGAGGAAATAAACTGCCCTGTGAAATACTTGAATTTACCAATGATTAGAAAATGGATGAAATCCTTTTTTCTTGATCTAAAGAAGAGTTGTTATTAATTTTCTGTATTAGTTTCCTGTACCTACTGTAACAAAGTACCACAGACGGGGGGCTTAAACAACAGAAATTTGTTGCATCAGTCCTGGAAGCTAGAATTTCAAAATAAAAGTGTCATGGGATTGCTTCCGTTAAGGAAGGATGTGTTCCAGGCCTCTCTCCCTGGCTTGTAGATGGCTGTCTTCTCTCTATGTTTCTTCACATTGTCTTCCCTCTATGTCTTGTCCAAATTTCCTTTGCTTAGAAGGACACTAGACCTATTGGATTAGGGCCCATCTTAATGACCTCATTTTACTTGATTACATCTGCAAAGTTCCTATCTCTAAGTAAGGTCACATTTTGAGGTACTGAGAGTTAGGACTTTAACATATGCCCACTATGAATTTGGGGATGGGGAGACACAATTCAATCCATAACATTCTTCTTTTGAAAATTATTTTTAAAATCATGTCAAAGAACTCTGATTAGGAGTCTTCTGGGGGTATAAAAATTAAAAAAAAAAAACCACAATCGTCTTTGAGTATGTGATTTGCACAAGACCAAGGCTGGTGAAATATTCCCTTCCCAGCCAGGAATTTGAGGGTCACCCCCCACCCCCTGATTCTGGCCCCATAGCATCTGGAGCCCAAGCTCTCTTCTCCCTTGAAAGCTGGAGGTGCTCTACTTCCTGCAAATTATACTGCCAGCCGTTCCCCATGGTTTTGAAAATATTTCTCTGATGATATCAAATCTGAGCTCCTGTGACTGATAAAATGTTTTGATTTCACAAGAGTTTGGTTCTTCAGGTATTTTTTCAGCTCAGGATAAATCTGACAGTCTAGCTATGTGTCATCTATATGCACTTTATTTAAGATGAGGCTCTATGATGGAGCCTAGCTTTAGATCTAAGGGGAACTCCTGCCCAAGGTATGGGTTATGGGCCCCTCCTCTGTGGCCCCACTCCTGGGCTTCTCTCTGACCCAGATCCAATGCAGATATAATCATCTCCCTTCATCTGTCTCTCCCACTGTACTGTCTGTCTCCTTCACTGTGTCCCCTTAACAGCTGACAATGGGCATCTGATTTTTCTGAATTAGTCAACAATACCAAATTGCTTGTGTAGGAACCCCACCTCTGAGACAGTTCATGGCTTTGGCAAACTAGGCCAACTGAGGGGAAAGGAGCAAGAGAACAAGTCTGCAGCAGGAGTCAAGGGAAAGTGAGGGGAAGCCTGGTAGAAATGGACACAGAAGCTTCCCAAAATGTTCATGGATCTACCCATCCATCCACCTACCCACTTACTCATCCATCCACCATCCACTCATCTAACCATGCACCTACCCATTCACCATCCAACCATCCATCTATCATTCACTCATCCACCCATCCATCCATCCACCATCCATCTAACCATCTACCAGCCACCTACCTATCCACCATCCACCCACCCACCTACCTACCCATTCATCCATCCACCATCCACCCATCCATCCACTCACCTATCCATCTACCATCCACCCACCCACCTACCTACTCATCCATCCACCCACCCACCTACCCAATCACCCATTCATCCATGCATCCATCTATCCATCCGCCCATCCATTCAACAACTATTTCTAAGCACTTGCTATTGGCAAACATTCTATAGGGCACTAGAAATGATAGAGTGAGTAAGGCAAAGTCCCTACCTTCTTGGAGCTGACATTTTAGTGTGGATACAAACAAAACTCAAAGTAATATACAAATACTGTGTCTGGCACTATAATACTATATACTATACACATGAGATAAAACCCAAAGTGTTCTTTTAGATAGGGTCTAAAGGGAAGGCTTCTGAAGAAATAATACTTTAGCAAAGACCTACATGAAGTAAGGGAGGAAGTCACATGACTGTCTGGGGAAGAGCATGCCAGGTAAGAAGAAGAGAGATGCAAAAGCTCTGAGGCAAGAATCGACCAGTACCTTAGAGCAATAGGAGGAGGTCCATGAGGAGGGAATACAGGAAGTCAGCAACAAATGATGACAGCTTAAAGAGCTGATTCTCTTCTAGGGCTTTGAAAAATGTCTTAAGCTGACATTTATTAAGAGCTTATTATATATCAGACTTTGTTTTAAAGACTTTAGATATATTAACTTATTTATTTCTCACAAAAGAACATTAGATAGATACATAGGTAGATCATCATCCCTATTTTATAAATGAAGAAATGGCACCAACATTAAACATCTTGACCAAGCACATGCCTAGTAAGTGATGGAGCCCAGATTCACACCCCAAGCACACTACATAACCAGTAACCACAAAAATTGAATAGAGCCTCAATTTTGGTTAGTGCACACAGTAACAACTGTACCGCTCCCTCATGTGCTCCTCCCCAAGCACTTCAAGGAACAGCAAGTATTCATTCATTCACTCAACAAAGGGAGGTGTTTGTTAGCCTCACTGTGTACACATAAGAGTACTGGGTGCACAGGAAAAACAGGAAGACAATTTTGTCAGGAAGGCAGGAAATCGAAGAGGCAATAACTGGGTACTTAAAGCCATGAAGGAGAGAAGAACAGGATGTTATGAAGACACGGAAGAGGACACATATCCATGCTTGAATGGGTCAGGAGTTGCAGAAGACTTGCTAGAGAAAGGCGACCTGGGGTTAGGTCATCCTATGCCCCAGGGGACAGGCTGTAAAAAAGTCTCTTCCTCTTCTTTTCTGGAAAAAACCTTGCGTGCAGCAAGCCTCATTGTTGACCTATCAGTATGTAGCACTCACCAATAAGTCCATTTTTTACTGTTCACTAATCACTAACCACTATTACTCCCCTTCACTAAACATGCCTGCTTTCCTCCTACCCTCCTGCCCATCCCTACCCCCAGCTGGGCTGTCAAGTGTTGGAGCAGCTAAAAAGGGACTCCTTTCCTTTGGGGAAGGGCTTTAGTCACTGATGGCAAGAGGATTTCAGATGTGACAGCATCTTTTGCAAGCCCCCTGAAGTCACAGGATGAGGGCAGCTCATGATGAGGATGAAGAGGGGGTTGGGGAAGGCCATGCCTACTCATCAAGCTGGTCCTGGAAGAGAGACAAACAGGCAGGAAGGAACCACGAGGCCTTGGAAGCACAAGAAAGGAAAAACGACAGCAGAGTCCAGGAGAACCCCCTTGGTCTGGCCAGCCCAGAGGCCTTCTATGCCAACAGTAAATCCTGGGGTGCTGCAGCCCACAAACCCTGGCCCTTACTTTCTTCCTCGGAGAGGAAAAAAAAGGTAAGGAAGTGGGTAGCTCTTAGAAGACTGTTATGATTTCAAAGTAAAAAGGAGTTGTTTTTGAAGTCTACCCAGAGATACAGCCAGGTCCCAAGGGGCTGCATTTGCGGTTCCAGTAAAAGGAGCGATGTTGACATGGAATTCTTGGATTGGCCTCATTTCATGAAAAACAAGCTGCCAAACCAAATGGGAAATGGAGTTCAGCAGAGAAGTATGTGCTGACTCCCCTCCCCCTCACCAAACTTGGCTTCCGACAACAATCAGCACACGACTTAACGTTCTCTAACCAGAGTTCTAGCATCAGGGAATTTTGCTGGCAGATCCCTGGGTTCACAGGACATACGGTTTGCTCCTGATGGGCTATTTCTTCCCAGCACAGTCAGCCTGTGCCCATTCCCTGTCACTTCTCAAACTTCCTGTTCTTTAATGGAAAAAAAAAAAAAAAGCTAGGCAGAGAAATGATTGGAACCAGACCAGTGGCCCTAAGAAGGTGTCCAAGAATCCAGAGATATCTAAAGAAGCTTCATACTTGTAGTTCCTACTCACCATGTCCCAGGGTAGAATATCTGCCACTTTTCACAGTCTGCTTCCATGGTTAGAAGTCAGGCCAGCTTCCTGTGCATCAATCACTGGAGATGGAAGATTAATTCCATTCCTACTTTATCAACCTCCCGGCTCTGTGACCTTGGACGACTCGCTTAACCTCTTTATGCCTTGGTTCCTTCAGCTGTCAAATGGAGATAAAAGATCTATATTGTAAGGTTCCTATGAAGATTAAATAAAAGCATGAATACAAAATGCTAAGGCATAGTGTTCATGCACATAAGCCCTCAATACATTGTAATGGTTCTTTTTTATTATTAATATCAGTCAATGTAATTAGTTAAGATTCTTTTGAATATAAAAAGTAAAACGAGGACTGAAATCTATGTCAAGAAAAAGATAGTGTGGGAGAGGTAGAGTGGCAGGTGAAAATTATAAGGATACAAGTAATCTTATGGAACATGGGCAAGAGGATTCCAATATGTGAATTGGAATTAGGAATGCAAACTGAGAACTAAGACTTCGTATTCTCTATCCTAGTGCGTCTCTTAGACCAGTGCCATCCAATAGAACTATCTGTAATGATGGAAATGTTCTACATCTATGCAGTGCAACTGAGGAACTAAATTTTAAATTTCTAATGTTATTTAAATAAATTAATTTAACTTTAAACAAACTAAACCAATCAAATAAAATTATTATTTGAATAGAATTAAATAGCCCCATGCAGCTACCAAACTGGACAGCATAGTTCTAAACTTTGCTTCTCTCTCTCATGCACACATGTGCACCCCACCCAGCTTCCTCTGAATCCCACCCCTCCCCCCACGTGGTCAGCCACAGTCGTTGGATCTACCTTTACTGTTTCACCTCCCAGCCCAAGGCCCACTTACGACTGACTACCATGCCTCTGCTTTTGGGTTCCAAATCCTGGGAGAGTAATTTGATCACTTATCTTTTCATGCCATGCTGCAAGGTAAAGGTCACTCTGTAGAAAACCCTTTTGGGTCAGGGTTCACTGCTGAACCATGGGTCGTGGAATCTTACACTCTCTCCATAAGGGCTGGGTGGGGATTCCCCCAGGAGGGTCTGGGTGGGTACCCCGTGACTTTTGTCTGAAGATGACAGTGATCCAGTGTTTGGCTTCGATGCCTCAGCCAGGCCCAGGAACTGGATAGCTGGGAGAGGAAGTATGACGAGGCCTTTCCTGGGCTTCTGTAGTGATTCAGTCCCTGTTTGTGAGGAAAGCCCAAAGGTCCTGCGTTAAGTCTCGAAGCTGGGAGGAAGCAGATAAAGAAGGAGCAGCCTCTGCCCAGTGCGCCCTGCTGATCCACACCCAAGCCTGGGGGTGCTCCTAGTGAGGCTGGATGATGATGAATGACTAAAGACTTGAAAACACCAGGTTTGACAAAAAATGTTTTGTTTTCTCCAGATTCCTGGAGGTGCAGAGATGCAGATTAACGTTAGTAAGAGAGAACAATGGCAGACTTGGGGAACTCTTGTGTCATTGTGAAGTCTTAGCTTCACCCTGTTGATTGAGCTTGACAAGCTTTCTCGGTCAAGCAACTGACCAGGGCTGGCAAACAGCTGCTATGTCTGGGCTTTGTTTTTAGGCCTTTTAATTGGTTTGTCTGAGTCTTTGAATACATGGAATCAATGGGTTGTTTAACTTATTAATCAAACATCAAACATTATTAAAGGGACAGCGACATGCCCCCAACTGCGCTTGTCTTTGTAGAAGACGATAATAGGATCCTCCGTGAAAACTGGGCGTGATAACCCCCACCTCTCCTGGCTGTTTTGAGGAAGAGGCTGTGATGAGGTGATGGGAGCACAGAAGTGAGCCTGAGCAGAAGGGGGATGTGGGTCCTCATCCCTGCTCCCCGGGGCCCAGTCCACCCTCCAGGCCACAGCCAGAGGGATTGGGCATGTGAATATGCACGAAGGCTACTCTCCTACTAAAAGCCTCCAACGGGTCCCCATCACACTTGGAATAAAATCCCAGCTCTGACCTGTAAGACCTTCTGCCCTGGGCCCTCACCAACCTCTCAGACCCCATCTTCTGTGGCTCTTCCCCCTGGCTCACCCCACCTGACCACACAGGCCTCCCACTGCATTTCCACATGAAACTCAGTCTTACCTTAGGATGTCTGCTCTGACAGGTCCCTCCTGGAATGATCTTCTCCCAGATTTTTTTTTTTTCTTTCCTTTTTGCATGGTTGGATCTTTTTGATATTCACAACACATCCTCAGAGAGGTCTTTCTTGATTATCCAATTTAAAGTATCTCCCCTGTCACTCTCAGTCCTTCCCACCTGGCCATAGTATTTATCCTTCACTACCTGACATTTTCTAGGTTGTTGTTATTTGTTGACTTTCTGTCTTGCCCAATTAAAATAACCTCTTCAATATAAGAAATCATTCAGGTGAGAATTTGCCTTGTTAGCCTCATATGTTTGCAACTCCCGGGACTACACAAAGCACCTCTCGGTTCTCAGTTAAGGTTTGGTGAGAAAATGATTGACTTAGAGGATTAACTGTATAGGTTAGCGGTTTTGCAAAGATCCAGGGTTTTATGTTGGGTTTAGCTGTATGGTCTAGCTATTAATTGAATTTAATTTTTAGCACACCTAAGGGACTAACCCTCTAACTTCCCTGATTGTAGGTTTTGGATCTTTCTGGGCTCCATTTCCTCTGCTATAAGTGGCGATTCCCTTATCACTAACCTAATGTGGCTATTCAGAAGTGTGCCTAATTCACTTTTTCAAAATGCTTTGAAAAGACTCATTCTGGGTTGAGTACAAATCCATACGTATTCCCAGACACTCGCATGAATAATGTCTAGTTGACCCCTGAACTTGAACATTTGGATGTTTTTTGCAGGTTCCACCAACTGAGTGTGTCTGAACTGAGATCAGCATCTTCCATGTTCCTCCTCAAACCCACTCTTCCTCCTCTGTTCTCCGCCTCCAAGAATGGTTCAGTCATCCTTCCAGGGTAATAGCCAGAAATCTGGGCCTACTCCACAACGCCCACTTCTCCCTCTGCCTTCATATTGAATCAATTGATTCTACCCCCGGTTATTTGAATCTGTCCAAATCTGTCTTCTTGTGTCCATCCCCACAACCCCTACCACAGTGCAGGCCCCTTTGATATCTTGCTTTGATTACTGAAACAGCTTCCTTATCGGCCTCTTTGGTTCTATTCTCCCATCTCCAGTCCATTCACCATTCCACAAACACTCTCAGTTAAAAATCAAGTCACAGCATCTTCCCTTCACTGGTTCTCCATTGCCCCTGAATGAAAGTCAAAACCCCTTAACATGACCTCTAAGGCCTTGACATTGCTTACGTCACCAGCCTCACTTCTTGCAACTTCCTTCCCTCCTCTATCCCCGACTCTTTCTGTTCCCCAAACTCTGCATGTGTATCCCCTTCATTGCTGGTGTCTATGCTGTTTTCTCTGTCCAGAACATTCTTGCCCTTTACCTTGGCTGAATGCCTAATCGCTCCTTCAATCCTGTGTGTGTGTCAGGACTTCAGGTCCCCAGGTCTGAGATAGGTGCTGCTCTTCAACACACCATAAATGACTGCTGTTACTAATTGCTGCTGCTACTGCAACTACCACTAGTAGTAGTAGTATTAATGAAACTAAGAGGAGTATTGGTTAGAATATAAGACACTGCCTGCGGCACAGACAAGATCAAAGCATATTCCTTTCTCCTCTAAGAGACGAGATCAGGGGGTGAGGCAGCAGGTCATGTGTCCTTCGATCTTATTGTTTCACTAACCTGAAGGACGGCCCTTGCTGGCATGGCTCCAGATGGCTCAGCACCGTATGTGATATCCCAGCTATTCAGCCAGTATGGTGGTTGCCATGGGCTGAATGTTTGTGCCCCCCACAATTCATATGTTGAAATCCTAATCCCCAGTGTGATGGTATCTGGAGATGGGGCTTGGGGGAGGTAATTAGATCATGAGAGTAAGACCCCTCATGATGGGATTAGTGCCCTCATAAGAAGAAACACAGGAGCACCACCCCTCCCTGCCTCCCTCCTTCCCTCTCTCACCACAGCATGTAAGGATACAATGGCCAGCAGTCTGTAAACCCAAAAGACAGCCTTCACTGAGAGCCCAGGCATGCTGGCACCTTGATCTCTTACTTCTAGCCTCCAGAATTGTGAGAAATAGAGATTTGTTGCTTAAGCCATGCAGTCCATGGTATTGTCTTACAGCAGCCAGAGCTAAGACAGTGCTAGAAGAAGAGAGCAGGCCCCTTCTCTCTGGCATCGTAAGAGCGTCACCTGGGGGTAATTACATGATTACAACAGAGGAAAAGAACAGACAACACAACTTGCCAGTGTTTACAGAGCACCATGCTAAGTAAATGCCTTTTCTCATTTGACTGTCTCAACTGCGTTATGGGGGTAAATGCTGTTATTATCCTCCCTCTCATTTTTAAGCAAAGGATGTTTTATCAACAAGCCAACTTTGAAAATCTGAGAAATAATATGAAGAGCCAGCCAGCCTGGCACAGCATGTGATGGCAGCTCTTTCTCAGAAAAGGTTTCATGTGATGTGCCCATGACTTTTATATTTGTTAACAAACACAATGAGAAATTCCAGCACTTTCTGTTCTTGTGTAGCTATTATTTCAAGTTAGGTCTATGTTTATCAAAGTTATATGTGCATGTAGTTAAACAATCAGAAGATGCTTTGATATGAAAGACGGTAACTATCTTCCTGTTTCCCATTGTTTCCCCAAATGTACATAGTGCAGCCTCCCATGGTCCAGCAACAACCATTTCAGCAATTTACTCTCTTTACTCCACCTCTCTCACCAACGTACCTATATTGCTGCTCTGATTTCTCGGGTTTAGGCACGATCTCTTGATTCCCTACCACTAGAAGATGAGGATTTGGCTCTGACATCTACCCCCTGTCCCACGTACAACGTATACACATACTTTCTCCCTGTTCTCCCGCCTTCCCAGTATAGATTCCGCTTCCCTTTAGCCAGGTCAGCATTTTCATAGCTGTGTCATCTAGCACACTTGATTTTTCACTTTTCCTCCACAATTTTTATTTCCCTGGTAATCATTTTCTTGTATTTTAAGCTTGCTTCATTTTCTGTGTACTTACCTCCAATTCAGCCTCAAAACTGTCCACAGTTGCATAAAGCTTTTCTAAATGTTTTCAAAAACACTTGATGTTCTATCAATTTCATCTTTTTGAAGCAATCTCCCTGGGGGCCTCTGCCTGGCTCTGATCTGGACAGGCGGCCTCCATGCCTGGGCTAGCACTGTTGTCCCAAGATCCCTTCGCCATCGGCCTGGGCCTGCCTTGTGCCTCTCTCTGAGGTTGGAACTCTTTATTTGTGGGCGCCATGCCTTCCTCTTTTTTAGATTATTCTTTTAGCTTGGAGTGTGAGAAAGAGACCATGGGAGGTTTTGGTTATGACTGTATGTGCTCATGTTTCACGTGCTATCTTTAATAGAAATTCTTAGCCTCATTTCCGAGATGAAGCAATTGAAGTTCAGGAATATTAAGCAACTTGGGTCTTGTTGAGTTGGTCTAGTAGGGTATTTGCTCTGTCAGAGCACCTGTCACACTGTTTTCTTATCTGTTTTCCCTTCTGATCTGCAAGCCCCCTTGGGGCAAGGGAGTCTATCTTGTTCCCTTTTGCATCTCCAGTGTCAGGGCCATCCTAGGCACTCAGCTATTATGTCTTAAGTGTTTCGTTGGGTCTGATTTTGGAGGACAGTATTTATTACAACCCAGCAATATGCATTCTGCTTCTAATTTCCTAAACCCAGATGATCTGTACCTGCTGTCATTCCCCAGCGTTGACATTTTGTGCTTGCTGCCATCTCAGGAGAAATTTAAGTGTCTTGTCTGCACCTGAAAGAGCTAAAAAAAAAAAAAAAAAAAAAAAAAAATGCTCCGTGTAGGTTTTGCTTGCATTTTGTTTTTGAATCAGAAAACATTCTTCCACGGTTCACTTGTGTGAGATATACAATAATATAATCACAAAATATTTTTGCTCTGAAAGAGCAGCTTACTCAAGTGAAGGCAATGCTGTATTTATGACATTTCTTTCCTGTTTTTAGGATAGCTCATGGAAACTTGACAGAACAAAGGATTTATTTTTATTAGGATAAATCTGTGTGTATCGGGTAGTGTTTGCTTGCTGCCTGTTAAGTCTGAACATCTCAACTTGGAATAAAAACAACACCCTTTGATTAATAAAAACAACCTGAAACAGTTCCCTTCAGCCAGCTTACTCTGTGTTATGTTAAAACGTAATGTAACAAACACGGCCTGGTGCCCTCCCCAGAACCCAAACCTTCCATGACTAAAAATAGCCCTTGGTCTTTCCCTGCAGCTCAAAAACAGGAACAGTATAACTTGTTTGCCTCATTATGTGTTCTGCACAGGGATCAGTCCCCTCTCACATCCTGGCCCTCATACGACATGAGCACATTCTAATCTGCTGATTACAAATCCAACAGGTCCAACAATAGGAAGTGAATTCTACACAAACATGGCTTCCCTGGGTCCTTAAACAATGCACTGCTCACCCTGGATTCCCAGGTAAGAATAATTACCATAACCGCTACTTAGAGAAGGCCCTCTTAGCCTTTGCAAGGCTCTGTAGACACAGTAATAGGTAGTATATGTGTATTAACACTTTTAATCCGTACCATGTTTGAGGGTAAGTCCCGTTATTATCCCCATTTTGTAGGTGAAGGAACCACAGCCTCAGGAGATGAAGGGACTTGCCTGTTCACCCTAGGCAGTATGGGGAGGTATGCACACTCATCTTGGTTTGACTAATGAGCATCACGCTAAGTGACCTTGCCTGGGCTTCCATCATGCCGTGGCCACTCAGAAATAAAGCGGGATGAAGGACCACCTTCCCTATCCAGCCTAACTCTGATTACTGTTGGCCCATAAAGATAAAGGCAGGGACTATACCCTCTCAGTCAGGAGGGACTGTGAGGATCATCTGTCCTTGAGTACCTTTCCTTCTATAGCACATCTGCCTAGTTCCCACCCAACTCCATGGGAAAATCATAGGCTCTGGAGTTGGCCACGCCTGTTTTCAGGTCTTAGCTCTCCCATTCACTAACTGTGATACTGGGCAATACTGATACTACTAGTAATGGACAGGTAATAAGTACACTTTGTGTGCAAGGCACTGGCTAAGCTCTTCTAAGTGCATTATCTCCTGCAATTCTCTTGACAGCCTCTGAAGCATGTCCTTGCCATCATTTTACAGTTGAGGACCCTGAGGCTTGAGGAGCAAAGTAGGGGGGCCAGGTTAGTGTGGCAGTTAAAAGCATGGGATCTGGAATAAACATCCCTAATTCAGATCCTGCTTCCTACTGTGTGACCCTGGGCCAGTTACTTAACACCTTTGAACCTGTTTCTCCATAAGTAAATGGGGGTACATAATGATCCATACCTTCCTTGCAGGGTTGTTGTGAGAATGAGACTAAATAGGTACTAAATAATAAAGGTACTGCATAATAGTTCCTTGAGCCTTTCCCTCTTTCTAGAAGAGCTCAATCCAAACTAAAAAAAAAAAAATTTTTATTCTGTGGCTCCCTCTTTCTCTGCCCCTCCCCTGCTCACGCTGTCTCTCTCTCTCAAAAATAAATAAACATTAAAAAATTTAGAAGAGCTCAATCCATTTATAGTTCTAATTATTTGAAAGGCCTTTTTATATTTCATCTGAAAATCTTTCTCTTGATTACTCATGCTTGCTCTCACAACACATCTAGCTATAGGGACAGATTCTAGACTTTGGAATGTAGAATCCATAGTTTCTAATTCATCCAGTATGTTTTTGAGTATCAGTTATTCTTCTAGGCTGGCGAACAGGAAAAAGCATAGATTACAGTCTAGAGTGTATGTGTATGGGTTGCAAAGGTATAGGGGAGGGAGGTAGACAGACACTAAATAAGCAAACAAATAAATATGAAAATGCCAGGTGGTATGTTTTCTTCACCAATTTTGAAGAAAATATAACAAGAGAGTGTGATCACATGTGTATGTGGTGGTGATGGTAGTGGAGTGATTCTTTAGGTTGGATGATGAGGAAAGGCCTCTCTGAGGATGCTGTGCTTCAGCTGATGCTTGAGAAGGATCCATGCATGCAAACATCTAGAGAAAGAGCATTCTAGGCAGAGTGGAGACAGAGCTAGGGTCCCAAGGCTGGAACAACCTTTTGAATCCGAAGCACCAAAAAGGTCGCTGAGTGGTGCGGAGCTAACAAGAGGGAGAGTAGGCAGAGAACAGGTCCTGAAGGACTCTGTGAGCTGGGACAAGAAGTGTGGATTTTATTCCAAGTCAGCTCAGATCATTTTGGATGATTTAAGTGACTTATTATGCTTTACTTTTCAAAAAGGTCATTCTGGCAGGGGTGTGAAGAATGGATCATCGGGGAAGGGGCAGGAGAGGAATCAGAGAGTCTGAGTAGGAGCTTTTTGGCAGGAGTCAAGCTGAAAGATGCTGGGACTTGGGGGTGGCAATAGCAGAGGAGGCGAGAAGCGGATGAATACCGGGAGTATTTTGGAAGAGAAAGCAAAGAGCAATAGCTGATGGGGACAAAGGAGAGGAGGAAATCAAGATAATCCTAGGGTTTTTTTTTTGTTTGTTTGTTTGAACAACTAAGTGGGTGGCAGTGTCATTGACCAGGTTTGGGAAGCCCGATGAAGTTCAGGGTGACAGGGAAAGGAAAAGCAGGGCTATGACCACATTACATTCGAAAGGTCTATTTGTTCCCCTCATGAAGGTGTCAGGAAGTGGTTGGAGATGTTAAGTCTCGAAATCTGCCGAGAAGTACACAGCTGGAGATTTAGATTCAAGAAACATAGCCTTAAATTGGTACATGAGCTGTGGGATTGAATTAGATCACCAAGGGGCAGAAAGAATATAGAAAAGACCTCTAATATTTGAAGTCAAAGAGGAGGACTCCAGCAAAGGAAATGAAGAAGGAGCTGCCAGTGAGGTAGTGGTAAAACCAGGGGAGTTTGGTGTCACAGAAACCAAAAGAAAGAAAGAAAAAAAAAGTCTTTCGGAAAGGAGAGTCTGGTTAGCTGCGTGCAATGCTATTGCACAGTTCTAGTAAGCACAGCAAAGAGACCATTGGGTTCGTCATCTGAAGGTCAGTAGCCACTTTGCCAAGAGCCGTCTTAACAAAATGGGGAGGCAGAAGCTCAGAAGGTGTGGGTGGGGAAGAGAAGAGGGAAGGGCAGACAGCTGCAGTAGATAACCACTTCTAAGATGTTTTGTAGTGGCGGAGAGTAGACCTGTAGACCTGGAGGGGAACGTGGGGCTAAGAAGTTTGTTTTGGTTTCCTTTTTGAGAGCCTTGATTTTTGACCCTGTGTGGAAGGGGAAGGAGGACAAATGGAACGATCCAGTGGAAAGGAAGAAATTGATGCAGGAAAGACAGATACCTAGAGAAGCACTGTCCAAGACAAGGCAAGAGGGGATTCCATCTGGGCATGAAGAGGGGCTGGGGCTGGGGCTCACCTGAGCAGGACATGCCCTCTACAGAAAGAGGAGGAATGCGGGCACAGGCTGGGTTAAGTTGGAAGTTTTGTCAGAGAGAAGATGTGGCAGTCTCTATGTGATCGTTTCTCTTTTTTCTCAGTGAACTACAAGTCAAGGCCATCCACTAAGCGAGGGAAGGAGTGGTGTAGGAATTTTGAGGAGAAAGGAGATGTGAACAATAGTTCCGGAGAGGGTGGGAAGTGAAGATACTAGAGAAGTGTTTGCCAGTTGGTGGAGATTGCCCACTGGAGATTTGCACCATAGATATAAAAGGAATCCCATCCTCATCATCAGCGGCTTCAGTGAGAACAGGCAGAGGCTCAGGTGCAGGCGAGTGATGGAAAGTTGGAGCTTGGCAGGTGAGCTTGGTGGAGGGAGTCTAGACTATAGGAAAGAACTGTGAGTCCATGTGAATCCAAGGTGAGTGGGGATTGTGAGGCCTGACGACAAAGTGGTAGGATTAAGAATCACTGAAGGTCTCCACAGGTTGAAAACTTACTGGACCAGAGAAAGTGAGCTGGGAACATAGAGGCTAGGACATTTGAGGTTGAAGCTTCAGAGGCAGTACATTTAGTGCAGTTTACAACTTGATATGACCAAGGAGGAGGAGAGCTAGGTAGGATGGAGTGCCTTTAGCGTGAGAGGGGTGATGGTTGAGCAGCCTGGGTATCGGATGGATGGCCCTCTGTGTTATGAAGTGACCAAGCATGATGGTGATGCAAGGGAATGAGAATATGCTATAGGTCATCAGTGGAAGGGGTGAGACAGAGTGGACAGGAGAGGGCAGCGACTCAGAAGCGAGGGGGAGGTCTGATGAAATGAACTTCCAAGGAAGAGAGTGGAAGGGAAAGGAAGTAAAATCGTTTGGAAGTGGCCATGGGAAGCAAGGTACACACCCAGCCTGTCTCCTGGTTGTGTGGCATGGGCAGGGTGTGAAGGGGAAAATGCCAACCTGCTTTCAAGTAGCAGCAATGGAAGCAAAACTTCTAGGACAAATTCAGGCACTAGTCAGGGCAGGAGTTCAGGGAAACATTCTAAGAAGGGGTAAAGATATGGGCTGGGAGGCTGCCGAAAATGTGGGCAGGGTGACGCTTGGTCAGGTTAATAGATGTGCAGAGCACCATGGAGCTAAGGGTTGGGGTGACAGTGGGTGACTTAAGAGTGGGCCTTGACCTTCTGGAGGTGACTGAGGTGAACAAGGAGGTGGGAAATTATGAGAGTAGTGTGGGTGATCTCATAAGAATCTGGCTTGGTAGCAGAAAATTTAGTGAAATCTGTTCATTTTACATCTCTGTGTAAAACCCTTCAACAAGCCCAGACTCCTCAGCGCCATGAACAAAGTTGGCATGTGTAAGGAGATCTCCTACCTCCCCGGCCATACCTCTGAGCCAGCCACATCAAAAGGAACCTGGTCAAGTTGGGTTTTTCTGCTTTTCTGATATCTCAGGCAGCACAGCACAGTGGTTACGCACAAAGACTCTGGTTGTAGACAATCTGGGCCCAAATCCTGGCTATACCACTTTCTAGATCTGTGGCCTTGAGCAAGTTATTTAACTGCTCCGTGCCTTAGTTTTCTCACCTGCACGATAGGGCAAATGATAGCACCTACCTTAGACAACTGTATACCTGCAGAAGCACTTAGATCTTTGTCACGTGGGCTAGTTGTAATTTTTCCCTCTGTGCGTGATTCCCTAGCCAGAAATTCACCAACTTTCTGACCCTGGTCCCACCCTTTTCTCTACCCGCTTACCTTCTGGGGTCACCCAAGACATCATTTCCTGCAGAAAGCTTCCCCCAGCCCCATTGAGGGGCACAGGCTCCACTTCTGGTTGTGTGGCCTTCCCCGCCACACTACCACCGTGCACTTGTGTGACCAACCTTGCAGGCTCACGTACCAATCTCTTCTCAGGGCCTGGCACACAGTAGGTGAGCGTAAATGTTTGTTGGATAACAGAATGAATAGACGACCCCTCCAGAGGGAGGGGTGGTGAGGCCCAGGCTGAAGAGGTCCAGGGCTTGGAGCCGTGTGTGGAACACAAGTGACTGAGAAGCAGATCAGCTCAGACCTGCCAGGGTAGGCTTGGGGTGAGCCAGCCGCTGTGTGCCTGCTTGTGTAAGGAGACCTCTGGGGTTTTATCACTGTCTCTCTTTTTAAAATTGCATTTTAGTTAGAAAAAGAAGATGTTGCCTCCCAGAATTTGAAAGTCACTGATCCTGGTGCTCTCTGGACTTTCTTCCAGCTCAGAAATTTATAATAAGCTCTGCTTATTATATCCAGCCTCTAAGTATGGTGACCCTGAGGGATAGCATTTGCGCCTTTAGGATCTATGGATTCAGATATGGACACCAAGTTTCTGTGAAGGTGGCAACACAAGCAAAATGAATTTTATTTGTCTATCAGCATAGAAAATGTTGTGTATGCATGGGAGAAACATGTTTCTTCAGCCCACAGACGATGCTTGGTATGTGTGTGGACAAACTGCCTGTCTGCAATGCCCGGGGCTGGCCAAGGGCAGTAGCCCCTGGGCTGGGGATCTGAAGTAGGACCTACCAGAGTTTCTACAAGCTGAAGTTCTCTGTCCCCGAAAGGGGGAATAAAGGCCCAGAGCTAATTCCAGAGGCCTGGCTGTGAGAATGTCAGTTGTCTCTGAAATTTTATCTTAGATTGAGCAACTCGCCCTGACCTCTGACGCTGTGGAGGTGCTGTCTGCCACCCTGGCCGTAGCTTGTTGTAACAGGCGTGGAAGAGACCAGAAACACTGAGCCAAAGTGCAGACAGGCACTGTCTGAGCCAGCGTCAGGGCTCTGTTACTCGGAGGGAGGGAGAGCTTGAAGATGAATCATAACTAAGGAGCAGCATCTGGATGAAAAGTCTGTCTCTCACTAATAGGCCTAAGCCAGTCTCTTGGTTTAACAACTGCCAGTTTCTTTTCCTAAATATCAGCAGCCTCCAGCTATCACAGAAGATGGGATGGGAATGAGGGCACACGTCCCATTCCACTCATCTTGCCACCTGGGGATGTGCTATTACATATGAAAGCACATTTTGGACCAAATTCTGCCAGACTTGTATTAGCAATTTAGGCACAAAATCCATGGTCAGTTCCTACGTGTAAGAGAGAGGAGGGGGAAAATCCCATATGCTTCCTGTAGAAAGATCCTCTCCAACCCACCAGGTAGAGGGACCAAGCATAAAAGTCCCACACTAAGAGGGAGGCACGGGTCCTCGAGAACTGCTCTGAGGTACAATGCTACCAAACTTGCCGATTTTTCTACCTAGCTCTCTGCAAGCAAGTTGAGCTTTATGGTCTCTCTAGCTATGCTACCTGGAGCACTGCTCCTTACTTGGCAACGAATAATTATTTTTGACATTTCTAATGCTAATTAACGAGCACCTGGTATAGGTTTCTATATTTGAAAAGCTTAAGCAATCTCTAGAGTATGGATTGTGAAGTAGGGCACTTTGAATATTGTCTAACTACCTTGAGGGTAGTAGAGATTAAGGTTAATATGCAAACATGCTTCCCAGTTTTTACAAAAACATATTTTTAAGTGAATTGTCAGACATATGGAATGATACCGAGAGACTCTCTGGTTGATTTTGTTCACTTATTCATCCATTCCTAAAGGTTTTGGAATGACTGTTTTATGCCAGGCACGGTTCTAGGCACTGGGGAACAGGAAATAAAGTCCCTGACATTGTGGAGTTAACATTCCAACGGTAGAGGCTCATGATAAATAAAACATAAATATATCCTCCAATGTCTGGTGGTGATCATTCTCATGAGGGAGAATAAAGCAATGCCAGGGGCTAGAATAGCTCTGTCCAACAGAAATGTAATGAAAGTCACATCAAATTTCCTAGTAGCCCCATTTAAAAGAGTAAAGAAAAATGGGTGAAATTCATTTCAATGGTATATTTTATTTAAAGTAATGCAACATACCCATCGCATTGTCGTTTTAGCAGGTAGTAAATATAAAATTTGTTAATGAGATATTTTACATTCTTTTCTCTCAAACTAAGTCTTTGAATCCACTGTGTATGTGACACCGCCATCACGCCTCAATTTGGACCGACCGCATTTCAAGTGCCCAACGGGCACGAGCGGTTAGTGGCTGCTACGCTGAATGGCAAAGAGCTTAGTAGGAAAAGGACAATGGCGCTATTTTAGACAAGGAGAAGAAACTGCCTCTTAGGAGGTGACATTCTGATGCAGAGCTGCATGGAATGAAGGGGCGAGCCATTTGGTTATCGGCAGAAGAGAAAATACCGAGAACAAAGGCTGTGCGTTAGAGAACAAACTTGGCATGACTGCCAAACCCCAAGGAAGCATGTGGCTTAGCTGGCATGTCCCTGTTGCCCTTTGTCTTCCCATCTTCCTCCTTGGAATGCACGTGGGGTGCCTGGAGGGGCAGCAGCTGTTTTTCCACCCTGAGGACAAGCACGGGCTCTGAAGTTAGACTCCCAGGTCAAATCCCAAGCTGGGTCAATGCTTCCCCAGCTATCCATCTGTGGCCAAGGAGCAGGGATCCACCCCTAGCCCCCACCCCTGATCTGCTGCAGACCAATACTCTTGTAAAATAAAATAGAATTCGTTAAAAATGAGATGAAGTAAAAAGAAATGAGCATAATGATATACGAGAATATTGAACAAACATTACATTGTTCTGTCGAGTTACTGCAAAACACGGGTACGCTATTTCTGTGCTTCTTTTGTTAGCAGACCGCTGACAAGCAGGAAGGTCCGAGGACAACACAGTGAGCAGTGGTGAGGTCTAGTACCATAGGTAAGTTTTTCCACCCACCTAAGCCTATCCTCTCATCTGAAAAATGGACTTCTCGTGATAGTATCTCTTTCACAGGCTATTAGTTTGGTATGCTTAAATAAAACAGCTCCTGTGAAAGCTAGCCCAGGAGGTCAGCTTATGTGAGCTATTGCTCTTATCACACATTTTGCTCCCCAACGGGCTGTCAGCTCCCTAAGGACAAAGATGACTATGTCTGACTGTACAAATCCAGTACCCTGGGATGTCTGCAGGGGAGAGATTCAACAAATTACTGTTGAATTCTTGAAAACCGCTTTGAAATCCTCCGGTGAAAGGCATTTGGAAATCACAATCCCCAAAGTTGTCAGTCAGTCAGTCTGTCAGCCTGTCATCTGTTCAGTTCCAACGCAGCGTGATGAAATGGAGAGCAGCCCCGGACAGACCTACGTCCGAATCTAGTTCCTTCCACTCACCAGTTGGGGCAAGTCACTTTACCTCTCTGAACTTCAGTTTTCGCACCGAAAATGTGGATATCACCACACTCACCCTATTAGATTGTTGTAGAGATTAAATATGCAAAACACCAGGGCTCCGCTCCTGGAATCTTTTGTTCCTGCTCTGCAGACAGTTCAGAGAGTTAGTGCAGATGGCTGTGTTGGGCGCTGACCGGGGTGGAGGCCTGGCATTTCTGGCTTGGTGAGCATTCCTGAACCTTTTATTGGCAGCATCAAAGATGCCGGCAGCTGGTAGCAAACTGGCACCAGTGTCTGGCAGAGACATAAAAATGGGACCTCACCCCGTAAGGCTCTATTCTAACCCTACCCTGCCTGGAGGCTAGTTCCAAACACTCCCTGGGCCTGTGGGCTGTCGGTGGTAAGAGATATCTGCTTTGAAGTTGGCAATTGCACCCAAAGTCTTCCCTGCTTTAAAAAAAAAAAAAACTACCACCAACAATAAACCTCTCTGTGTGGCCTGCCACACAGGATAAAAGTCTTGTAGTAGTCATCACTTCTTTAGGGCTAAAGGTATAGAAACCTTTTAAAGTGCAAAGTCTGGGGGCGCCTGGGTGGCGCAGTCGGTTAAGCGTCTGACTTCAGCCAGGTCACAATCTCACGGTCCGTGAGTTCGAGCCCCGCGTCAGGCTCTGGGCTGATGGCTCAGAGCCTGGAGCCTGTTTCCGATTCTGTGTCTCCCTCTCTCTCTGCCCCTCCCCCGTTCATGCTCTGTCTCTCTCTGTCCCAAAAATAAAAATAAACATTGAAAAAAAATTAAAAAAAAAAATAAAGTGCAAAGTCTGGAATAGACACTTCTCTAAAGAAGACATCCAGATGGCCAACATGAAAAGATGCTCAACGTTGTTCCTCATCAGGGAAATACAAATCAAAACCACACTCAGATACCGCCTCACGCCAGTCAGAGTAGCTAAAATGAACAAATCAGGAGACTATAGATGCTGGCGAGGATGTGGAGAAATGGGAACCCTCTTGCACTGTTGGTGGGAATGCAAACTGGTGCATCCACTCTGGAAAACAGTGTGGAGGTTCCTCAGAAAATTAAAAATAGACCTACCCTATGACCCAGCAATAGCACTGCTAGGAATTGACCCAGGGGATACAGGAGTGCTGATGCATAGGGGCACTTGTACCCCAATGTTTATAGCAGCACTCTCAACAATAGCCAAATTATGGAAAGAGCCTAAATGTCCATCAACTGATGAACAGATAAAGAAATTGTGGTTTATATACACAATGGAATACTACTTGGCAATGAGAAAGAATGAAATATGGCCTTTTGTAGCAACGTGGACGGAACTGGAGAGTGTGATGCTAAGTGAAATAAGCCATACAGAGAAAGACAGATACCATATGTTTTCACTCTTATGTGGATCCTGAGAAACTTAACAGAAGACCATGGGGGAGGGGAAGAAAAAAAAAAAAAAGAGGTTAGAGAGGGAGGGAGCCAAAACATAAGAGACTCTTAAAAACTGAGAACAGACTGAGGGTTGATGGGGGGTGGGAGGGAGGGGAGGATAGGTGATGGGCACTGAGGAGGGCATCTTTTGGAATGAGCACTGGGTGTTGCATGGAAACCAATTTGACAATAAATTTCATATTTAAAAAAATAAAGTGCAAAGTGTGAGGGAGATCCTAAGATAGTTGGGCCATTAACCCCTTAACTCCCTACAGTTCATGTGCCAGACTGTATCCCATTTGACCCTCACAACACTCCTGCTAAGAAATTCTTTTTAATTTACTAATTTTAAAAATTGTGGTAAAATACGTAACATTAAATCTACCCACTTGACCATTTTTAAGTACACAGTTCAGTAGCGTTAAGTACATCCACATTGTTGTGAATGTCCCGAACCCACTTCCTGTTGCAGAATTGAAACTCTGTATCTACCCAACAATAACTCCTTTGGTCTTCCCCCTACCCCAGCCCCTGGCAAATACCCTCCTACTTTCTGTCGCTGCAAATTTGACTACTCTAGGCACATCATATGAGTGGGATCATGTCGTCTTTGTCCTTTTGTGACTGCCTTACTTCACTTTGCATACCATCCTCAAGTTTCATCCATGTTGCAGCATGTGTCCTTCCTTTTCAAGGCTGTATAATATTCTGGTGTATGTATATATCATATGCTGTTGATCTGTTCATCTTTTTTTTTTTTTTCAACGTTTATTTATTTTTGGGACAGAGAGAGACAGAGCATGAACGGGGGAGGGGCAGAGAGAGAGGGAGACACAGAATCGGAAACAGGCTCCAGGCTCTGAGCCATCAGCCCAGAGCCTGACGCAGGGCTCAAACTCACGGACCGCGAGATCGTGACCTGGCTGAAGTCGGACGCTTAACCGACTGCGCCACCCAGGCGCCCCGATCTGTTCATCTTTGATGGACACTTGGGTTACTTCCACCTGTGGTGTTATAAACAATGCTGCTGCGAACATATAGATGTACTGATACCTTTTTTGAAACTCTGCTTTCAGCTTTTTTGGGTATACACCCGGATGTGGAATTGCTGGTTCATACGGTATTTCTATTTTAGTTTTTTGGCACAATCACCAAACTCTTTTCCACAGTTGGCTGTGCCACTTTACATTCCCACTGACACTGCACAAGGGTTCCAACTTCTTCACATCCTTGCCAACACTTGTTATTTTGTTTCTCTTTTCTTTTTTAAAAGGAGTAGCCATCCTAATTGGCCGTGAAGTGCTATCTTACTGTGGTTTTGATTTACTGGTTTGTTTCTTTTAAATCACCATTTTGCAGAAGAGCAAGCTGAGGCTTAAAACAGGAAGTAACTTGCCCAAGGTGATCCAGCTCATCCGTAGAGAGACCAGCCTGCACCATATTCTCTTCTCGGGGCAGTTCTGGAGCTCAGCAGCTGAAGCCCACAGACCTGGAATGTGGCCCCTGCCGCACCCAAGCACCCATCTGTCCAGCCAGCCTGTCCCCTACCCTCCAAATATCTGTCAAGTATCTGTCAGCATGGTGGAAGGGGTGAGCGTGAGGACTCTGGAGCCTGACTGTATGGTCTGAGGCGTGGCTCTGCAGCTCACTAGCTGTAGAATTGCAGCAAGTCATGAACCCTGCTGTGCCTCATATTCCATATGCACAAAAGGTGCTCGATCAGAGCGCCACTTCTCAGGGTGGCTGCAAGGTAATTCCAGGGAAGGCTGCCTGCCACAGCACACACAGAGAAGGCAGCGCCAGCCTGGAGGTTCAACCAGGACACAGCATCGGGGTCCCTGTCCTCCTGTAGGTCACTGTGCAGTGTGGGGCACAGCCATTAACTAAATATTTACGCCAACCAGTGTCAGGGGAGGTGTGATAAGTGAGTGCCCGGAAGGAGAAGGGCCAATGAGAACCAGTCTTTCTTACAGTCTCTTCCCCCCAGTTCTACTCCTGCCAGGCTGCCATTTATATAACAGGTAAAATAGCAACTCAACTCTGGGGAATATGCCACAGAGCTAAAGGGAAAAGGTTAAAAGACTGAGTCTGGCATTTAAAATTCTTGGCTCATCTGGGTACTCCAAACTAATAATCTCCTTTAACTCTTAGAGTGGAATCAACAGTCTTTTTCTTTTAGGAAAAGAAACCTGTGAACAGGTTTTAGGGTTTTTTTTTATTTAAAAAAAAGTTCTCAAGTGACGCCTTTTAGGAGTAGAAGGACAACATGGAGGGAAAATTTGAGAGCTGAGAGAGGTTGTCATCTGATAGACACATTAGCTCTGTGAGGACAGAACTGTGTCTGTGGTTCATCACTGTATACCCAGGGTGTGCAACACCCGTTTTCCCTGGCCTGCAGTAGATAAGTCAGTATTTGTCGGATGAAAGAGTTCAATCCAACCAATTTTTCAAGCAGCTGTTATGTAGCAGGCGCTACTATTATTGATTAATGTTAATTAAAACATGTGCTTTTGGCGCCCAGCATGAACAATCTAAGCCTTACAACTTGGAGGTAGGAAGTATTATCCTCATGTGAGCAAAGGAAGAACCAGAGTCTCAAGGGTATTGAGTGTTTTGCCTCGATTCTCATATCAGTAAATGGCAGTTAGGATTTGAACCTTCATCCATCTCTTGCCATGGCTGAACTCACTTGACCTCTATGCTCTGCTTGCCTCCCTGTGCATCATTAACCCCTATTTGTGTAGATCACCCTGCCTTGAGAAAAAAGAAATGAGAGTTGATCCTTTTCCTCAGTTGTTCAGAGGAGTGCACATTTTGCTCCACCCACGAAGAATCACAAAATCCTAGGGCAAGGAGAAAACGTGGAAGGTTCTTCTCTCAGTGCTGAAGGCTTGGGTGGAATTTGCAGAGGCCCCTCCCAGGAGCTATAAGTAGCTCTTTGGTGAGTACAAAGGGCGGAGTCCGCCCTGACTGGCCTGCCTGCGGTCATTGCTGGCCTTGCTAATTAGATCTCCTTTCATCTACTGAGCTCCAAGAGCTTTTACCCACATTAACTTGTTAATCTTAGCCCCATCCTTCTGATGCAGATGACAAGCATAATTAGGTCTAGTCAGGAGACAAAACAGAGCCAAGAGACAGCGGCAGAGCCAGAAGAAAACACAGGGTAGCTTACTCCTCCTGCGTTCACTGTCTCCCCTGCTGACAGAAGTGATTTCAGTTGGCCTTGAACTGGCTTCTGCCTGCTTTTCTGTATCCCAGTTTTGAAAATAAAGCGTGGTCCGTTTGAATCTTAATGCACAAGTGTGGATGTGCAAAAAATATCACATTTCTTCTTACCTTTAAGTTCAGGTCAGTCTAAGTGGGAGATTTGTCTCAACTTTTATTGGTACTAAAGGCACCCACATCCTACAGAAGCGATATCAGTTCTAGGGTCCACAGTAGAGAAAAACTTCTTAGCAGTCCCTGCCTGCAGTCTTGGATCCACACTGGCAGGTGCCAAGATGTCCATGATCTATGCCTTGAGGTGCCAGTGCTCTGTTGCACAGTATCCCGGGTCAGCAACATTGGCCAAACGTTGCCTGGCTGGGCAATGATCATTCCCTGTGGTTCTGTAAGGAAATGAGGTTTGGGTCCCTCTTGGTGGCACCGTCATATTTCTATCACCTCTTCACCTCAGAGATTCCACCTCTACCGCTTAAGGCCCTCCCATCTCTCCTTCCCTTCTAGGATGTACTGTGTAAATCTCAATGACTTTGGCTCTTGCAAAAGCCGGGAAAAAGAACTGTCTCCCAGTGGCTTTGGCTCAGCGGATGCCCCTGAAGCTGGAGTTGCATGTTGTCGTGGGGAGGGGAGGGAAGAGACCTAGATTTCTCATTCTCTTCTATTTTACAGCAGAGAAAACAAAACATAGCTAATATGCCTTTTAAACTTTCCCACCATCGAAATGACGTACCAGACAGTTTGATTGTTAGGGCTGCCATAACAAAATACCACAGATGAGGGGTCCTAAACAACAGAAATTCATTTTCTCACAGCTCTGCAGGCTAGAAGTCCAAGATCAAGGTGCTCAGCAGGTTTGGCTTTTTCTGAAGCCCGCCTTCTTCATTTGTGCATGGCTGCCTTCTCACTGGGTCCTCACGTGGTCTTTCCTGTGTATGCACATCCCTGATATCTCTTTCTGTGTCCAAATTTCGTTTTCTTGTAAGGACATCCATCATATTGGATTGGGACCCACCCTGATGGCCACATTTTAGCTTAATCACCTCTTGAAAGACCTTCTCTCCAAGTATAGACACATTCTGAGGTACTGGAGGTTGGGACCTCAACATATGAATTCTGGGGGGACATAAATCAGCTCATAACACAAGGGTTAAGTGTGTTTAAAAAAAATTCCCAGTCTACCCTTTTGTCCTCTGTAAGTAGCAATCCCTTCCTGTCTGGCTTTGGAATCTACAGACCTGGGTTCAAAGCCCTGCTTCAACATTTCTTAGCTGTGTGGCTTTAGGCAAGTTATTAATATACCTAGGCTTCAGTGGCCCCAGCTATAAAACGGAAATAGCAATAGTATAAACCTCGGAAAGCGTTTCAGGGATTAAATGAGATAGTAAAATACTCAGCATAGTGATCCAAACACAGAAAGTGCTCCATAATAAAAGCTATCCCCCATACACCCTTCTCTGATTCAGTCTTCCTCTGCCTGAAGTCTTAACACCGAAGCTACTTTCTCCAGGAAGTCCTCCCTGATGTTCCAAGCCTGGGTTTAATAACCTCTTTCGTATTTTCCCAATGCTAACATTTACCACACTGGGCTGTAAAGGTCAGTTGAAGTGTCTGTGTTCCTCAGCGCAGGGAATCCTGAAGCAAGTCCGCAGTCTCCTCTGTCTTCCTCACAGTTGACTGTTAGAGGTTGGCATGTCGGTTATTAACAGCCGTGAGGTGCTGAGAAAATCTTACAGAAAAGAAGGAAGGGAGGGCTGGGTGGATGTAGGGGAGTGAGGCTACCTTAGAGTGGTAAGGTCACTCACCTCAGTACCCTTGACCTTTCAGCCACATAATTCTTTCGTACGGGGGCCGCCACGTACGTTGAAAGAGGTTAGCAGTATCCCAGGCCTCTGCTCACAAGATGCCAGCAGTACCAGTCTCTCAGCTGTGATAACCAAAAGTGTCTCCAGCCACTGCCTATTGTCTCCTTGGAGGGACTGGGGGAGGAGAGGGGGGATGAAAACATAGCCCCATTTGAGAACCACTGCCTTAGATCAGTGGTTCTTAGACTTCAGTATACCTCAGAATCTCCTGCACTGGCATCTCAGAAACACAGATTGCTGGCCCTCTGCTGGGGTCTGAATGTATCCCCATAAAGCATATGTGTTGGAATCTAACCCCCAGTGTGCTGTTATTAAGAGGTAGAGACTTTGGGAAGTAATTAGGTCATGAGACCAGAGTCTTCATAAATGGAATTTGTGCTCTTATAAAAATGAGACCCCACAGAGCTCCCAAGCCCTTTTCACCATGTAAGGATAAACACGAAATCTGCAACCCAGAAGAGGCCCCTCCCCCAACCGTGCTGCCACCCTGATTTCTGACTTCCAGCCTCCAGAATTGTGAGAAACACTTTTCTATTGTTAATAAGCCACTCAGACTATGGGTATTTTGTTACAGCAGCCAGAATTCACATCCCCAGAATTCCTGATTCAGTATGACTGGGGCAGAGTCTGAGAATTTGCATTTCTAGCAAAGTCCTTCTGGTGCTACCGGTCTGGGCCACTTGGAACCCACTGCCTTAGAGGTGCCATAGCACTGGTCTCGGGAACATAAGAGACATGTGCTGAATACTTTTGGCCTGTGACTAAGTCTGGCAAGGTAAAGAGAATTCCCCTGACTTGGGCTCTCAAGGCACACATTTAAAAAAAAATGTTTTTATTTATTTTGAGAGAGAGAGCAAGCTCATGGGAACAGGGGAGGGGCAGAGAGAGAGGAGGAGAGAACATCCCAAGCAGGCTCCATACTGTCAGTGCAGAGACCAACGCAGGGCTTGTTCTCACGAACCGCAAGACCATGCCCTGAGCTGAAATCAGGAGCTGGACGCCTGACCGAATGAGCCATCCAAGGAACCCACGAGGAACACATTTACTCAAGACTTTCCTCAGGCTGCAGACAGCAGGGAGACTGCAGAGACAGACAGAAGGAGGGAGAAAAAGAGAGGCCTCAAGTCAGGTCAGCCTGTGTGTCAGAAGACGCAGCTGGGCTGAGGCAAGGTGGTGGGGAGGGGCCGCTGCCTCCACGGTCTTACTCAGAGACCAGCATTCACCAGTATTAATTCAAGACAGATTTACTGAGAGCCAGCGAGGTGCCAGGCACTCTTGTGGGTGTGGGGATGCATGAAGGACCTAATAGAAAAAAAAATCCTTCCCCTCATGGAGCTTATATTCTGTGATGGCTCAGGAAAGGATGATACTGAAAAATTGGGCAACGTGATAGAAAGCAATAGGTTCTGTTGTAAAAATCAATCAGGTACGTGGGGCCAGCGGTGGGAAGGGGGAAGGTGGCTAGCAGTAGTGTACTGGTAAATGTTGCCTAACTGGCTTTCTGGGGGCAGAAATGTCCCGATTCTGTAGTAGTGGCCAATTTCAATGGTGCCATGGAAGATTGTAAACTATGGATGTGAGGTCATTAAATAAGAAATTAGGAGGAAGTGCACATAGTAACACAACATTACATAGTATTTCTACCTTATGGACACCATACACATAAATAACTGAGTATATATACTGGTAAAATGTAAAATAATTAAGAAGGGATAGCTTTGGGTGTCTTGAACCTTCATGTCTAATACAATTAATTCAATTGTAAGTTTATGTAATTTGACTCACATTAATGATTGTATATACTAACTGGCTTGCAGATTTCCTGAAAATTTCACCGTCTACTCTCGTGGGCTGGCGGTAGCTGGCTTCAGCTTACCGCTGGTAGTTAGGGAAGGTCTTGTTGAGACAGCAACATTCGAACGGAAACCTGCAAGAGGTGAAAGAGTAAGGCATGTGGATATCTGGGAACGAGCACTCTGTGTCCTTCCTGGGCAAAGTGGCGTGTTGGGCCTGATGTGTCCACACGGCCAGGCCCTTGCACAGGTTGACCCCTGGGCCAGGGAGCGCCTGTCCTCACTGCTGTGCCTAGTGATAGTCTTTAGGGCCTGAGCTCACAGATGGCCTCTTGGGCAAATTTCCTTATTTCTCCCAGGCTTCCTTAGATCCTTTCTGGAAACACAGGTGGTTATGAAGGTAATAAATAAATGACCACAAGCAGACAGATTATTTCCCTCCATGATCCCTTGGTACTTTAAACCATGTTGTTTTAGCCCATTTGGTATTATTCTATCCTTGTCTTTCTCCCTGTGGAGCCCCTTTTTTTCAGGTGTATGAAAATACCAGGCTCGTAGTTGATGTGTCTAAGTGCTTAGCTACTGAATGGATGAACACTGATCTTAATATGGGGTAGTTTACACAAACGTGGGTTTTAGTGAGTGCTCTTCTGTTGGGTGAAATCCACAGGCAGGGTTCCTTCAGCTGTGGTGACATTGTTAGCATGACCGCCCTTCTCTGTACCGATGAGGCTTGGGAGGGCCTGGTAGAGCCAGCCACAGCCTCAGTCATGCACAGCAACAGCCACCCGCTGTCAGGCCACGGGCTCAGTTCTTTACTTGGGCCACGTTACTTAATTCACGGAGCAACCTACAGGTGGGTGTTCTTACCCCCATTTTACTTATGAGGAAAATGAGGCTTGGAGAGGCTTAGGTAAGTCACCCAAGGTCACTGGGTAGAAGGTGGCAAAGCTTTCCCTTTGCTGCACAGATTGAGTAAGAACTGGTTCCAGGCAGTAAGGAGGTCAGCCATGTAAAATATTAACTGTAATAATGTCGGGCAGCAGGGCTAAGTGCTAAGTGTTCATTAGAACCACCAGCCATGCTTGAGAGCACAGGGGAAGAAACCTGTGATTCCACGCGGGGCAGGTGGACAGGCAGCACCTAGATGCCATAGAAGCTTTGACCCTGAGCTCAGACTTCTGGTAGGAAGGGTGTGGGGGCTCTAAGCCCTTCTGACAGGCACAAAGGTGTTCGTGGAAATTCAGGAGAGAGGTTTTTCATGAAACTGGTTCAGGATCAAGCACCTTGGGCCAGTGCCATGTATTCATTTATTTATTTACCGAAACAAGCTGGAATAATATTTTTTAAATATTAACTTTTTTTTTCCCTTTCCTGGTATATTTCCCCTTGGAGGCAAAAGACTGGTCTGGGGAAGGGTTGGGGGAGGCACTGTGAAGAAGGCATAAAGAGCCCACAGGCCTCTTCCTGGCATTGCTTTCCAAAACTCGAGCCCTTAAGGGAATGGAGAGGATTGGGGTATACCCAAAATGTCTGCGGAATATTGAAGATAAAAGATCCCTCCAATCTAGTTGGGTTTGGGGAGGCAGAGGGGCATGTTAATAAGAGTCGAGGTAGGATGGTCTCAGAATGAGGGGCTGGCATGGGGAGGGGAAAGCTTTGGGCAGGTCCTCTGAAAGGAGGTACTCTACCTCCTTCATTGTCAGAGCCCTGGAGGAAACAAGGAGACCCCGTGAGGGAGGGGCTGCAGACATGAAGCCTCAGACAGACTCTATTCCAGGCTAGTATGGAGGCAACAGAAGGGACCCATGTTCTGGTGCAGCATGCAGGTGGTGGAGAGCCCCACAGACCTCGGGCAGCGTTCAAATGGGAACAAGGCCTGTGGCGACAGCTGCCTGAGGACCTACCAGGACACTGGGACAGTAGACCAGTGAAATAGGAACCAGTTCCCATGCTTCTACTTCAAGGCCTGGCATGATGCAATTCACTGCAATTTAGCCACAATCCCAGGAAAATGGAGAGGGAAACTCCAAATTGGCAGAGTTTTGGTTTCTGTCGCCCTGCAAGGACAGTGGCTCGAAATTAAAATGAAGTTGAGTTATAGAGTCATAATCTGCAGAAAATATTTATTGAGCCTCCAAGATTCCAGGCACCAGGGGTGGGGGAGGAAAGAAATGAGTAAAATAAGGATCTGTCAGTGGTCCCTTTGTCTACATTCCTGAAATAGAAGTGATGCCAGGGCCTGACTTCCATACATAGTCCTCTAGTGCCTGCAGTGGTAACCACTGATGCTTATTAAGCCGTTACTTTGTCCAAAACTTGCACAAAGGGTGCTCTTTGTCCCATTTAAAACAGGTTACTGGGGCTAAGGGATATTAAGCAGTCCTTGCAAGACCACACAGCTAGTAATTTTCATAAAACCACACAGCCAGTAAAGTGGCCAAGTTGGGATTCAAACCTAGCTGGATGTGATAGGTTGAATTGCGCCCCCCTGAAAAGATGTTGAGGTCCTAACTTCCAGTACCTGTGAATGTGACCTTATTTGGGGAGAGGGTCTTTAAAGAGGTAACTAATCTTAGGTGAGGTTATTAGGGTGGGCCAGATCCAATATGACTATGTCCTTATAAAAGAGGGACAGTTAGGCAGAGACAAATGCACAGACACAGAGGAACTGCCATCTAAAAATGGAGGCAGAGAACGAGGTGATGCATTTACGAACGAAGGAACACCAAAGATCGCCAGCAAACCACCAGGAGCTAAGAGAGAGAGATGCAGCTAATTCTTCCTCGTAGGCCTGAGAAGGAACTAATTTTGCCAACACTCTGATCTTGGACTCCTAGCCTCCACAACTGTGAGACAATAGATTTCTGATATTTAAAGTTTTTTTTTTTAACGTTTTTATTTTATTTTTGAGACAGAGAGAGACAGAGCATGAACGGGGGAGGGTCAGAGAGAGGGAGACACAGAATCCGAAACAGGCTCCAGGCTCTGAGCTGTCAGCACAGAGCCCGACGCGGGGCTCGAACTCACGAACTGCGAGATCATGACCTGAGCCGAAGTCGCCCACTTAACCAACTGAGCCACCCAGGCGCCCCTAGATTTCTAATATTTAAACCACTCAGTTTGGGGTAGTTTGTTACAGACACGAATGCAGTGGATGACTCAAGAGCCTGAGACTTATTAAATCACCCAGTTATATAGCCATTTTGCTAAACCCTATGGCACTGTTACAGCTGGAGTCCACAGAGCAGGATGTCTCTTTTCTCTCTGCTCTGTCAATGCCTCTTCATCTCCTCCCATCTCCTTAGCGCTATTTTCTACATACTTTTTAACTGAAGTCATCCCTACTTTTCTTATTGAAGACCTGACTTGAGTACCCTATAATTCTATATTTCTATGTCACTAGGAATTCCAGAAACATGCATTGGCCTCTCAGACTTCCAGAGGGTGGAAGTCTGACATGCCCTCCACTGGAGGCCAGTGACCACCTGGAAATCTTAATTACCCTTCATGAGTGAGTTCTTCCAGTTCACTTTCATGACACCCTCCCTCAGCCAGATTTACTGTCTCCCTCCCTCTAACACCAACAGCATGAGAACATTTCCACATGGAATCATCTTTGGTAATGGGCATGGCTGTCTTCTTAAGTACCTTGAATGCTTCTGGAAGGCCCAGGAGTAGCAGGTGTTTTAAGCCTTCCTACATTTCAAGACACCTGAATTTCTAGACTTCACCTGGAGTTCCTCATCCGTTCTTTCTTTTCTGGTTTCTCAAATTCACCTTCCCAGGAAAGAGAAACACCTTCAAATGACTCTGTACTTGGCATGTATCTGTCCTATTAACAGATTTTCAATCCAGGCAATGAAAGTTTATCCCACTTCCTTCCTATCCCCTTCCTGTATTTTAACAAGGTTTTGTCATCTCCTTGAGCTAGCCTCAGCAGAGATGGTTTGGCTGGGTGAGCATTTTATTTTGGCATTTGAGGATGGTGTTGGTTGGAGCCTTCTGTCTGTATACTGTAAAGAACACAAACAGAACAAAAACGTTCAGTTTGAGGCCATGGATCCTGTCCAGTTCCAGATTAAGGCAGAGGCCCTTCTCGTCCAGGATCGAGTGCTGGCTGGCCTCCAAGAGCAGAGAAGTGGGGAGCAAGGCGGACAGTGGCTGCTGCTGCCCAGTGGGCCACCTGCCCTTGACAGCCACAGGAGTTTGGAGAAACTGCTAGCCTGGCCCTTTGCAGGGGATGTGCTGAGAACTCTTCTCCTTTTTGGGAAAAACAAACCAACCTCCTGTGAGGAAACCTCAATCTGTGGATAGATTTTCCTTGAGAAGAATCCATTCTGACTTGTGTGTCTCCGTGGTGGCTTTCTGCCTCAGGCTTTGAAAATTAAGGCCACTTAATGGGTTGCTTCTCTGAAGAGTCTCACAGCTCCGAAGTTTACAAGCGTTGACCCAAGAAGCCTGTGCTTGCCTAACCGAGGGGAAAGGTGGTAAATACTCCTTTTTTAATATTTATTTTTAATTGAATTATAATTGACATATAATATTATATGAGTTCCACATATGCCACATAGGGATTTGATATTTTTATCTATTACAAAATGATCACCTCAATAGGTCTAGTTATTGTCTGTCACCATAAATATTATTAACTATATCCCCTGTGCTGCACTAAATGTTCCTTTCTTATCTACCAACACATCCCAGCAGGTCTACAGGCACAATTTATAATCTAGCAAATATTTAAGGAACTTGTATAGTATGTTTAAAGCTTGGAGCTAGCTTTGAGGTAGGGAGACTTATTTCTTCCCTGCTTTTTAAATCCTCTACCAGACAGGTAATACTCTAAGCTGAAATAGTCTATATTACAACGAGACCCTAGAGCACGGTGACTTTTGCAAGATACAGCTTCATGTACTAGTAGAGAGGTAGATGGCTGATAGGGTGGCCCTGCCACATTCATTGTATTTATTCCTTCTTAGAATCCCACCCAAACCTCTGTATTCCAGTCAAGGGGAAGAGAGAAAACAAAGTGATCACCTCATGTTCCACTCACCTCCCACTCGCCAAAAATTGGTAACATGGCCACCTCTAGTTGTAAGGGATATTGAGAAATGTAGTCTCCAGTGGCACACCTATGTATTTAGCTAAGAATTACAAATTCCTTTATTAAAGAAAAATATTGATGGACACGTACCCGTCTCTGCCAACCTTTCTTTCATTTATTTACCCAATCGACAATTATTTGTTGAGTGCCAGCATATTATTTGGCATTGTTTTTATACAGTTGCTTATGATTCACTGGTGTGTACATAAACCTATGCTCAGCTGGAAAGTCATACCGTGCTGTGTTCCCTAGTAAGGAGTTCAAACACTATGGATCTTCAGGGAAGGAAAGACTCATCCTGACTAGAGAAATTCATCTATTTTTTCAGTATACTTATTGAGCACTGTGGTAGGAAGCTTGTGAGATGGTCCCAGTGATTTCTACCTCCTGGTATTCACGTCCTCGTGCAATCCCCTCCCATTGTATATGGACTGAACCTAGTGGCTTGCTTCTAAAAGACAAAAGTATACCAAAAGTGATGGAATGTCAGTTCTGAGTTTAGGGTACAAGAAGACTTTGACTTCTCCGTCTTGCTTGAATGCTCCCGCTCTCTGTCTCTGTCTGTTTCTGTCTCTGTCTCTCTCCCTCTGAGCCCTTATTCTGGGAGAATCCAGCTGCCATGTTTTGAGTAACTCTAGGGAGAATCTCATGTGGCAAGGGAATAATATCCTTAGTCAACGGCCAACAAGGCCCTAAAGCTTGCCGACAGCCATGTGATTGAGCTTGGAAGTCAACTTTCTGAGGCCTGCCAACAGCCTCATGAGTGAACTTGGAAGCAGATTCTCCTGCAGTTGACCCTTGAGATGACTGAGCCTGACTGACAGCTTCACTGCTGTCCTGTGAGAGACCCTGAGTTACAGTCATCCAACTAAGTGGCACCTGCACCTGATTTCCTGACCACAGAAACTGTGAGATAGTAAATATTGTTTTCAGCTGATAAATTTTGAGGTCATTTGTTATGCAGCAATAGATAGCCAATACAAGTACCTACTATTTTCAGGTACTGTGCTAGGCCATAAGAATGTGAAAAATGAGGGATGCCTGGTCACTGTGTTTGGGGAGAGGAGACAGGTGTATGTGCAAATATGGTACTAACAACACACGGTGGTAAGGGCAATGATGGAGATGTGCTCAGCGTGAGATAGGAGAGAAGAAGGGCTCCTTATCCAGGACAGAAAAGGGGAGGGGAAGGTCATCCTGGGGAAGGCTATACTTGGGGAGGGGCCATTCCATGGAGAGGGGACATGGGCAATGCCTGGAGGGGAAATGGTGTGGTGTCTGCACAGGAACCAACCATGATAGTTTGTGTGCCAAGCAAGAGGTGAAGAAAGGCGAGGTTAGAGAAGTGACTAGAGACTAGCCCAGTCTTGTGCCAGTCATTTATTTTGAAGTAGTCAACATTATGAAATCCTGCTTTGCGTGAAATGATGTAAAAACAAAAGAGTTAATAAAAGAGCTAGCATGTTCTTCTCAACATTCCAACACCTGAATTTTAAGAAGCCAGCTTCAATTATCTAGAGAACACAGGCAAGTGTAATTTGCTTCATTGTTTTTGCTCATAAAATTGAGCAGAGAACTGTTGACATGTGTCCATGGAATAATTGTGGTTCTTATTGAAAAACTGGCTCAGGTGATGTTTGATGCTTTTACAAGTGGGAAATTGACCTTTCCAGCTGGAGGACTTTATGAATCTGTAGTCTGAACATCTGAGGAGAGATTTGGGAAGCCATGTATGCTTTTTGTGTGGTTGATTGTTTCCCTCCTTTTCCCTCTGTCCCTTTCTCCTTCTTTCATTCCTTCTCTTGTCCTTCCTTTCTCCCTCTCACTGCCTTCCTATTTCTTTCAATTCTTCAGAATGTTAAAGGTTTCATAATATGTCTAAACTCTCAGTATCAGCTCTGCAAGGGATGAAAAGGAAACAAAAGCACTCCTCTTTCCCCTGCCTGGAGGATTAGCTCTAAAGATTCTTAACTTGTTCTTGGAAGGTTCTCTGGATCACAACTGAACATGAGTGAGTCCAATGATTCAGCAGATAACAAGTTTATTTGAACCAAGACGGTTATAAAACCAGGCTTGTGGATAATGGTTGCTCTAGAATAGGAAGAAATAAAAACAATATATAAATTAACTTTAAAATTGAAATGTTTTATAATACCATTTCAGAATGATTTTCTGTATCTGGAATCCTTTACTTACATGAAATAGCGGTTAGGGGCATCCTTGCATCTGGATCGTAAGTGCTTTGAATCTGGAGTCCCCCTTGTGCCCACAGGGACAGGGGTTTTGAATAGATACCTAGAAATCAAACATCACCTGATCTGTTGGGTTTGGCTGGAGGTTGCATCCCTCCCTTCCAGACTGATTTCATCAGGCACCGTTCTCATATCATGAAGTTATTTCTTCCTCTGATCCCCGTATATGAGTGCTTTGTGCCTCTGTTAACCACCTACAGGAATGATAGTAAGGTATTATCAGTCAAAAAGGCAAAGGCATCAACTGATCAGAATGGACATGGTGCTGGGTCAGCACCCTGGAATCTCTCTTTTATGCCATCACCCTCTTCTGGGGGTTCCAGAAGAGGGACCTGGTGGCAAGAGGCTCTCGGGTTCTCAGGTTCCTTGAGGCTCAGACTCATACACACTAAATAATTGTTTCAATGTCTGTCTTTCCCACCAGACTGTGGGCACGTAGAAGGTATGGGCTCTGTCTCTCTCATCTTTGCCTCTCTACTATGTAAGACACCGTCGAGCCATAGTGGGTGCTTAGTAAATATTTGTTGGGCAAAATTGAAATACACCTTTTTATTCAGACATTCAGTAATTATTGAGGCACTGCCTTGACTTAGACACTGCACCATGCGCTTTGGAAAATGTAAAGAGAAAAAAGAGTTGGCTTTTTACCTTTGACAAGTTTTCAGTCTAGTTACTAGACTCTGTTAGAAGTTGTCTTACTCCTCTTATTCATCCCAGTGCCCAAGACAATGCTTGGCATATAACACGCACTCGGTAAACACTTGTTGATTAACTGTAACTTCACATGTCCAAGCCAAAGGAATTGCTTCAGACTGGTCACTCATCATCCATCCCGCCAAGTCTGCCAGTCCAGCAAACTCGGTCCTGCAGAATTACTCCCAGTGATCCAGCAAACTATATGGTCAGCCAGGAACAAAAGCCACTAGGAAAATAACGCATCACTTTTCATCTGGGTGTTTCAAAAGGCACTGAGTTATTAAAATAAGGTCACAGCTGTCCCAATCAAATCATCTTTTCAAAGGAATTACAGGGTTGTGAGCCAACAGTGACCACATACACCTTTGCAGTCCTCAGAACCAGTGTTCTCGACACTGAAAGCAAAATCAAGTAAACAAGGTTGTGTTGTGGACTTCCTTGACCCAGACTTTCAGGAAGGAGCTGACACACTGCCCAGACTCGCGCTCACCCACATAGCTCTGAAGCCAAACAAACTGGAGAAGCTCGTGTTTTCCCAGCTGTATGATGCACTCACTTCACCAAATGATTGGCCAGAAAACAAGGAAAAGAAAAAAAGTACGCCTAGTTCAGACCAGGCAAAGAAAGAATTGCTTCAGCTGGGCTTTGTTTTTTCTCTTCATGAGGTAGCAAGAAATATAAAAATGGAGGAGGTTAGATCTCTGATTTTTAATTACTAAAAAAGACACAAATACTTTTTTTTCTTTTAAAGATCTGATCATGTCATTACTTAGCTTGAAGACTTCAGTGACTTTATAGCCTTCAAACCCTTTGGTGACCCCTTAGGTCTTTAACAACTGGTTTAAAACAACCTTTCTAGCCACATCTGCCCCATTTCCTCCCACTCAAAGCTGTTCTTGAGCTTTGCCAGGTTCCCATTGTCTTAAATACCTTGTGTGCTTTTTCATCCACGTGCTTTTGTTCATGCTGCTCCTTCTGCTTGCTAACACCCTTCCCTGCCTTGATCTCCAGGGAAACTCTAAGTCATCTTTCAAAACAAGGTGTTTTTCACTGTAACTCACCACTCATCCCAATAACAGAATTAGCAGCTCTTTCATCTGGGTTCACCTAGGACTATTTTGTGTGACCTCTTATTGACTTATTCCTCGTATTGTTTATTCATTCATTCAATATCCATTGATGTTCTACTTGGCACTGGGTACTCTCTAGGCAGTGGGGATCCAGGTATGAAAGCCCCTAACTAGTGGCTTTCAATAAATCAATTGTTGCGCATCGGAATTATAAGTTCTTTGCAAGGTAAACACAGGGTGCTCTCGGAGATCAGAGAAGGGTCACGTACCCCAGTGTGATTGGCGGGAGAAGATCTGGAAGGCTTCTTGGAGGAGGGGGCATCTGAAGAGCCTAAACGACAAGGAGTTTTTATATTTATCCCCTCACTTTTGGGAGAGCACTCCTTGAGGTAAGAGATCAATCACATATCATATTAAATCAGGTCATTTATTCCACACATGTCTACTGAGCTTTCTGCTGGGAGACAAATGCTCCCAAGTGAAAGCAGCTTGGGGGACTAGGAGTTGAAAGGCAGAGAAGTGGATGAGGGAAAGAGAGGAAATCAAGGATGATTCTCAGGTTTCTAGTTTAAGCAAATGAGTGGATAGTAGATCAGGGCTGCCACGTGCAAGTGCGCAGGTTGTAGACTCATGGTGAGTGAGGCAACATAGAAGGAGGAGCAAATTCGGAGGAAGAGTCTTATTCTTCATACCATAGTAACCAACCCTTGATATATAATGTTGGCATGGGCTGGAATTGGGAGAATTACTTTGTTTTCTTGAAAACAGGTCTTCCTTCTTGTGTAGACTGGAAAAGAAACTTTCCTGTTATATGCACTCGACTCCTCATTTTCAGATATCAAGAGTCCCGGCTGTCAATCAATCAGATTATTTCCCACTTCCCTTCTGTCTTTAGATCATTTTGACACCCTACCAGAAGAAATGTTAGGATTTCTGTCTTACGTGAAGCTCGGAAATTAGGTGTGAAACTGGATAATTTATTCAATTATTAGTATTATTAACCAATAGATGGGGTTAATTAACAACATCTATCATTATTATTAACCAAAAGTTAGCTTTAGTTATTAGAATTGATTCAAGCCACAATTTGATCATCTCACCACAGTGGCAATGCCATGTTAACTTAAAGCTTTGTTTTCTTGTATCTCATTTTGCCTTTTACATAGTGGAAGAAATCGAAGCAGGAGTTTTGATCACCCAAGGTTCTCTACCAAAATAAATAATCTCTTCAAAAAATATTTCGATGCATTCTTAGTATACACTAAGTAATTCCCTCCAGAGAAGCTGGACTCTAAGGTATCCATTGGGCTACCATTTGACTTCCTGTTACATTTAGAGAGAAGCATAGATCTTTTAATAAATGTACTACTTTAAAGTGTATCCAGGCCTTTCTGTACAGTCAGCTCTTCATTATTCTTGATTGCTATTCTTTGCCTTTTCCATCTCTTTCTAGAAATACTGAGCCCAACATATGTATCCTATAAAAGTAGACAATGCATCGTACAAAAGACAGCTGCAGCTGAACATTTAACTGTCATCCCGTTGCACTGCTCATTTTTCCTACACAGCCCTCACTGACAACATATTCAATTTGCTCTTTGTTATGAGTTCTATCCTCTTTCTTCTTTTTTTTATATTTTGTTCTCCAAATGTATTTTTGTTTTAAGCTACTTGATTGTGGGCAGTATTAGCTTCTTGTTCACAGTTTAGATGAACTATTATGATAGATTCCAAACACCTGTCTTTGGTGATTAAATGGGAGAGAGACAGGAGGTAAAGCTTACCTTTGCATTATCTATGTGTAAAAGTGTGCCAGGTACATGTATAATGGCAAGGCAGTGATCGTAATTAGCCTTTGTAAAAAGAACAAATGGTTGTAGAAGAACTATTTCCACAATATCATTCTTAATTACTTGTAATCTTTAATCTATTCATGAAAACAGATCCGCTAAGGCAATGATCTTTACATTTCTGTCATACTCCCCCCCCCAAATTTTGAAAACCATATACCCCTCATCCATTTTTAAAGTAAACACCTAATAAATTTAAATAGTTGCAAAGGATGTGACTTCTGACATATTTTAAATATTGCCATTTAAAAATAAAGCTCTTACATTACTCTCTTAAGTGTTTCCCAAGGAATTCGAAATACCACAGCAATTTGACACCTATCACTACGATTAGATATTCCATCACCACCTAGTTAAAAGTACTTGAACAAGCTTTTCTTTAATAAACATTTTCACCATGTTTACCATGGTTACACCATGGTTACTCCATTCTGCTTCTCTAACAGAATTTTTAAATAATATTTTGATGCTTGAAAGTATTTTATTGGTCATTCTGCTGTACTTCCTTACCTACCTGCCTACCTACACACACACACACACACACACACACACACACACACACACACACACGTAAGCTAGAGGCTCAAAGTGTTGTAAGTTTTTTTTCTGCATTTAGTTATCATTAGCACAGAATTAGTCAAAACAACAGACAAATATTATCTATTTTGCTGCATAATTATGAAACATAAAAAGTAAATGTTCATTGGAATTGCATTCCTTAATAAGCTGAGTAGCTCCTTTCCTTGACTGTTTCTTGTATCTGTGGGTGAGGTATTTATTGCTGAGGGAGAGAGGGTGCAGGATCCATTCTGTTCCCACTTATAAATTTTACAGACACGGGGATTGAGAAGTGGTGTTCACATAAATAAGTAGGTGAAAATGGATTGAATGGCATTGCCACTCAAGTCTGTACTATTTCAGGGGTGCAAAACAAAGATCACACAGTCATTTAGCATTGAAATAACTTTTAATGATCTGTCAGCTGACAATTCAATTAGGATGCCCTTTAATTCTATTGAAAACAGAGAATTGGGAACCACATGGCTTGCACAAGGATTTATTACCCAGCCATTAGAATCCAGTTAAACACCAGTATTTGGAATTGTCCCTCTGTGGCACAGAGGTTTCTACACTTTCACGCAACACACCGGGGTAATTTCTGGTCAAGTAGGAGATGTGCCTTTCTTTTTTTTTTTTTTTTAATTTTTTTTTTTTTAACGTTTATTTATTTTTGGGACAGAGAGAGACAGAGCATGAACGGGGGAGGGGCAGAGAGAGAGGGAGACACAGAATCGGAAGCAGGCTCCAGGCTCAGAGCCATCAGCCCAGAGCCTGATGCGGGGCTCGAACTCACGGACCGTGAGATCGTGACCTGAGCTGAAGTCGGATGCTTAACCGACTGAGCCACCCAGGCGCCCCTAGACGTGCCTTTCTTTCGTAAGCTGGGAGGATGGGTGTGGTGAAAAGACAGAGAGGCGAGCCATAATGAGAACTCCTTAGACACCTTAATTTTTAGAAAGAGTACTAATGGCAAATGAGCATCTGAAATGGATTCTTTAAAAATACCCCTTTACACACATCTTTTGGAAAGCCCTCAAATGGGATACCAACTTGCAACCACTGTTATAATGATCTCTACCAGGTACCATCGTTTGTTCACTTGGCAATAGAGCCTTTTCTCAGAACACTTCATATCTGAAGAACCAATGGTTCTTGGAATACTCTCTGGGAAATGATACCTTAGAGGTTCATTTAATAAATCGTAATTTATTCCCCAATTAGATGATAAAATCTAAAGCTGTCAGTTGGAGGTTGTTGCAGATGTCAGAGAACAGATATGATGTTGATGGTGATGACGATGGTGATGATGATGGTGACGATGATGATGGCGGCAGCTGTGGTGTTGGTGGTGATAGCTATTGTTCTTTAATTGTGTTTGCTTCACATAGCCCAAACCCCAACAAACACTGGTAAATATCAGTAAGGAGGTATTTGTCTCACACAAAAATAATTTCTGGGCAGGTAGCCATGGACTAAAATAGTGGCTCAACAGTGTCATCAAGCACCCAGTTCTTTCTGTCTTGCCACCCCATAATCCTTCACTTGTGATCCTTGTGCCTATTAGCACGTGACTTCAGGATGGCTCTACCTCATCCGTCACAGTTGAGTTCCAGGCAAGAAAGTATGAGGGAGGGAGAGAAGGATAAGAACTTGCTGCTCAGAAGCTCTACCTTTTTATTTTGAAAAGTCAAGGACTTCTGCCTACATCTCATTGGCCATAACTGGGTTTTGTGGCCACCCCTAGATACAGGGAAACCAGGATTTTGAGTATGATTTCCTTTTCTACCCTCCTTAGAAGAGGAAAGCAAAGAAGAAAATGTTTGAGAATAGAGTTTGAGTGAACCAACTTATAGGTTCTGTCACATCCTCCTCTTCTGAGACAGGAATCTTACATATATTACGTCTGTTCAAACAATCTTGTCACAGGTTTAGTACCGCCATTTTTCAGGTAAGGAAACTGAGGCTTACTAATGCTGAAGTAACCTCCCAAGGTACCATAACTAATTTGTGACAAAACTGGGGCTGGAATCAGTTCTTTTTTTTTTTTTCTTTTTTCTTTTTTAAAATTTACATCCAAATTAGTGTATAGTGAAACAATGATTTCAGGAGTAGATTCCTTAATGCCCCTTACCCATTTAGCCCATCCCCCCTCCCACAACCCCTCCAGCAACCCTCAGTTTGTTCTCCATACTTATGAGTCTCTTCTGTTTTGTCCCCCTCCCTGTTTTTATATTGTTTTTGTTTTCCTTCCCTTATGTTCATCTGTTTTGTCTCTTAAAGTCCTCATATGAGTGAAGTCATATGATTTTTGTCTTTCTCTGACTGACTAATTTCACTGAGCATAATACCCTCCAGTTCCATCCACGTAATTGCAAATGGCAAGATTTCATTCTTTTTGATTGCCGAGTAATACTCCATTGTATATATATACCACATCTTCTTTATCCATTCATCCATCGATGGACATTTGGGCTCTTCCCATACTTTGGCTATTGTTGATAGTGCTGTTATAAACATGGGGGTGCATGTGTCCCTTTGAAACAGCACACCTGTGTCCTGTGGATAAATGCCTAGTAGTGCAATTGCTGGGTCATAGGGTAGTTTTATTTTTAGTTTTTTGAGGAACCTCCATACTGTTTTTCATAGTGGCTGCACCAGCTTGCATTTCCACCAACAATGCAAAGAGATGCTCTTTCTCCACATCCTCGCCAACATCTGTTGTTGCCTGAGTTGTTCATGTTAGCCATTCTGACAGGTGTGAGGTGGTATCTCATTGTGGTTTTGATTTGTATTTCCCTGATGATGAGTGATGTGGAGCATTTTTTCATGTGTCGGTTGGCCATCTGGATGTCTTCTTTGGAGAAGTGTCTATTCATGTCTTCTGCCCATTTCTTCACTGGATTATTTGTTTTTTGGGTGTTGAGTTTGATATGTTCTTTATAGATTTTGGATACTAACCCTTTATCTGATATGTCATTTGCAAATATCTTCTCCCATTCTGCTGGTTGCCTTTTAGTTTTGCTGATTGTTTCCTTCGCTGTGCAGAAGCTTTTTATTTTGATGAGTTCCCAGTAGTTCATTTTTGCTTGTTTCCCTTGCCTCTGGAGATGTGTTGAGTAAGAAGTTGCTGTGGCCAAGATCAAAGAGGTTTTTGCCTGCTTTCTCCTCGAGGATTTTGATGGCTTCCTGTCTTACATTTAGGTCTTTCATCCATTTTGAGTTTATTTTTGTGTATGATGTAAGAAAGTGGTCCAGGTTCATTCTTCTGCATGTCGCTGTCTAGTTTTCCCAGCACCACTTGCTGAAGAGACTGTCTTTTTTCCGTTGGATAGTCTTTCCTGCTTTGTCAAAGATTATTTGGCCATACTTTTGTGGGTCCATTTCTGGGTTCTCTATTCTGTTCCATTGATCTGAGTGCCTGTTCGTGTGCCAGTACCATACTGTCTTGATGATTACGGCTTTGTAGTATAGCTTGAAGTCTGGGATCGTGATGCCTCCTGCTTTGGTTTTCTTTTTCAAGATTGCTTTGGCTGTTCGGGGTCTTTTCTGGCTCCATACAATATTTAGGATTATTTGTTCTAGCTCTGTGAAGAATGCTGGTGTTACTTTGATAGGGATTGCATTGAATATGTAGATTGCTTTGAGTAGTATTGACATTTTAAAAATATTTGTTCTTCCTATCCAGGAACATGGAATCTTTTTCCGTTTGTGTGTGTGTGTGTGTGTGTGTGTGTGTGTGTGTGTGTGTGTCTTCAATTTCTTTCATAAGATTTCTATAGTTTTCAGTGTATAGATTTTTCACCTCTTTGGTTAGATTTATTCCTAGGTATTTTATGGTTTTTTGTGCAACTGTACATGGGATCGATTCCTTGATTTCTTTTTCTGTCGCTTCATTGTTGGTGTATAGGAATGCAACCAATTTCTGTGCATTGATTTTATATCCTGCAACTTTGCTGAATTCATGAATCAATTCTAGCACTTTTTTGGTGGAATCTTTTGGGTTTTCCATATAGAGTATCATGTCATCAGTGAAGAGTGAATGTTTGACCACCTCCTGGCCGATTTGGATGCCTTTTATTTCCTTGTGTTGTCTGATTGCAGAGGCTAAGACTTCCAATACTATGTTGAATAACAGTGGCAAGAATGGACATCCCTGTCTTGTTCCTGACCTTAGGGGGAAAGCTCTCAGTTTTTCCCCATTGAGGATGATATTAGTGTTGGGTCGTTCATATATGGCTTTTATGATCTCGAGGTATGCCCCTTCTATCCCTACTTCTTGAGGGTTTTTATCAAGAAAGGATGCTGTATTTTGTCAAATGCTTTCTCTGCATCTACTGAGAGGATCATATGGTTCTTGTCCTTTCTTTTATTGATGTGATGAATCATGTTAATTGTTTTGCGGATATTAAACCAGCCCTGCATCCCAGGTATAAATCCCGCTTTGTCGTGGTGAATAATTTTTTTAATGTATTGTTGGATTCGGTTGGCTAATATCTTGTTGAGGTTTTTTGCATCCATGTTCGTCAGGGAAATTGGTCTATAGTTCTCCTTTTTAGTGTGGTCTCTGTCTGGTTTTGGAATCAAGGTAATGCTGGATTCACAGAATGAGTTTGGAAGTTTTCATTCCATTTCTATTTTTTGGAACAGTTTCAAGTTAATAGGTATTAACTCTTCCTTAAATGTTTGATAGAATTCCCCTGGAAAGCCATCTGGCCCTGGAGTCTTGTTTTTTCGGAGATTTTTGATTGCTAATTCGATTTCCTTACTGGTTATGGGCCTGTTCAAATTTTCTATTTCTTCCTGTTTCAGTTTTGGTAGTGTATATGTTTCTAGGAATTTGTCCATTTCTTCCAGATTACCCATTTTATTGGCATATAATTGCTCATAATTTTCTCTTATTATTGTTTTTTTTTAATTTTTTTAACGTTTTATTTATTTTTGAGACAGGGAGAGACAGAGCATGAACAGGGGAGGGGCAGAGAGAGGGAGACACAGAATCTGAAACAGGCTCCAGGCTCTGAGCTGCCAGCACAGAGCCCGACGCGGGGCTCGAACTCACGGAGTGCGAGATCATGACCTGAGCCGAAGTCGGCCGCTTAACCGACTGAGCCACCCAGGCACCCCTCTTATTATTGTTTTTATTTCTGTTGTGTTGGTTGTGATCTTTCCTCTTTCATTCTTGATTTTAGTTATTTGGGTCCTTTCCTCTTTCTTCTTGATCAAACTGGCTAGTGGTTTATCAATTTTGTTAATTCTTTCAAAGAACCAGCTTCTGGTTTCATTGATCTGTTGTACTGGTTTTTTTGTTGTTGTTGTTGTTGTTTTTTGTTTTTTTGGTTTTTTTTTTTTTTTTTTTTTTTTTTTTTTTTGGTTTCAATAGCATTAATTTCTGCTCTAATCTTTATTATTTCCTGTCTTCCACTGGTTTTGGGTTTTATTTGCTGTTCTTTTTCCAGCTCCTTAAGGCATAAGGTTAGGTTGTGTATCTGAGATCTTTCTTCCTTCTTTAGAAAGGCCTGGATTGCTATATACTTTCCTCTTATGACTGCCTTTGCTGTGTCCCAGAGGTTTTGGGTTGTGGTGTTATCATTTTCATTGACTTCCATATACTTTTTAATTTCCTCTTTAACTGCTTGGTTAGCCCATTCATTCTTTAGTAGGATGTTCTTCAGTCTCCCAAGTATTTGTTACCTTTCTCATTTTTTTCTTGTGGTTGATTTCGAGTTTCATAGTGTTGTGGCCTGAAAATATGCACGGTATGATCTCGATCTTTTTGTACTTACTTAGGGCTGATTTGTGTCCCAGTATATGGTCTATTCTGGAGAATGTTCCATGTGCACTGGGGAAGAATGTATATTCTGCTGCTTTAGGATGGAATGTTCTGAATGTATCTGTTAAGTCCATCAGGTCCAGTGTGTCATTTAAAGCCATTGTTTCCTTGTTGATTTTGTGATTAGATGATCTGTCCATTGCTGTGAGTGGGGTGTTGAAGTCTCCTACTATTATGGTATTACTATCGATGAGTTTCTTTATGTTTGTGATTAATTGATTTATATATTTGGGTGCTTGCACATTTGGTGCATAAAAGTTTACAATTGTTAGGTCTTCTTGGTGGATAGACCCCTTGATGACATAATGCCCTTCTGTATCTCTTGATACAGTCTTTAAAGTCTGGATTGTCTGATATAAGTATGGCTACTCCATCTTTATTTTGTTGACCATTAGCATGATAGATGGTTCTTCATCCCCTTATTTTCAATCTGAAGGTGTCTTTAGGTCTAAAGTGGGTCTCTCGTAAACAACATATAGATGGATCTTGTTTTCTTATCCATTCTGTTACCCTATGTCTTTTTATTGGAGCATTGAGTCCATTGACATTTAGAGTGAGTACTGAAAGATATGAATTTATTGCCATTATGATGCTTGTAGAGTTGGAGTTTTTGGTGGTGTTCTCTGGTCCTTTCTAATCTTTTGTTGCTTTTGGTATATATATATATATATTTTTTTTCATCTTTTCTCCCCTCAGAAAGTCCCCCTTAAAATTTCTTGCAGGGCTGTTTTGGTGGTCACAAACTCCCTTAATTTTTGTTTGTCTGGGAAACTTTTTATCTCTCCTTCTATTTTGAATGAAAGCCTTGCTGGATAAAGAATTCTTGGCTGCATATTTTTCTGATTCAGCACACTGAATATATCCTGCCACTCCTTTCTGGCCTGTGGAATCAGTTCTAATACCAGTATCTGCACCTTTCATCTCTGCCCGCTGTGTAGACTGTGGCTGTTCTGCTGTCCTTCCTGACACAGTCCACCTACCTCATAGTGCTGGATCTACACAGTGCTGCTGGGCATCTATGCTGAGTGCAGGGGAGCGGGGTGTGGCTCAAGTATGTAAAGATTCACTATGCTTTGCTCACACTCCTTCCCTCACCCCCTCACCCCATTTCTCCTGATCTTGGTAAGGACGGGTGAAAAGAGGGAAGAGGAAGAGAAGGAAGCAGCAGCTCCAAGCTGGGAGGCAGGGCAGTGGGATTCCTTTTCTGACTGTGACGCTGGCTTTTTAGTTCATCGTGCGTCAGTCTCTTCCCTTGCTCTTCAGCGTGTATGTGTTTGATGGAAGACAGATGGAGAGGTGGCAGAGTTGTGATCTCGCGGGAAATGTGCATGGTCACTCCTGTGGCATGCTCCCCATGCTCTGGACGCAAGTCCATTGGCAGGCCTCACATGCAGGACTTAGCTTAGAATCTGCCTGTTTCTCAGCCTTGGCCTCGAACACCCTGCCTAATCCTTCCCTTTAGCCCTTCTCCGTCACAGACTCAGACATACTTCCTTCTCAGGGACTCTGGGCTTCCAGGACCTATTCAGTCAGGGCCTGTGAAGCATAGAAACTCCAGAAACTTCACCCCATGGGATGGACTTATAAAAAATTTCCAGAATTCCAATGCTACCATCCTGGTCCAAGCCAGCATCATCTCCCACTTGGATGACTACAATGATCTTCTAACTGATCTCCCTGAAGCCTCCCTGCCCCGATAGTCTATTCTCCACAAGCATCCAGAATAGTCACATCAAAGATCACACTCTTCTGCTCTAATCCTACAATGGCTTCTCTTTCCCCTTAGAGTCAAAGTCAGACCTTTGACAAAAGGCCTCTAAGGCCCTATTCTATCTGAACACTGTTTCTCTTCTCTTTCTTCCCCTCCTTAACTCTCTATGCTCACTTCCTACTACTCTCTCCTCCTCACAACGTCTCCCTGCCCCAGCGCCTTGACACAGACTGTTCCTTCCGCTGAGATCACTCTTCTCCCAGATATTTAAATGACAACATCATCTCCTTTAGGGCCTTGCTAAAATTCCATCTTCTCAGAGGGGCTTACCATGACTATCTTGTTTAAAAATGCTACCCTTTCTCCCCGCCACCCCGCATTGCCAATCCTCCTTACCCCACTTTTTTTTTTAAAGATACGTGTTTCTTTAAATTCCAGGTTGTTAATATATAGTGTAATATTAGTTTCAGGTATAGAATTTAGTTATTCAATAACTTACATACAACACCCGGTGCTCATCCCAACAAGTGCCCTCTTTAATCCCCATCACCTATGTAACCCTTTCCCCCACCCACCTCCCTCCTGGTAACTATCAGTTTGATGTCTATAATCAAGAGTTTGTTTCTTGGTTTTCCTCTCCTTTTCCCCCCCATGATTGTTTGTTTTGTTTCTTAAATTCAATATATGAATGAAATCATATGCTCTCTGTCTTTCTCTGACTTATTTCACTTAGCTTAATACTCTCTAGCTCCATCCACGTCATTGCAAATGGCAAGAAATCATTCTTTTTTATGGCTGAATAATATTCTATGGTGTATATATATATATATATATATATATATATACACATATATATATACACACACACATATATATGTATATATGTAAACATATATACACACGTTTATATATGTATGTGTATATATATATATATATATATACACACACACACATACATATACATATACTGTATCTTCTTTATCCATTCATCAGTTGATGGACATTTGGGTTCTTTCCATAATTTGGCTATTGTTGAGAATATTGCTATAAACATCGGGGTGTGTGTATCCCTTCAAATTAGTATGTTTGTGTCCTTTGGGTAAATACCTAATAGTGCAATTGCTGGATCATAGGATCTGTTTTTAACTTTTTGAGAAACTTCCTAAAGCAATCTATACATTTAACCCAATCCTTATCAGAATACAACCAGCATTTTTCACAGAGCTAAGCAAAGAATCACAGAATTTGTATGGAACCACTTAAGACCCGAATAGCCAAAGCAACCTTGAAAAAGAAAAGCAAAGCTGGAGGCATCACAATTCCAGACTTCAGGTTATATTTTACAAAGCTGTAGTGATCAAGACAGTATGGTACTAGCACAAAATCAGACACATAGATCAATGGAACAGAATAGAAAACCCAGAAATGAACTCTCCTTACCCCACTTTCTCCCAGAGCACTTACTGCCTTCTTATATAGTATATAATTTATTTATTAAACCTGTGGACTGTTTCCTCCCATGTACACAGAGTATGATGCTCACCAAATATTCTATTTGCTTCTTCAGATTTCCTAGTCTCTTTTTCATTAGGTGAGGCCATGTGATCAGTCCTGAGAGAAAGTGTGGTAGGTCCTTTCCAAGCTGCAGTGCTGACAAGCCCTTTGCAAGTTCTCTGGGCTTCCTTCCCTTCTTCTGCTGTAGCAACCAAGCAACCTCAGTCTGAGGTGGTGAAGCCTCCTGGTCCCCTGAGTCACTGCATGGAGGACAGGTGCCCTGGAGAATCACAGGGGACTTTGTGTAAAAGAGACATAAATGAAACACTGTTTTGTTAAACCACTGATACTCTGCAGGTGATATACACTCTCCTGGCTAACACACCCCATTTGGAATATAAGGTCCATGAGAGTGGACCTTAGGTCTGTTTTGTTCTCTGCTGTGTTTTTGGCACTTGGATCAGTGTCTGGCACGTAAAAGCCCCTCAGTGAATTTGTTGGTTGAATGAATAGACTCTTGGACAGGAGATCAGCATACCTGGCCCAGCCCAGTTTCCAGTTCCCTCTGGAGAATTGCTAATTCTCAGGCTTTAACCCTGAGAGCTCCTTATGCGTGGGCCCTAAGTCATAGTCATCCTTGTGTTGTCCTCAGTTACAGGCATGAGGCCTAGTACATTGTTCATGCTCAGTAGAGACCTAGTAAGGGACTAGTAGTGGTAACTAAATGCTAGACCAAACTCTTCTTGCAATCCCCAGGTGCAAAGCTCACAGTGGGAGAGGGAAGATGGTCAGTTCTAATTCACATACTCTGTGGTCCTAGCACATAATCTTGTTTTATCACGAAATTAAGGCTGTTACGTCTGATCTCTCTCAGCTCGCGGATCTCTGACCTAAATCTATTCTCATGTCTTTGTTGTCCTCGTCCTGCTCGAGGGCAATCTTTGTAACTACACAGGTTGTACTATTCTTTCCAGTCTCTTCCTTTTCATACCTCAGCCCTCTATTTTCTGGCCCCCAACACCACAGTTCTAGCAAACTTCCTCTTGCCCATGGCACCCAAGACCTCCTGATCTCTTTCTCCCAAGACCTCCTCCTCCCTCCTCACGAAACCTGGTGGGATTTCTTGTGGCACGTGATATTTCAGAGCCAATCAAATCAACCGCCTTGTCACGCGCTACCTCATTGGCTCCTATGGAACCACACTTTCCAGGTTTTCTTTGTATTTCCCTGACCTTTCCTGCTCTTCCACAGGCTCCTCTCCCCCCATGGCTTCAACAATCACCTGTACACTGATGATCCCCAAGTCTTCATCTCCAGCCCTGACCTCTACCCAGAGCTTTAGATATTTTACAACATCTGCCAACTGGACAGCCCCACCTGGATGTCTCATGAATTGGACACCTCTTGTGCACCATCTCGCGGCCTCTCAGCCTCACCTCCAAGTCTAGCAGCAACTCCTGGGGAGCATCCTACTAGCCCAGCTCCTGTGTCGACAAAGCTGGCAGAGTTATTCTCCAGAGCCAATGATCACAGGGTCTTTTTGTGTATGAAAGCTCATCGCTTGTAGCCTCATGATATATGGATCACAGGACAGACAGCACAGGGAGTAGAATCAGAACACCTGGATCCAGGCCTGCTGCACTTCTTAGCTGAGTGGCCCTCAGTAAATCAGCTGGTTTCTGCACTCACGGAGTGGGAAGACCCTCTCTAATTGCCACTGGGTGTGTGAAGTACACATAATAGTAACTGATGGTGGCGATGATGATCATCATCACAGTTAACATTTATTGAGCACTTACTATGAGGAAATGAAAGTGGAGGAAGGCACCTTGTGAGTAGGTCTTGGCTTTGCTACTAAGTTAGCAATGTTCTCTGAGTAAGTCATCTCCCGTGTCTTGACCTCGGTCTCACCTTGGAAACAACAGAGTTGAACTAGTTCAGGGCTTTTGGATGCGGCAATTACTAACATCCTTTGTAGCTAAAAAATTCTGAGTTTATGAACCGGGCACGAGGAGTGATTGCTCGTCCCAAAGTGGGCTGAGCATCCGTCCCTTTCACTCTGACATGCTTGCCAGGGCACCCCATGCGTAGAAGGTGACCTCATGAGCCCTTACAGCAGCCTACTTCCCTTGGGTACCAGGAGAATGGGCTGATTGTGTCGCGAGCCAGAAAGTTAGAGATGCTGCATCTCTTGCACTTTTTTTGTCTAGCACACAATAACAATGAGGATAATTCTGTCCAAGAAAAGCAATCAAGTTTTTTTGGCATGAAGTGTGCTCTTTAGCCCTGTGGAATTTACTGTCATATTACTGCCAAGTTGGACAGATTCTTATCAGAGCCAGGTCACATCCAGGTCAAGCCCAAGGCCCATTGACTCCCCCATAATGCCCTATCGTCTTGCTCCTCATGCTCCATGACCTCCACACATCTTCCGGAGGGTCTGAGGTGGGACTGGTATTCTGCCCTCTTACCACTCTCTTTCTGAATGGTGCTTTTGCTGTCATGGAAGGGCTTCGTTTTCTTTCTCAGCTTGTTTTCTCCCATCCTCCAATACCTTATTAGTATTTTCCATTTTGAATGTACAGGGATAAATATCTTCTGGACATTTTCTCCTTGTGGTTATTTCTGAAAGTTGCACCCATCCCCCCATTTGGGATTAATTTCTTTTCATAGCTGATCCTATTAATGTGATTTCCAGTAATCCACTGCTTACTACATAATTGAGATGGGCAGAGTAAAAAGTCCCAAAATGGATGTGAATTGAAAGACACTTATTTGGCCATAGTGAGAGTTGTCAAAATACCTCCCTATCCAGGAAGCTACCAAGCCAGGCAGAATGATTATCCTTTTTTGTCCCCAGAGTTGGGGTTCCTGGAAGGGAGTTCTCAGGTAGATGTTCCTCAGTGGGGGAGCAGAAGGCAGGGAATCTAGGAGGACTTTTGACTTCGTCCATTTCTTGACACCTCATGCTTTTGGCAGCTAGTTGGCTATTAATCACCTGGCTATTGGTGGGGGATGGATGGAGAAAGGGGATGTCTGCCAAGTCTGACTTTCCCTCATGCTTCCCACATATAAATGAGCACCAAAAAGTTATATTTAAAAGCACTTCATTTACTTATTCCACAAGTAATATCAAGTGTATACTGTGTCTTTGTCAGGCTCTGCACCAGACACGAGAAATATAATGCAGAGCAAACATAATCCTTACTCTATAGGGTAGTCACAATCTAGTACATCAGATATGCCAATTGGACACGGAAAATGTCAAATGAGTTCCGTAGAATCTGACCCACTCAGATTCCTTATTTACAGCATTATTGCTAGAATAATTAATTATCTGAGGAATGATTTGTTAGTGTTAGACTTTCTTTTTAGGGTAAACATCCAATGAAGATAAGGATCCTGTTACCACTGTAACCCCTAGCATAATGCCTAGCCCATCAGTAAATGCTCCACATAAACATGTGTGAAAGAAGGAAAGAACATATGGAGGAAGGGAAGGAGAAGGTAGGATGAAATAGAAAGAGGAAGAAAGAGAATAAGGGAGAGGTGATAGAGGAGGAAAGGAGAAAGGTAGGTTCGTATCTTGGGAGATGGGTGAAGCAACATTGTGAAGAAACACAGAGGGAATGTAGGGCATGTAGAGGGAAGCTGGTATTGGGAAAGAAAGGAAGTGGTTGAAAGTGAGGGGAGGTCAAGGTGGCCAGAGCTAAGCTGTACAGGAAGGGGGATGTTTCATTTGGGAAAATTCTGTGGCATTGCCTGGAGCTGCTGTGCTGGAGGCTAGGGACTAGCCACAAATGTGCCCCTCTGACCTGGGCTGAGAGGCATTCTGACTACAGAGAGCCATACCTCTGGCCTGAACTGGGCATGATGGGAAAGCTCAGGCCTGTGGTTAAAGCCATGCCAAGTGGGGTTGAGGATCTGGACTCTGGACCTAAGCAGACCTGATTTGCTTCTAGCCTGTGCTGCCAGGAATCTAGAGTTAGGTTTCTCTGAAGGACTGTTTGGATGGGGGGTTGTGTTAAGGAGGACCTGGCTGACACCTTCTATTAGAGGCAGCCCTGGACCCCCTCCATAAAGATATATTTAATCTTAGCTAACTAGTCCTCACAAACCATTGCTCTAGCTTACTGATTCTTGTCTTTATCGATAATAGCTTTAAAATTATATCTTTCTCACTGGTTTTAACTTCTATGTCTTCTATTTCATGTTGAATTTTGGTCTTAGCAATATTCCAAACAAACATTGTGATGGATGGTCTGAAAATCACAAGTGCGCGTATAGGGAGAACTGGGGAAAATAAACAGCATTGATGGAGCATATAATGTGCGTCAGGTCTCGTGCTAAGTGCTTTCGTTGCAATATTTCATCTGGTCTCTACAAAACAGGTACTGTTGTTGTCTCCAGTTGACAAGGAAGGAAACAAGCTCAGCTAGCTTAAGTCCCCTCTCTGAGGTCTCTCAATTGCCCCTCGAGGAAACAGGATCTGCATACGGAACTGACTCTAGTCAGACACAGGTACCCCAGCTGGAGGCAGGCCCTCTCCAACGGCAATGAGCTGAAATTATAGTTGAAACAAGGCAGGTGATTTTTACCTTAATAGTTAAATCTGTTCTCAAGGTTTCCTTCTCTAGTTTTGACAAGTGATCCTCATTTTTCATTTGCTATACTTACATAAAGCTTTCTTTAATTAATTTAAAAAGTAAAATTTTAGGAGAAAAACATTAAGTAATAGTGCAGTGGGTATCTGAGTAGGAAAGAAGAATCAAGATAGACACAGGTAATAAACTGTGGAATCCTGAGGACACCCTCAGAGCTTGGTTTTGACCTTCACCGTTGGGCTCTCTGACTCTCACCAACTGACCCTCATGGAGCATCCAGCTGGGGCTTGATGCATCCCACCTGGACTTTCCTAATCTGTCTCATCTTGGTGGCTCTGTCTGGTCCCTGGGTGCTAACCACAACCCCTCTCAACAGGGTAAACACAGGAATTAGGTAAAAGGTGGTTTGGCAAAGGTCAAGAGGGGAAATGTCTTCAGCTGCAGTTGGCTCAGGATATGTAGGGGCTTGCTGGGGAGGGATATCAAAGAGGAGGATCCCCACTGCCCACAGTACAGGACCTGGAAAAATCCAGAGAGGCAGCTGGGTCAGTGCACGCATTCTGAGAAAGTTTTCAGGAAAGAAAGGGTTGTTCGTTTACCAGAAGTTTGCAGCCGCAGAGATTTTCCGCTGTGTCATAGTGATGAAGGTGACATACTTCAAACTTTGTGGACCTACGACTCTCATCTTTATGTTCTTTACCTGGGCACAAGGTCTCATATTTCTAGGCACTCATTACATGTTTTGGATTCACTCTCTTTGCCACTTCACTTGCAAACCCTTTTATAAGGAAGAAGACATTCTACATAGAGGGCCACAATTAGGGTTGATTGGGCACCTAGCTCTGTGCCCCCACTACCAAAAACTAGATCAGCGGCAATCTACTTCCCAATGATTGCTGGAAGTTTTCTTCTGCGTGATCTAGTTCACACAGGGCCATTCCCTGGGCCAAGAGATAATCAGGTCCAAGACCTGCACGGCTCTAGCCAGTTCTTGGAAGAGGAATTATAAGCCTATCTTTTGATGTGTCTCTGCCCCCACTTCCCCACCCCCCCACCCCGTCCAAATAGCAGACACAAAAACACTGCTTTTGTGCAGTCCCCTCAGAAGCGAGGATCTTCTTATGTCAGCTAGTGTTACACCATAATACTTAACAGGCCAATAATGCCAAGTTACTTGGTTTGCTGATTTGAAAGTTCTATGCTCCTTGTGTTTGTGTTCAAGGTAAAAAGAGAACTAAAAGCTTGTTTTATTTTTTATTTATTTTTATTTTTAAATTTACATCCAAGTCAGTTAGCATATTGTGCAATGATGATTTCAGGAGTAGATTCCAGTGATTCATCCCCTATGTATAACACCCAGTGCTCATCCCAACAAATATTCTCCTTAATGCCCCTTGCCCGTTTAGTCCATCCCCCTACCCTCAATCCTCCAGCAACCCTCAGTTTGTTCTATTTAAGAGACTCTTATGTTTTGTCCCCCTCCCTGTTTTTATATTATTTTTGCTTCCCTTCCCTTATTGAACAAACATTTTTGAACAGATAATTCCTGTTGCTATACTATTAATAGTATTATGCTTAAGAGCACGGGTTCTATATTCACACTAATTTGAGTTTGATTTTCTGCTCTACCAACTTGGACAAGTTACTGAACCTCTGAGCCTCTGTTTCTTCATCTGCATGTGGTAATGCTAAGTCTCTTTTTTACTGCATGGAGCAGAGATTCCTTCAGACACACTCTATAATGAGCTTCTGTAAGGCCTGAAGAGGGAGGCAGGCATCTCATGCAAAGCTCAGAGCTGGGCTTTCAGAGACTAGACTTGGATCCCAGGGCATGAGTATACGGATCCTTTCTTTGGTGCCCAGCATTCACCTGGCTCAGCTCTTCTCCAAGAGCTGACGTCTTCTCAGGTCTGCATCTCTTCCTTCTGTGAACCAGTTTCTCCATCCTCCCCCTGGGTGTCTTCTCTCCACCTCACAGCTTCTGCTTACTTACACCTTTCCTTACTCATGCCCTCAACTCACACAGGCCCATCGTGGCTTCTCTGGCTTCTTGTCTTCCAAATTCAGTCTCCACAATTAACTGACTTCCTTTATATATCTCAACTTGAAATTTCTAAAAAGCAAGAATGTATTTGGACAAGGCTTTTTGTGTTATGCTACCCTAAAAACCGCTAGCGGACCAATGGGTTGATTGCTTTTGGGTCCACGTACCACCTCTGACCCAGTCGAGGTGTGTGTATACCTCTGACCCATGCATGTGTGTTTGAAAATGATTACATTGGAAAAATCAAAGCCACTGGGGGCAGCCCTCCTTCAGCCAAGGTGGTGGTCAAGGCAGTTTCCCTTAGAAGGGGTGGCAGACATAGTCATTGATGAATGTGGTAAAAAATAATAATAATAAATTTTAAAAAATCTCCTAAGGTTGTTGTAAAGATTAGGTGAGATAAAACTTGTAAAGGATCTGGCACAGAGCTAGGACACATAGGAAATGTTCAAAAAATGACAGCTATCATTCTTTATTATGTGACTCTTGCTGTCATTATTATTGTAATCTACCACTAGGGAAGGCTTGGTCCAAACATACAGGGCAAATTTGTAGGCTCCTAATGAACTAGGCACCGGGCAATTATTTTTCTTCAACACATTTAATTTAACTTCACTAAAAGGAGGGGGCAAGAAGGAACATAGGACCTCTGTGTGTGCAACATCAAGGAAGAAAAAAACCTCCCTGGAGCAAACATTACCAGTTTCTCTTCAATTATTTATTTTTAAAAAATTTTTTTGTTTATTTATTTTTGAGAGAGAGAGAGAGAGACAGAGTATGAGCAGGGGAAGGGCAGAGAGAGAGGGAGACAGAAAATCTGAAGCAGGCTCCAGGCTCTGAGCTGTCAGCATGGAGCCTGACATGGGTCTCAAACTCACAAACTGTGAGATCATGACCTGAGCTGAAGACGGATGCTCAACCGACTGAGCCACCCAGGCGCCCCTCCAGTTTATTTTTTAAACCCACAGATGTGATCCTGTAAGCCTGCCTAAATTCTTTTCATGGCTTCCCATTTTTCTTAAATAAAGACAAACCTCTTCCTAAGGCCTTGTGTGGTCTTCACCCCCTCTCCCTCCACCATGCACACACATGTACTCTTCCCAGCATTGGCCAGCACTGCTGAGCACATGGTTTGGGTACTGCAGGCACACTGGCCTGCTTCCAGGACCTGGGACACCTTGTTCACATTGCACAGAAAGGCCTTGCAACATGCTGTTCTGCCTACAACACTCTTCTCCTCCCTTCTCAGCCCTTTACTCCCCTTTTGGCTTTCTACTCGAGCATCAGGAAAGCTTTCCTTAAGACAGGATCTTCTGTGACATGCATTCATAGAATCAAATATCTTTGCTTTGGGGCATTGTCTCACTGATGGGACCAGGTGGTTCATGTCTGCCACTCTCACTAGACTATAAACACAGAAGAGCAGATAGTCTGGTTTTGCTCACCTTTGTGTCCCCCAAAGCCTATGGTGCCTAGAACAAGAAGGCACTCAAAAACTATCTGTTGAATAAACGAGTCAAAGATAGCTTTGTTATCAAATGCAACTAAATGATTGCCTGTCTCAGAAGTTATGACAAAACGGGAAGGCAAAAAATAATACAATATTAAGCTTTTTTTTTTTTGTCTCCGTTAAAAGCACACATACAGAGCTCACCGAATTTGGCTCTGTTTTATGCCCAAAGGAAATGGCAACATATTTTTAAAAACTGTTATTATACAGGCCACATTCATTGGTCAGAATGCAATAAATTTAGAAATTAACAAACAGGGAGCCAAAATAAGTCTATACTCCTGAAATATAAAAACACTTCTAAAGATCTGTTGGTTTAAAGAGGAAATAAACTACTTGGAACTGGACCACAATGAAAACAGCACACATCAAAGCCAATGGGATATGGCCAAAGCAATTTTCAGAAGAAAACTCTAGCCTTACATTTATTTATTAGAACATAAAAAATATTGAAAAGAAAAACAGAATGAAGCCAAAAAAGTGGTAAGAAATGAATTAATTGATATTGGAAAAGAAATTAATGAAATAGAGAAAAAACTCAGCAAACTTGATCAATAAAACTACAGGTTTGCTTAAGGCCAAAATTCATTTTGCTAGAACAATTAATAAAACAGAGAAAACAGTAGGTAATATTAGGCATGAAAAGGACAGATGTACACATATAAAGGGTGATTTTTAAAGGAAACATTATGAAGAAATTTATGCCCATGAACTTGAGACCCAGATGAGATGGATGATTTTTTTAGGAAAATATAAATAATCAGAACTTGTCCAAGAAGTAGAAAACATTAAATGAATAACCATTAAAGAAATTAAACCATTAGTTAAAACTATACCTCCTTCCCGCCCCAGCAAAAGGCATCAGTCTCAAAAGGCATATGTGCAAATTCTTCTTCTCAGATACAGAAGAACAAATAATATGTTTATGAACTTTGGGATATAGAAGGCCCTCTTAAACAAATCATAAAAATAGCAAGCCATGAAAAAGTGTGCCTGGGTGGCTCAGTCAGTTAAGTGTCCAACTTTAGCTCAGGTCACGATTTCACAGTTTGTGAGTTTGAGACCTGCGTCAGGCTCTGTGCTGACAGCTCAGAGCCTGGAGCCTACTTCGGATTCTGTGTCTCCTTTTCTCTCTGCCCCTCCCCTGCTCACACTCTGTTCTCCCTCTTTCTCTCTCCCTCAAAAATAAACATTAAAATTTTCTTAAAAGTTTAAAAAAATCTGTTAAAAAAAGATGAATGAATTCCACACAGCAAAACTAAAAACTTCTCTATGACAGAAGACACAATTAACAAAATTAAAAGTCAAGTTATGGTCTAAGAGAAAATATTTGAAGATGAATGTATATGCATATACACACACACATAGGCATATGTGTGTATGCAAAATTATGTAACAAACAAATGAATATTACCCTAGTGTTATGGACTGATTATGTCTCCTCCCCACCCCCATCTCACCCCCAGATTCATATGCTGAAGCCCTAACCCATAATGTGATAATATTTAGAGATAGGGCTTTTAGGAAGTAATTAAGGTTAAATAATCATAATCTAATAGAATTCGTGGTCTTATAAGAAGAAGAAGAGGGAAGTCTTTCATGTTTCATATGCAAGCACCAAAACAGGCCCAAGTGGGTACAAAGTAACAAGACTTTGTAACCCAAGGGTAGAGCTTTCACTAGATGCCCACCTGGCAGGCAGCTTGGTTTTGGACCTTCCTGCCTCCAGAACTATGCAAAACCAAATTTCTGTTGTTTAAGCCAGTCTATGGTATTTTGCTATGGCAGCCCAAGCTAATGTAGGCGTTTGGTTATGTAAATCCATAAGAAAAAAAAATGATAGAAAAGAAGTCAAGATATGAACAGGAAATTCACAGAATAGATATGGTCACCAAACATAAGAAAAATGGTTAGCAATACTAAAATCCATTTATAAGAACCATCACATTGGCCAACTTTATAGAGTTGATAATCTTCTGAATTAACATGGATGTGGGGAAATAAAGTATAAATTGTCAATAGTGACTTTGGAGGTAAATGGGACCATTTTAAAATATAATAATACCACAATTCCACTCCTTTGTATCCATTCCTGGAAGACACCAGCCACACATAATATGTTTATCAAAGCATTATTTCAGAGAGTGAAACTTCTTTTTTTAAATGTTTTTAACATGTATTCATTTTTGAGAGACAGAGACAGAGCACAAGTGGGGGAGGGGCAGAAAGCATGAAAGAGAATCTGAAGCAGGCTCCAGGCTCTGAGCTGTCAGCACAGAGCCCGACGCAGAGCCCAAACCCATGAACCGTGAGATCATGACCTGAGCCAAAGTCGGACACTTAGCCGATTGAGCCACCCAGGTGCCCTAAGAGAGCAAAACCCTTAAAGGATAAGGTGATGGCACTGGCAGTGTGGTCAACCAGAGAGAGGCTGAACCCAGAAGGGGCTGAGAATTGAGCTGCCGAGAATGCCAGAGAGGTTGTTGTATTGAGGCATGGTTGTTCCTGAGAGAGGGCTGCAAAGCCGACTGCCTGAGTCACCAACTGGCCACAGCACCCACAGGGATGCAGCTGAAATTGAATCAGGCTGGTGGCACTAGGAGTGCTGCCTAAACCCAGAAAAGTAAATGACTAGTTACCAGCCTCAGGCTTCAGCTGCCCGTGCCTGTGGGGCAAGAAGTAAACAGGTGGACAAGAGGCATCACCCTGGAGACGAGAGGAGGGATAGGACATGGCCCCAAGGACTCTGGCTCTTCCATTTGTCCAGGAAGCACTAAAAGCCATATCATTCCCCCTTATATCCAGAGACCATCTTAGAAGAAGGGCAGGACTAAGATACAGAGCATTTTATCCAAGAAAAATAGTGCACCATCTAGAAAGGAGCTGTTGGAATGATCAGATTAGACTACACTTTAAATCAGATCGAACCAAGCAAATCTTTCCTCCTACCCACCAATGGATACGATTTGGTGAGAAAACCAGATCAGCATGGAAATGACATTTTTCTTTGAGTATCTGAGTTATGAAATGCGTGCGTTTTGTGCTGTCTTCTGCTTTTTATTTTCTTTCATGCAAGTACACAATGAAATCTCAAAGTTCCCAAAGAGAAGGCATTAAAATGTTTCAATAAGCAAAATGTTGATTTCATAAAAACAAATGACAGAAAGCTCTTGCATTTCGAAAGTAACCTCCAAAGACTGTGATGACCTCTCATTTCAAGAGCCACACCTCAAGAGGGAAGTGAGCAACAGGTGTGGGGACTGGAAAGCCCTGAGGATTCCCAGGAGGCCAGTCTTGGCCTATTCCAGGGAGAGTAGGGATTTTTGTGTTGATTCCAGTACTCTTTGTGGTGATGATTAGTGCAGTATTGATCTTATTAGCTAAAGAGAAGAGAAGTGAATTTCGGAAAGAGCCTAAATGACTTCCACCCTGATTGGAATAAGATAACAATAATAATTAGCATCATGATTAGTATATATCTTGCATGCTTTATCATGCTGAATGTTCACTATAATATTATAAATAACTATTATTATTATCTCCCATTTTACAGATGGGGAAGCAGAGGCTTAGAGAGGGATTGTCTGTAAATATGACTACCAATTTCCCCATCCCGCTATGCAAATGGCCCTCGTCCCACCAAGTGTTGCTTCTCTACAGTATTTCCCTTTTTCCCTTGAGTTTCAGCTGGGCATGACTGCTTTGTACAGACTAGATTGGAGATGATGCTGGGCCCATTCTGGTCTATGTTGTAAGATGACTGGCAATTTTCATTTTTGTTCTCTTGAAAGCCGGCTGCCATGTAAAGAAGTCTCACTAACCTGTTGAGAGAGACCTCACAGAAAAGGAGGTCCAGTTTTTGTGAGAGACTAAAAAAAGAGAGAAAGGTTCAGCCAGTCCCCAGTGATTCTAGCCCTCCCTGCTGAGACGCCAGACATGTGAGTGAGGCCTTCTTGGTTATCTGAACCCTAGCCAAGCTCACTGATGAATTCAGCCATGTGAATGACCCCAGTGGACACCATGTGGGGTACAAGAATTGACTCAGCAGACTCACAGAATTATAATGAATAATGAAATGGTTATTGTTTCAAGCCACTAAGTTTCAGAGTGTGTTGTTATACAGCAATAAATATCCAAAACAAGAGGTTAGAACTTCACCGAAGGTCATATGCCTCACAAGTGGCAGAGCCAGGACTTGAGGCCACATCTTTCTGACTCCATTGCCCAAGCTCTTAACGGCTGAGTGACACTAAACCGGAAGCTGCATGACCAAAGGTCATACATCATTAAAGATATAGAGATTATTGGCAGAGGTCTGCTCAATCACAGTTTATGAGAGCTGAGGAAAGAATGAGGAGGAGAAAAAGGACACACTAACCCTGGAAATGAGCTTCTAGAAGTTAGAAAAAAGGACTTTTATTCATCAAGGATTTATTGAGCATCTATGATGCTTGAGGCAATTCTCTAATTGCTCTGGGGGGATTCCAAAGTGAATGTACTTGATCTCAAGAAGATATCAACTTAATTAGGGAGAAGAAAAGTGAATAAAAATAACACTATTACATGTAAAATGGTGCAGCAACTATTGAAAACAGTCTGTTGGTTCCTTGAAAAATTAAAAATAGAATTAACATATGATCCAGCGATCACTACTTCAAGCAAAAAAATTGTTCAAATAGGTATCTGTACACACATGTTCGTGGCAACGTTATTCAGTAACCAGGTGGAGGTGACCCAAGCATCCATCAAAAGATGAACAGATAAACAAAATGCACTATATACATACAATGTCATATTATTCAGCCCTAAAAAAGAAGGAAATTCTGACACATTCCACAGCATTGGATGGACCTTGAGGACATTAGGCTAAGTGAATTATGCCAGTCATAAGAAATACTGTAAGATTTTGCTTACATGGGGTATCTAGAGTAGTCAAATTCATAGAGACAGAAAACAGAATGGTGGTTGGGGGCTGGGGAGAGGAGGAAATGGGGAGTTATTGTTTAATGAGTGCCAAGTTACAGTTTGGGAAGATGAAAAAAGTTCTGGAAATGGATGATGTTGATGGTTGCAAAACAGCACAAATGCACTTAATGCCACAGAACTGGACACTTTGGAAAGGTTAATATGGTAAATTTTATGTTATGTATATGTTAGTACAATGAAAAAAGAAATGAATTATTTAATATAAAAACATGTAACACTCTACAAGGCAGAGAGTGGTAAAGGGATAAATACTGGCAGGGAGAAGAGAAGCTCCCTATAAGGAGGGCTCCTTATAGGCCAGGAGCTGCACTAGCTTCCTCCCTACTTGGTGTCTTCCCAATCGCCCAGGGAAGTGATAGCATTATACCTCCCGCTCTCAGGAAGTAAGTTTATAGATTTAATTGACCATGCAATGTGTCTTATAAACACAATTTACCACAATGTTACAAAAGGGTTCAAAAGTTTTAAGAGTTAGTGTGAGAGATCCAGAATGTGTATCTGAGGAAAGGTGGAGATGTTGCGGGGGGGGAGTGAGGGGGGGAGGGGAAGGGTGCAGAGATGAGTTTCTTTTTTTTTTAATATTTACAAATTAGTTCTATAGAGGAAAATGCACTGATTTTTTTTAAAGCTAATATTTTTTAGTTACAAACAGAGAGGGTGGGAGGCAAACCATAAGAGACTCTTAAATACAGAAAACAAACAGAGGGTTAATGGGGACAGGGTGGGGGAGAGGGGAAAATGGGTGATGGGCATTGAGGAAGGCACTTGGGATGAGCACTGGGTGTTGTATGTAAGCGATGAATCAAGGGAATTTACCCCCCAAACCAAGAGCACGCTGCATACACTGTGTGTTAGCCAACTTGACAATAGATTGTATTAAAAAACAAAAATTAAAAAATTAAAAAATTTCATTATTTTTACTACAAAAATAGTAAACAATTATGCAGAACATAAAAAAAATTAAGGTGAGAGAAGAAAATAAAAGCTCTGCATGATTTCACCCCCAGGGATGTTGTTAATTTCAATATCCATCCTCCCAGGATTTTTCTCTGACTATATAGGTATTCCCTCAAATTGAAAACATAAACCACGTGTACTTTTATGTCCTGACCTTTAAATATTAATGTATAAGGGAAACATTTTTCCCACATCACTAAGTATTCTTTAAAGCTTGATTTGTGGGGCACCTGGGTTGCTCAGTCAGTTAAGCATCCAGCTCTGATTTCGGCTCAGGTCATGACCTCACGGGATCATGAGATTGGGCTCTGCACCAGATTCTGCGCTGACAGCATGGAGCCTGCTTGGGGTTCTTGCTCTCCCTCTCTCTGTTCCCCCTCCCCACCCCACTTGCACACACACACTCTCTCTCTCAAAACAAATTAATAAACTTTTAAGAAATAAAAATAACAAAACTTGATTTGTAATGATTTGCAATAATTTTCGGCCACATAGACAGGCACAAAAATCAAACCTCTCTTATTCAACATTTAGAGGGTTTGCATTTTTTCTCTTTAAAGTGACACTGCAATTACCACTCATATATTATAAATCTTTACACCACATATCTGATTATTCCCTTAGAATAATTCCTAGAATTTCACCAAATGTTTTGATGCCACTGTCAGAGACAAAAACAAAAACAAAAAAACAAAAAAATTGGTCCAGAGAGAACTCTAGTTTTGAGCCAGGATGGTAAGTCTACTATTTTATATAAAGATGCATCTTTGGATTATGCTCTTAAAAATTATCTGTGCCTCTCTTGCCTCTGATAGTTCAGATACATTTATGCATAATTTATTTATAGTTCAGCTAAGGAAGTAATGTCTGTACAGTTCAGACCAGTAAATCAGTCGGTATGGTTTCATCTTGGCACATCACATCGCTTGGCACGTGACAGGTATTCAATAAAAATTTGTCGAATGAATGTCTGTGAAATGAAATCTTTCATAAATAAAGATACTTTCAGCATGAACGTGGGGACCTAAAATTGAAACTGAGAAATTACAGTGCTTTCACTCCAGCGTACGAGTCACAGGCCCAGATGGCTCTGTGCAGGATTTGTGGAGAAGCACCGCTCTGTAATGACTGCAGTCTGGGGGAGCGGTCTCCGCGGAGTTGGAGCGAATCTTCTGGTGTAGGGTCTAACAAAGCAGCTGCTCTCTCAGCCACTGGAGAGGGAGTGCCGAGCTCCTCTGGGGAGGAGCAGCGTGGGTGGCCACAGTTTCTCGGCCCTCCTCCAGTTGTGCGCAGACAGCCTACGTTACTCCTGTCTCTTTTGTGTCACCAGAGCCCAGGGGATGGCAAGAAGTCTGCCCAGGAGAGTGTAAAACCACGCTTTTACTGGAAGAATTTTCAGAATGGCAACATACATGGGGATGACTGGAGATTTCAGAAATGATACCCAGAAACAGCAAAATATGAAACAAAAAGGTCCTCTGAGATTTGGCACCCTAAGTCATTTACTTCTGTCCCTCAAAGAGGGCTCCGTTTTCTAGAAGCCACTTCCACACAGAACCTCAACAAAGATGCTCGTCAGAGTTTACAGAGCTGACTTCCATGAGGAAGTTTTCTGATCTACACTTGGACATGAGATTGTGACCAGGAAGCACTGTGTGGAGCAGAGGAGGCTACAATGAGTGGTGGAAAGAAAGAGGCAGTGAGGGTCAGTGGAACCTGAGACTCAGTTTTGAGCCTTTCTAAGTGACCTGGGTCGGGTCCCTGAACTCATTCATTCATTCATTCAACAAACATTTGAATGTGCTATGTGCTAGAGCATTACCATCAAAAAGAAATATAAAGTAAGTCACACGTGTGATTTAATTTTTTCTAAAAATGACTTTTAAAAAGTAAAATGAAACAGGTGACATTAATATTAATATATTTTATTAAGCCCAATATGTTCAAAATATGTCCACTGCACCATGTAATCAATATAAAAAATTATTGGGGCACCTGGGTGACTCAGTCTGTTAAGCTTTGGACTCTTGATTTCGGCTCAGGTCATGATCTCATGCTTTGTGAGATCGAGCCCCATGTCAGGATCTGCACACCTCCTTGGGATTCTCTCTCTCCCTCTCTCTCTGCACCTTCCCTGCTTGTGTTCTCTCTTTTCCTCCCCCCAAAAAAATTAAAAATTGTTTATGAGATTTTTTTACGTTCTTTTTTCCATATCAAGTCTTCAAAATCCCATGTATGTTTTACATTTAATGGCATGTCTCACTTCAGACACTAAGTTTTCATTGGAAATAGTCAACCTGTATTTAGATTTCATAAACTTTGTAGTTGAAAAAGTAGACTCACATACCTGAATTGTTCCAAGCATGCTTAGATGTTTCCCAATAACTGAATTCGATTTGAAACTTAAATTCATTAAAATTTAATATAATTAGAAATTCAGTTGCTCAGTCTCATTTGTCACATTTCAAATGCTTAGTCACTATATGTGTGGCTAGTGGCTACTGCATTGAAATGCATAATTCTATAGTTTAGGATGCGGACTTGCTTAAGACGTTGAACTCTGTCCTCTAGATTTTAATCCAGTGGGGAATTTGGGCCAAGAAGCTAATAATTACGACGTAAGAAGCCTTGTTATCTAAAGCAGTTGGGTCTAGAGATTCATTTTTAGCCAGTTTAGTTAGGAAGAATGGTGAAAAGGGTACCTAACTTTAATGTTTTTTAAACTTAAAACCTATACATCCCCAAAGGCAAGGAAATTAAAAGCAAAAATGAACTATTGGGACCTCATGAAGATAAAAAGCTTCTGCACAGCAAAGGAAACAACCAACAAAACTAAAAGGCAACCAACAGAATAGGAAGATATCTGCAAATGACATATCAGACAAAGGGCTAGTATCCAAAATCTATAAAGAGCTCACCAAACTCCACACCCAAAAAACAAATAATCCAGTGAAGAAATGGGCAGAAAACATGAATAGACACTTCTCTAAAGAAGACATCCGGATGGCCAACAGCCACATGAAAAGATGCTCAACGTCGCTCCTCATCAGGGAAATACAAATCAAAACCACACTCAGATATCACCTCACGCCAGTCAGAGTGGCCAAAATGAACAAATCAGGAGACTATAGATGCTGGCAAGGATGTGGAGAAACGGGAACCCTCTTGCACTGTTGGTGGGAATGCAAACTGGTGTAGCCGCTCTGGAAAGCAGTGTAGAAATATATCCCAAATAAACAGAGAAAAGCCCAAATATTTGTGTACAATAGCAGATTTCACACTTGGTCTCACGACCTTTTTATACTCCTAAAAATTTATTGAAGACCCCAAAGAACTATTGTTTACATGGCTTATGTCTATCAATATTTACCATATTATAAATTAATACTAAGGTGTCTAAATATATACTCATTTGGAAGTAACAAGTCATTAAAGATACTGGCAAGGATGTAGAGAAACGGGAATCCTCTTGCACTGTTGGTGGGAATGCAAACTGGTGCATCCACTCTGGAAAACAGTGTGGAGGTTCCTCAGAAAATTAAAAATAGACCTACCCTATGACCCAGCAATAGCACTGCTAGGAATTGACCCAGGAGATACAGGAGTGCTGATGCATAGGGGCACTTGTACCCCAATGTTTATAGCAGCACTCTCAACAATAGCCAAATTATGGAAAGAGCCTAAATGTCCATCAACTGATGAATGGATAAAGAAATTGTGGTTTATATACACAATGGAATACTACTTGGCAATGAGAAAGAATGAAATATGGCCTTTTGTAGCAACGTGGACGGAACTGGAGAGTGTGATGCTAAGTGAAATAAGCCATACAGAGAAAGACAGATACCATATGTTTTCACTCTTATGTGGATCCTGAGAAACTTAACAGAAGACCATGGGTGAGGGGAAGGGGGGAAAAAAGTTACAGAGAGGGAAGGAAGCAAAACATAAGAGACTCTTAAAAGCTGAGAATAAACTGAGGGTTGATGGGGGGTGGGAGGGAGGGGAAAGTGGGTGATGGGCACTGAGGAGGGCACCTGTTGGGATGAGCACTGGGTGTTGTATGGAAACCAATTTGACAATAAATTTTATATTAAAAAAAACTTAAAACCTATAAAAGTACATTCATTCACCAATTTTATAGGGTATAGACAGGGGTTTTTCTGAATAAGGGTTTACTGACTGGAGTTTTCGGTTACCTCTCTTGCATAAGTCAGATTCATTTTGCAAGAACAATAATTTTCAAGAATTGGGGGAAAAAATCAGAGTTGTAAATGAAGACTAAGGTCAGAGGCTGGTTATAGCAAAGGAAGAAGCTGGCTGTAGCCACTGGAGAAGCCACATGGGCAGGGACCTTTAGCACTGGTGAATGTGGCAAGACACTGTTCACTGCCTCCTCATCCATCATCCCCATTCTCTCCTCTGCCAAAGAGAACTCTGGTTTTATTCAGAAAGTGAGTAGAGATCCCTTGACCTCATGGAAGCTGGCCGTCTACCCCAGACTGAGGGGATGACTCATGAAGGGCTTAAATCTTTGCCAGTAATTTGCTAGAGGTAAGCATATGATTCAGTTCTGGCCAATGAGACTTCAGGGAAAAGCTGCTGGAGAGCTTGTCAAAGATGTTTCTTCTTAGATGGGAAGACAGCCCCAGGAGGAGAATGTCCTTGGCTCTCACCCTTTCTTCATGCTTGAAATGCATTGCTGTGCAAATTGCAGTCGCCATCTTGTGACTATGGGGAAATTAGCCTGAGGGCATGCAAAAAACAGGGTAAAGGAAATATCTTGCCCTTCCCCCTCCCCCCCCCCCCCAGGATATATGTGCGTAGTTATAGTAACCATGGACTCCGTGTTTTGTGAGATAATTAAGCTTCTTCATTGATTAAGCCACCATTATCAAGCTTTTATTTTGGAAGGTGAATGCATCCTAAACCCATATTTTTCTCTAGGTCACAGAATATACCTTCCAGATAGGTACCATGATAAAGATACTATACAGCATCTGAAACACACAATGACTCAACAACCAGAAACCAGACATTTGTCATTGAATCTTCTTATTTTCTCTCATTGGGAAAACAACAAAGATGTCCTTTGTTGATTTCAACTTGAGACAGCTCTTCCACAGTTGGTCGTATATAACGAGAACTCAGTGAACCATCACTAAGCATGATTCCTCTTTTCCTTTACAATCTTACCTAGTCATCAAGGTCCCTTGAGGTCTACCTTCCCCATGAATGCTCTGTGATTCCCTCTAGCCCCCAGGGATGCTTCCTCATGAGGACACATAGTACTTATTTACTTGGTACTTCATTTTCTCTTGTAGCACCTTTTGTTTCTTTATCCTAACTTCACTTTTTATGTGTTTAACTATCTGGAGGGAATGCACTATGTGTTATAGTTCTTTTTATCTTCCATGGCATCTACCACCAGGCAGGCACTTGGGTGGTATTCAGAATGTCTCTAAAATAGGTCAGTGAAGCAATGAAAAAATAGGCCAGCTATTCTCACTCTTTTGATCATGGAGTGGTATTTACCTTGAATAGTTTCAGCCAGCTGCGAATTGGTGATCTGGATTATTGTTACCGCATTTTATAAGATCGGATTCTTACACAGATTCTTATGTTCAATGCCAATCTCTAACTCAATATTTCCCCCCAATTCTTAAGACTTTTACCAGTTTTGGATTCATGATATTCTTAACCATTTGGCTGATGCTCTCATTTCCCCCCAAGGTATCTTATTTATTTATTAAAAAAATTTTTTTTATTAGTTTTCTTTATTTTTGAGAGGCAGAAAGAGACAGAGCACATGTGGGGAAGGGGCAGAGAGAGAAGGGGACACAGAACCGGAAGCAGGCTCCAGGCTCTGAGCTGTCAGCACAGAGCCTGATGCAGGGCCCAAACTCACCAACTGTGAGATCATGACCTAAGCCGAAGTCAGATGCTCAACTGACTGAGCCATCCAGGTGCCCCACCCCCAGATTTCTTTTACTCAGATTGCAAAGAACTTATTCTGAACCACTTTCTGTTCCTTTCTTGAAGATCATTTCTTCTCACATTTCTACCACCCAGGGACAAGAATCCTTCAGACACTCATTGTGACCTATGTGCCACCACCCCTCCATCCCCCAAACTGGACAGCCTCTGAAGGAAGGCCTGGATGGAGAGAAGAAGCCAGACTGTAGTGTTTAGAGTTGGTACAAAATGGGACCAAAACTAGTGTGGGGTGTTCTGCCTGGGGCAGCCAAGAACTGAAACAGCCTGGATCCCCAGGGAGTGCTAGCAGTACAAACACAGGAAGCCAGGGGCCAACACCAGTTTCTAGAGGTAAACAGAAAGTATAAAGGTCAGCAGCTCTGCAGAAGCTGGAATGAGGTGGGAGGAGGCTGGAATAGGAGCGGGGAGGGTCCCGGGCCTTTCCAAGAAGAGCCTGGAGTAGCCTCACTTCGCATTATCAGTTAGAACACACATGGCACACGAAAATGTTGCCCTGGTGCACACCAAAGAAAGAACAAGAAGACACTTCCTTTTGCATCTTTTTCAATTCCCAGCCCCACATCTTTATAGTTGATTTTGTCAGGCTATTCTATTTATTAAACAAAGTTAATTCCCTCCATATCCTCTGAGGACTGGGTTGTCCCAGAGTCAGCAGGCCACTTGCCAGGCTGCCTGCACATTTGCAATTGAAGGACACTGTCACTTTGGACACTTCCAAGGACTCCAGGAGGATGGTGGTTTCCCTAGGCTGCCTGCTTTCTGGAGTGCCTCTAACATGCCTGGTCTCAACAGGAAGTAGACAAGGAGAAAGAAGGAAAGAAGGAAAGAAAGAAAGAAAGAAAGAAAGAAAGAAAGAAAGAAAGAAAGAAAAAAGAGGGAGGGAGGGAGGAAGGAAGGAAGGAAGGAAGGAAGGGAGAAAGAAAGAAAGAAAGAAAGAAAGAAAGAAAGAAAGAAAGACAGGCAATAAAATCTGGACAGCAAAATGCTAGTGTAAGAGGCTACTTAGAAAAACAAACAGATCTATATCTAGTCCTAGAACAGCAGCAATGTCCAGAGGGCAGCCAAAAGCCCAGTGGAGCAAGTAAAAGATAACAGACAGCAAGCAGCAGGCAGCAACTGACAGATCTCTCCGAGCAAGCAGGAGGCAGTCTGAGCAATTACACAGGGATGAAGCTGAGACCCACAGAGCAATGAAAAGAGATGGAACAATGCCAACAAAGACTTAGGGGTAAACGGGGGCATCAGAGGGAAATATGAAAAAAGCTTCGTATTTGCCATAGATTCCATATAAAGAAAGTTCCAGATCAAAAAGATAGATTGGGTCATCTAGGAGGAAGGGAGGAGGATGGGAATGAATTTTTCAGTACAATTGCTTAGAAAACTTCTAATTTTTTTTTTCCTTTTTACAAAGATGAGCTCAAAATGAGATCATTGGAGACATTGTCACTGCAGCCCACAGCTGTCATAGTAAAGTAGGAAGGGCAAGGCTTTCTGGAACTTCCAGGCTTACCTAGACTCATTAGGGGTCTCCCTGAGGTCTTAGAAATCTGTTCCTCATGGCCCTGGACTGGGCTGGCTGCTGCAGTGACAGAACAATGAGGCAGGTGCAAGGAAGAATTCTGGTTCCTGAGTGCAATCTGGAAGACCTTGATTTATAAGGCAAGTTTTCACTGGCTGGAAAGACCATCAGTCTAGGCATAGAGTTGATCTCCAGGGGGCATTGTGATTGATTTGATGGGATAAGATAAGGGTGTCCATGTATAGGACAGTAACTCTCCTTATTTGTACCAAGAAACCTCTGTGAAGCCATGGAATTGTTTAGGTATGCAATGCTCAGCACTTCTTTGGCATTTAGCCTCCCTCCCCTCCCTTGACCTTCTGCCACATCCTCTGGCCCATTTCCAATCCTGGATCATTTCCATGATCCACTTTCTCCACGTTGCCCTGGAGCCCCCAAGCCCACCATGTGACATAGTCTGCCAGGTGCCATCTGACTGAGTGCTTACAGACACCTTACTGGCCTTCTAACGATTTCTCATCTATTTCTTTAAAAAAAAATTGTTAATGTTTTTATTATTTTTGAGAGAGAGACAGAGTACAAGTGGGAAGGGGTAGAGAGAGAAGGATACACAGAATCTGAAGCAGGATCCAGGCTCTGAGCTGTCGGCACAGAGCCCGATGTGGGGCTCGCACTCGTGAGCCACGAGATCGTGACTTGAGCTGAAGTCGGACGCTTACCCAACTGAGCCACCCAGGTGCCCCATTCTCATCCCTTTCTGAGTACACTGAGAAATACTATATGATTCTGCTTATCTGTGGTACTTTGAGCAGTCAAATTCATAGAGACAGAAAGTAAAATGGTGGGTGCCAGGGGCTGGGAAAAGGGGGAATGGAGAGTTATGGTTGAATGGGTTTTGAGTTTTAGTTTTGCAAGAGGATAAAAGTTCTGGAGTGATTGGTTGTGATGGATGAACAACAGTGTGAATGTACTCAATGCCACAGAGCTGTAGACTTAAAAATGGTTACGATGGAAAACATGGTTAAAATGGTAAACTACTTATTATATATATTTTACAGCAATTTTTAAAAAAATAAATTTAAGGGCGCCTGGGTGGCTCAGTCAGTCAAGCGTCCAACTCTTGATTTTGGCAATGGTCACGATCTCACGGTTGTGGGATCAAGCCCTGCACTGGGCTCTGCGTTGGTGGTGCAGAGCCTGCTTGGGATTCTCTCTCTCTCCCTCTCTCTCTGCCCCTCCCCCAGGCGTGCATTCTCTCCATATAAAGAAATAAGCTTAAAAAAGGTTAAAATTAACAATAAATAAATTAATAAATTTAATAAAAAGGAGGATGCCCCTTCTCCACCCCAGATTACTCCATCAGAATCTCCAGAGTGGAGACTATTTTTCATTCGTCCAACAGATAGCGGCTCTGCACCAGGCACTGAGCGAGGGGCTGGGGACGCTGACCTGAAGCACGTACCCACCCTCCACCCCCACCCCCCCACCCCCGCCTTGCAGAGCTCATAGCTCCGTGAATGGAACTGGTCCTTTTCATGCAGTTGCAGGAGGGGGAAATGCAGAGTGTGTATGGGAAATGAGAGGGCCGTTCTCAACCCTGGGGTCAGAAGGGAGAAGAGAAGTGGGCAGCACTGAGTTATCTCTACCTGCTTACAGCCCTCTGCTGTTTCACCCACTCCGTGCACCTGGAGTGTCGGCTTCCACTACTGAAACATTTGGTGGGTTTAAATGCCCCCACCCCTCATGTACACACTCATGTTTTTGGAGGTTTATAGTGAGTTGTTTTTTTTTTTTTTTTACTGTATGTATTTATTATTATAAAATCCTAACATCAAAACTACTATGAAAAAAAAACACTGCGAATTAAACTAGGACTTGATGTTTAAAAAATCTTGTAGTGTTTCTATTTTGCACTTACTGAAAGAATACATTTATAATTAGGCATAGATTTTTAAAAATCATGCATTGATCTGGTGCAAGTAGTGAGTTCTTAATTGCTAAGCACTAGGGCATACTCCGTGTGGCAGAGGTAATGGTGTGGTTTAGCCAGCCTTGTTCCATCTTCCTCTTCCAGGGCACTCAGGAGCAACTCTTTTCTCCTCCCTCCCTCCCTGTGAGGTGCCTACGTTCTAGCCAATGGGGTGTGGGGAGAAGTGATGCAGGCCACTTGTAAGGCAGACCCTTAAACCCCCCAACCCCCGTGCTCCAGCTCCCTCCTCGCCTTTCTTGGCATCAAGGACAACTCCCGCTTGATAAGGACAAGCCACAGGGAAGGGTCTCCTGACCAGCACTGGTCTCACTGTGAGTGAAAAACAAACCTTTACTGGGTTAAACCAAATGAGAATTTGTTTTTTTGTTTTCTTTTGTTTTTTTCCTGTGGCAGCTGCTGGCTTTACATAGCTGAGGTGTTCTCCATTTCTGTTCATTCACTCAGTGAATGCTTTTCCAGCACTGACCATAGTGCCTGGAATGTAGCTGCGAGTGTTCTCACCACCCCTGTTTTCTCTTCAGAGTCCAACTGGGGATCATCCTCCTGAGATTCGCTCTCTTTACCTGGTGGTCACAAGGCTTTCTGCGGAGTGCCCTCTTACCTCCATGGCGTTGTTCATTCTCCTTCCGCACTCATAAAAAGAAAGGCATTTCCAAGCATTTCACCCTTGGTGTCTCTCCTTGTCTAACCTTGAGTGTCAGTGCAAGGGGAGGGAGTACCTTTGGAGAACCTGGTGCCATGATGCAGATGTGACGCCTGTAAGAGGAGAGGGGAATGAAGGAGGATCGGGTAGGAATCGCCCCAGGCTGCCTGGCAGCTCTGAGAAACTTTCTTGGTCAGGCTGATGAGCTCCAGAGGAAAGAGTACCTGTTTGAGGACTCCCCCGCTGGGCAAGAATGAGCTGGCTCTAGTACCTTTTACCTTTGCTGTGCTCTGACACTGGCCAGGAGCAACCAGGGGAGCGTCAGCTCAGCAAGAAGGCAGCATGGATCCTGGAGGGGCAGCAGCTGGAGGCTGTCAGCTCCTGTAATCCTCACATCTGGTTCTCTGGAGGAAGATCCAAGGGTGCGGTCTTCTGGCTGCCACATCCATCTCCTTCCTATCTCTTGTTCACACTGTTTCTCCTCTGAGAGGCTCCAGCACACCCACAGTTCCAGCGTGTCCACTTCCACTTGACATTCTGGGAGGGTTAAGTGGGAGACAGACCATCTGGGAGAGTGTACTTGGGATCCGCAGTTCAGTTCAAACTTTTCCTTCTTTGTGAAGACATTCTCCCCCAAGTACCCCCACTCTGTAGCACTTGTGCTCCCACCACTGTCTCTGCACTTGCCAGATTCTGTTTGTTTTTTTTTTTAATCTATTTTCCCTAATGGTTGTGAGCATTACTACACATATTTGTCTCTGCATCCCTGTAGCTTGATGCTGTATGAGACATACGGTAGGTCCTCAGTTGTTGGTTGGACAAATTAATTATACAGAACTAACTGTTGGGCTGACAATATAAGGTGTGGAAAAGTGAACAAGTTAGGAGCAAAGAAACCGTTCAAGTCCTAGCTCCAACACTTACTAGCATTGTGAACTTGGGCAAGTTAGTTAACATCTTTGACCCTTATTGTCTTGTCTATAAACAAGGAAGTGACTTTAATTAAGTTATCCACTTTAATGCAAGCATTCACATGCGCTAGCTCAATGGCAGTTACCTGCACACCCCAATAACAAGGTTATTGTGAACATCAGCAAAAGCCTTGGATGTGAAGGCACTAGGCAAACTCTAAAGCTCTGTGTAAGACTTGAAATCTTTACCACCTTTGTGCACACAAATCCCAAATATTTAGTTCTATGCTAGCTTTTGTCCCGAGTTCCAGGCTGGCACATCCAATCAAAGACTCCCTTTGTTCACAACAAACTTGTAGGCAAATGTCTTATTTCGGTATTTATTGCTCTCTAAATCAGGCTCTATCCGTCTTTTCTGGCCTCATCGTACACTGCTTCCCCATAAGACACACTCTTTGCAGGGGTCAAAAAGGCCGAGTTCCGCAAACAAACCTGAGCAACCCAGACCGTGAACTTTGGCTGACGATTGCCCTCTGCTTTGGGAAGGCTTCATTCCTCCCTGCCTACAGAGATCTTGCCATACTTAAAATCCAATCTCACACCCCACGGCCAGAAGTCTTTTGTGTCTACTGACATCAAAGTGACCTCTCTCTCTCTCTCTCTCTTTTTAAAATGTTTATTTATTTGTTTTTGAGAGAGAGACAGAGAGACAGCATGCGTGCACACACTGTCAGCACAGAGCCCAACCCTGGGCTCAAATTCACAAACCGTGAGATAATGACGTGAGTCAAAATCAAGAGTCAGAGCTTAATCGACTGAGCCACCCAGGTGCCCCCAAAGTGATCTCTCTTTAGGTCTTACTTCTACTACTTCTATTGGCAATACGGCCAGTACTACTAATACCACTCTCATTACTAACATTTAGTTAAAAGGCTTCCTGGGTTTCTGTCCCTTGATTCTACCACGTACTAACTGTGTGACGTTGGGAATGTTAATCTCTCTGTATTTTAGTTTTCTCATCTGTAAAATGGACATTGATTCTCCCACCTCACAGGGCTCTTATGAAAAACAAATGAAATTATACAGGTAATCAACTTAGCATTGTTATCTCACAATTTCCATGATGACCCCAAGAAGTAGGTGTTGCTGTGGTCTCTGTTTTACAGAGGAGAGAACAGCTGTCTGCACTTTGATGTGGTGATTAACTCACAAGATATCTTCATGTGGCAGGCTCAACTTTATTGAGTTCTGACTATGCTCAGTTACCATGCTAGTCAGTTTCCCTATAGTGCCTTATTTATTTCTTACAACAATCCACGCCCCCATTTTTTTATAAACGAGGAAAACAAGGACCTGGAAGTAAGGAAGTATTTTGCCTAAGGTTATAAATGTAGTTAGCTTCTATAGATTTCAAATTCAAATCTAAATTCTGTACGTTGGTATTTTACCACACCATGTCCTTAATATGTATACGCCTTACCTACCAGATTGTAGGGGATCTCAGGGCAGTGTCTGTCAACACTCCTTACAAAAGCCTGTCTCCCAAGCCTGCACAAAGTGTTCAATAAATACATTTGGGTTGGTTGATTAATCCATTCCACATGGAATGAATACCTTCAATCTCAGACAGAAACGTAAAGCACAAATTGTAAGTAGGAAATACTATTATAATATACCATAAATTATAGTATACACATTCATACATATATAGTATAATGTATATTACAGCATAGCACAGAGAGTGGGAGCAAAAGGAGCAATCAACTGATGTATTTAGTACACATCAAAACACCATGTACAGGGGCACCTGGCTGCCTCGGTCAGTTAAGCATTGGACTTCGGCTCAGGTCATAATCTCACGGTCCGTGAGTTTGAGACCTGGATCAGGCTCTGTGCTCAGAGCCTGGAGCCTGCTTCGGATTCTGTGTCTCCCTATCTCTCTCTGCCCTCCCCCACTCGTACTCTGTCTCTCTCTCTCTCTCTCAAAAGTAAACATTAAAACAACAACAACACCACCCTGTACACATGCCCAAAACAAAACTACGCAAGAAAACATTCTGTTTAGCAGTGGCCTAGCTGGAAACATTAGATTAGCAAGCAAAACTTTCAGAAAAGGCCTCTCTTGCCCTCCGTGGATTGCAAAATGCTGTAAACAGATCTCTAGCAGTGTTTTCGACTGCAGATCCAGGACAAGGAGACTGCCAGGGAGACAGCTGCCTCCTCTGCTGACTCTTACTCATTACTGAGCACTTCTCCCTCCAGACCTCAGCCACCGGAGTAAATAACCCTCCACCAGAGGAGGCACCCAGTGTAGCTGAAGTGTGAACGATGTAGAAGGACCGGCACTAAGCATACACCAGGCACTAAGCATACACTCCCTGATGGGATCCTCACTACTCGATCCAGATGGTCATTGTAAGCCCTGCCCTCAAATCTCCTACTCCTCCCCAGTTCCGCTGATGGCCTTCACCCACACTTCATTGAGAAAACTGGAACTTTGAGAAGGAAATTCCTTCATCTTCCCAGCACCAAGTTCCTAAGCCTAATGAATCTATACCCCTCTTCCCTTTATTCTCCCCTTACCATGGAGGAAGAAAACTTCCCACGACCAAAAGTGATCCCTCCTGTTGGCTCCAAAGTCCCTCCTATGGACTTCACTCCTTCTTTGTTCCTTCTTCCATCAAAATTCTCTCCTTCTTTAGTGAGTCAGTCTCATTGGCATAACAATATGCTCTAGGTCTCCTGCATTTACAAACAAACAAAAGCCTTGCTATCACATTCTTCTGTAGCTGCTGCCTTAATTCTCTAAGGTTTTTTGCATGTGTCCACATTTCTTTTCCCCTATTCATTCCAACCTATTATTTTTTATTGTAACTTAATATACAGAAAGACTATTAGAAGGATCAGCAATATTCAAGTTTCTTATGGACACCTCTCATATTCAGTCTTCCTACATTTCCTCCAAAGTTAACCCTATCTGAATTTTGTTTTTATTATGCCCTTGATTTTTCTTAATCAGACATACTGTAAAATAATTGAGATACAATAAAATGAACATAATTTAACAGTATAATTGGATGAATTTTGGTATAAATATATACCTTCATGTTACCACCACTATAATTAAAATCTAGCACATTTCTTTCCGTCCCCAAAATTTCTCGCCCCTTTGGAGTCGGTCTCCACCAGCATCTTCAGCCCCTAACAACCACTGATTTCTATAACTATAGTTTTACCTTTTCTAGAATTTAATATAAATGGAATCACATAGTACAGTCTTTTGTGTTTGATTTCTTGCAGTTAATATAATACTTTTGAGAGTTATCCATGCTGTTATATATTTCAATACCTCATGCCTTATGCTGAAGAGTAATCCACGTATGGATATGTCACAATGTGTTTATCCATTCACCAGTTGAGGGACATTTGGGTTGTTTCCAGATCTTGGCTATTATTACTAAGAATGCTTTGCTCATTTAGGTACAGGTCTTTGTTTAAATGTATGGTTTTTTTCTTTTTAAGTTTATGTATTTATTTTGAGAGAGAAAGCAAGTGGGGGAGAGGCAGAGAAAGAGGGAAAGAGAGAATCCCAAGCAGGCTCCACACTCAGCACACTCACCCACAGTTGTGGGGCTTGATCTCACAACTGTGAGATCATGACCTGAGCCAAAATCAAGATGCTCAACCTACCGAGCCACCCAGGCATCCCTGTAAATATATGTCTTTATTTCTCTTGGGTAAATATCTGGGGAAGGGATTGCTGGTTCTATGGAAAGTGTACATTTAATTTTACGGAAACTGCCAAGGTTTTTCCTAAGTGGTTGCACCGTTTTTTCATCCTCCCACCCCCCCCCCCCCCAGTAATATATGAGAGTTTCAGTTTCTTTATATTTTCCTTAACACTTGGTATGGTTGATCTTTTTAACTGTAGCCATTCTAGTGAGCATGTACTGGTATCTCATTATGGTTTTAATTTGCATTTCTCTCTTGACTAATGATGTTGAGCATCTTTTCATGTGTTTGTCATCCATATATTCTCTTTGGTGAAATATCTTTTCATATTGCTTGCTCGTTTTTAAAATTAGGTGTTTGTCCTCTTATCAAGTTGTAAGAGTTCTTTATATGTTCTGGATTCAAGTCTTTTACCAGATACATGTTTTGCAAAGTTTTCTCCCAATTGGTGGAGTGCATCTCCATTTTCTTAACTGTGTCTTTCAAAGAACAAATGATTTTAATTTTGATGAAAACCAGTTTATGAATTTTTTCTTTTACAGTTTATACTTTTTGTGATCTAGCAAAAAAAACCAAAAAACAAAAAAACGTTGTTACTCCAAAGTCACAAATATCTTCTCCTAAGACTTTTTATACTACAATTTTAATAGTTTTAGCTCTTATATTTAGGTCGATGATACATTCCAAGTTAGTTTTTGTGTGTGACATAAGGTAAGGGCCAATGGTTGTAGCACCATTTGTTAAAAAGACTCTCTTTTCCCTGTTGAAATATCTCAACACCCTTGTCAAAAATCAATTGACCATACATGAGTGGGTCTATTTCCGGAGTGGGTCTACTCTTTTCAGTTGATCTAGGCCAATAGGTGTTTCTCCTTATGCTAATATCACACTAGTTGTTTAGTAAGTTTTTGGGAGCCAGGTAAAGTAAGTTTCTTTTACTTTTTCAAGATTACTTGGCTATTTTAGTTCCCTTGAATTTCCACATGAATCTTAGAATCAACTTGTCAATTTCTGTTAAAAAAAGTCTGCTTGGAGGCTCTACTTGCCATAATGGTGGCATGAAGAAGAGGTAGAGAAATTCCCCTCGGTAGCAAATTAGTATAAAACTGAACAAAATTATTCACAACAACCATTTCGTAGCACTGGAAAGTGACCAAAGACAGGCAACAATATACAAATTTTTGTTCATGTGGATTCTACCATACCAAATAAAAAGAATGAGTTTGTGGCCTTCATGCTGGTCAGGGCACAGGAGGAGGCATTCCCATGGACCCACCCCCATGTCGAGGAGCAAAAACATACAGTTTTATCAGCTGGTTGTCTTGGCTTGGGGGGGAAGACAGTGGGATAGCTAGTATGGAGAAAGTTTAGAAATAAGAGAGTTAAAGGAGGGCTGATATCAATAAAATTTCCACATAGTTCTGCATGTAGTATAGTGTGCTGTTCTACACGTGCACCCCAAAGAACCCAGTGAAAATGGAAAGTCTGAGGATATTTGTGAATTCACTATACCTTTAAATGTGCTCCTCAACGTACACACAGCTCAGGAGAAAGCGACGTCCTCACCGGCTTGAGGATCAAGTATAACCCGTACCCAGAGCTTTGACTTACCAATAAGCTATGTAGGCATAAGGTCGACCTTAGGGAGCCAAGCATCCTCCTCCAGGAAAAAACAGAACAAAACTGAGTGGAGACACCAATGGCTGCACACTCTGGAAAAAGTAAGGTTTTACAATTTTTCGTGCGGATAAGTTAGTTACTTACTGACACAAAACCCAACAATCATAAGAAGAATAAAACAGACCCCCAAATCACTAAACAGATTGTTAACAATGTTTGCTTTTTAACCCAAAATATTATTAGATATACAGAGATCCATACACAGAAATAAAAACCAGTCTATGAAAACTGATTCCAATTGGCCCCAGGTGTTAGATTTAGCACAAAAAGTTTTCAAAGCAGCTGTTACAAGTATGTCTAAGGAATTTTTAAAAATGTAGATATTTAAATAGTTAAGGGAAAATATACTAATAATGAGAGAACAAATAAGGAACCAGAGAAGCAGATCCTATAAAAAAAAAAGACCCAAATGGAAATTCTAGAGCTCAGAAGTTGCATATTGAAATGAAAAATGTATTAGATTAACTCAACAGAAGACTCGACCTGGCAGAGGAAAGTCAGTGAGCTTAATGAGCACTGGGTGTTGTATGGAAGCCAATTTGACAATGAATTACATTTTACAAATAAGTAAATAAATAAAAATGGAAAAAAAGATAGATGAATAGAATTATAAATCTGAAGAACAGAGAGAAAGAAGATTTAAAAAAATGGACAGAATCTCATGAAACAGTTCATGCTACATGCAGTTGAAATCCCACAAAGGGAGGAAAAATAAAGTGGCAGGAAGCATATTTAAATGAATAAAGAATGAAAACAATGCAATTAATGGTCCACTCCTTTCTGTTTCTGACGAAACAATAGAAGCCAGAAAACATTGGAATGATAATTCAGATGTTAAAAGAAAAAAAACAAGAATTCTATGTCTAGACTATTTTTCAGAAATGAGGACAAAATAAAGACCATCCCAAATAAACAAACTGGTGAAATTTGTTGCCAGCATATCTGCACTATAAGAAGTGCTAGAGGAAGGGGCACCTGCGTGGCTCAGTGGGTTGAGTCAGACTTTTGCTCAGGTCATGATCTCATCGTTCATGAGTTTGAGCCCCATGTGGGGCTGTGTGCTGGCAGTTCAGAGCCTGGAGCCTGCTTCAGGTTCTGTGTCTCCCTTTCTCTCTGCCCCTCCCCTGCTTGTGCTCTGTCTCTCAAAAATGAATAAACGTTAAAAAAAAATTTTTTTTTTAAAAGAAAGAAATGTTAGAGGAAGTCCACCAGGCTAACGGGAAATGACACCAGATGGTAGCTCATTCTCCCTTAGGAAGAAACGGAAAACACTGGAATTGGTAAATATGAGCATAAATATGAAAGATTATACTTACTTATATATTTTTCCTTTTATTCTTTTAATTTCTTTAAGAGGTGTATGAATCTTAAAGCACACATTATATACTGTATTATGAGGTTTACAGCATATCCAGGTGTAATAAATATGACAATAGCACAAAAGGAAGAGAAATGCTATTAGGCTACTGATAAATTCCTATATTTCAGCAGAAGTTTATCAGTATGTACTTAAGGTAGGTTGGTAGAAGTTAAAGATACATATTATAACCTTAGAGGAACGACTAAAAAAAAATGCAAAGAAATACAGCAATCAAGTTAACAGATGAATTTAAATGGAAGACAAAAAATAAGTTTTAAGCACAAAAAGTAGTAAAGGACGAAGAGGGGAGTGGCAACAATAAAAAAGATGAGAGGGATAGAAAAAAAATAGCAAAATGGCCTACCTCATCCAACCATTTTGATAATTACATTTAATATGAGGCAGTAAACACTCCAAAATTCAGAGATTGTCAGACTGGATTTTAAAAAGCAAGATCCAGGGGTGCCTGGGTGGCTCAGTCAGTTAAGTGTCTGACTCTTGGTTTCGGCTCAGGTCATGAACTCACGATTTGTGATTTCGAGCCCCGTGTTGGGCTCTGCACCTGCAGCCAGCGTGGAACCTGCTTGGGATTCTCTCTCTCTGCCCCTCTCCTGCTCGCTCTCTCTCTCTCTCAAAACAAATACATAAACATTAAAAAAATAGGGAGCAATATTCAATATATGTTTTCTTCCAGAGGTGTACTTTAAATGCAGTGACACAAATGCTATCCAATGTATTTTTCACTTTGGTTATTATATTTTTCACCTCCAGAAGTTCCACTTGGGTCCTTTTCACATCTTTAAATTCTCTCTTCATTATTGCTATATTTTCTCCTACCTTTGAACACACACAACACATTTATAATAGCTGTTTTAATGTCCTTGTCTACTAGTTTAATTATCAATATCACCTCTATACCTGTTTCTGTTGATTGGTTTTGTCTAGGTTCCAGGTCATTATTTTCCTGCTTCTTTGCATGCCTCGCAGTTATTTATTTTTGGCAGATACTGGACATTATGAATTCATGTTGCTGGTTGCTAGATTTTCTTGTATTCCTTTAAATCATGTTTGTTTGTTTGTTTGTTTGTCTGTCTGTTTTTTCTGGCACACAGTTATTTAGTTCACACTTGGATCCTTTCAAGCTTGCTTTAAGCTTTGTTATTTTGGGTCCACCTCAGCCTTTAGTCAGATTTGAAGCCCACTGCTAAGGTGTTTGACTTCTAAGGTTCCTACCTGGTGCCACATGTGTTATGAGATCTTTTCACTCTGACTTGTGGGTACAGGAGCTTTTCCGAGTCCTGTGTGAGACCCATTCCTTTCTAATGGGTATTTCCCTGACCTTGGGTAAGCTTGTCTCACTCAAGCATAGATACATACTCAGCCAAAAACATTAGGGTGACTCCTCTGCAGATCTCTGGAGCTTTTTCTTTTTCTTTTTTCTTTCTTTTTTCTTTTTTCTTTTTTAATTTACATCCAAGTCAGTTAGCATATTGTGCAATGATGATTTCAGGAGTAGATTCCAGTGATTCATCCCCTATGTATAATACCCAGTGCTCATCCCAACAAATATCCACCTTAATGCCCCTTGCCCATTTAGTCCATCCCCCTTCCCAACACACCTTCTGAAGTTCTCTTTCTACAAACTTCCCTCTTCTGCAGTATTCTGTCAGGCAAACTGTGGCTGCCTTGTTCTCCCTTCACTCCAGTCTCTGTTTACTCTAGTCAGCAAGATCTCTGGCCTCTGGGTTCCTCCTTCCTATACTACCATCTAGAAACTCCTTCCAGGAGATAAGCTGGTATAATTACAGATCTCACCTTGTTTGTTTTCCTTCACTCAGGCATTACAGTCCTGCTCTGCTGTTGTTCAATTTCTAAAAAGCATTGTTTCATATAATCTTATACTTTCTTAGTTACAGTAAATTTACTCTCCATTCCAGTATCTTGGCTAGAAGCAGAAGGTTCAGTTTCCTTCCTTTTTAAAAATACTTTTACAGGGGCGCCTGGGTGGCGCAGTCGGTTAAGCGTCCGACTTCAGCCAGGTCACGATCTCGCGGTCCGGGAGTTCGAGCCCCGCATCAGGCTCTGGGCTGATGGCTCAGAGCCTGGAGCCTGTTTCCGATTCTGTGTCTCCCTCTTTCTCTGCCCCTCCGCCGTTCATGCTCTGTCTCTCTCTGTCCCAAAAATAAATAAAGGTTGAAAAATAAAATTAAAAAAAAAATACTTTTACAATAAAATATGTATCTACAAAAAATATTTTTAAAATGTTGGGTATTCTAAGATGATTTTAAATGCATAGTAAATAATATCATGAGTTGTTTTTTAATGGTTTGTTTTCTCCACTCAAAGTAATGTTTATAAGATTCATCTTTGTTGGTCCATGTAGCTTATTTTTGGTGCTGTATAACATTGCATTATGTGACCATACAAAAACTGACATCTCTTTTCTTCTGTCAGTGTTTGGATTGGTCTAATCTTGTGTTATCTTAGCGCTATTAGGATCATTCTTAAATGTGTCTTCTAGTAGACTCATGCAAGAATTGCTCTAGGATATATACCCAGAAGTGGAATTACTGGGTTTGAGCATAGTTAATATTCACTTTTTAGGAAGATGCCCTCCTTTTCAGTTTCCAGTCTACTAGACTACATTTAGTTTCTCAACCCCTCTTTACCAACTGAGGGCCTTTGCACAAATAATTTCCCTGAAACACTTTACCCACTTGCCATTTACAAAGTTCACCCTTTGCAGTCTTTAGATGTCAGCCTAACTGTCACTTCTGCAGAGAGGCCTTGGCTGACCATCCACTAGAAAGCAGGTTTCTCTCCTTCATTCACTATCATGGCATCCAGTTCATTTATTGCCTCTGTTCCTCCCTGGGCTGTAAGGTTCATGAGGGTAGAAACAGTGTCTATCTTGTTGAACATTATTTATATATAGTGCCTAACTCAAGGCCTGGGATGTTTTTAAAGTTTTTAAAGTAGATATTTTTAAAAATGTTTTCTGGATGAATAAATACATAAGCAAACCAAGGCATTATCATCTTTTTATTATCTTTTTATTGTTTTATTACTATTTTTTAATTTTTATTATCTTATTATTGTTTTACAAATAAGGATATTGAGACTCAGGAAAGATTATATAACATAGCAACATGATACAGATAGCGTCTGAAGAAGCCAGGATTTGACTGTAGGCATGTTTTTCTAGGCTTTAGATAATATATTTAAAATAACAGAATCTTCCAATAGTTGTGAAGATTGTAATCTCTTAATTTCTGGGACTCCTCCAACATTTAGTGTTCCAGAAATTTGGGGAACTTCTTTAGCAGGAACTAACTAGAATTCAACCACAGGCTATTGGCCATCTCTTACTCTGCACACTAAACATAGGTACTCTATAAATTATTGCCACCTCATAGAGGAGTTTGTATGGAGGGCGGGGGATAGGATTATGGGAATATATTTCACTTAATTAAACCTGGACTATTCCACTGATTTAAGATCAACCTTATCTGTGTTTAAAACATAAAGTAGAATACGTTTCTATAAATTCCTTGAGTACACGAACCATATCCTTGTATCAGCATGTCCTGGATGTCTAGCAGTGTATCTAACTAATAACAGGTACTCAAATACATATTAAATAAGTAAAAAGTGGCAGAAGCTGGGTCGTGAGAGGAAACACCATTTCACCTTAAAGGTAAATAATGCCACTGAGATTATATGCTCAATGTTTTCATATTATGTATGTGAATATATACATGCAGATACACGAATGAAGTAAAACAATAGCATTTCCTGAAGACTATTACGAAAAATAAACATTGTAAGTTGTAATGAAATTAAGTTACATGATAAACTAGTATATCCTGGCTAAGAGGACCCTTGGAGCTATGGAATTGTTGGTTGAATTCTCCCTTAGGGCAGACTTAACTACAACCACATACAACACACACATGCGCACGCACACACACACACACACACACACACACACACACATGCACACACACACACACACACACACCAGAAAAAGAAATCTAATAAATGCAATTCTGGTAGAGACATGAAAGCAAAACTAAAATCTAAGGGATAGCAACATAATGCCAGTTGTTCTTGTGTAAGGCTATATGGCAACATGGCTAAAAATAGGGGCATGAGCATCAGTCTGGGTTCAAACCCAGCTCTGCCATTTAGTTCTATAAGAACTCAGCAAGTCCCTCAGCTTTACTTTTCTCATCTGGAAAGTGAGGACAATAACACCTGCTTCAAGGTTAAATGACATAATAGGAGTATTTAAACATGTTAAATACATGTTACTGTCTACCACGCTGGCCTTTCCCTCTCCAATCCTATTCATGCATCCTTCACACCCCCACTGCTGGGAAGGAGTGTGCCCATACCTTCTTGACAGTTTTTCTACCTCCAGTGGAGCTGCTTTCCAAATTATTTTCCATAAAGTCATTATATCATATTGGTAATTTGAGTAACACACTTTAATGGTCAACTCATGGAACTGGAGACCTCTTGTGTTTAGGACAGTACAGAAAGCATTTTTTCTATATACTTGCCATGGCCTCCTTTTTCTCCTCAAACAGCAGATTGTTGTGAAGTATCAGCCTAACTGGATCAATCTGCTATCCTAACAGTTCATGCCAAATGTATTAGAAACATAAACAATGTATTAATGCCCATTCTAAGGTACAAATACTATATCCTCATGATGACTGAACATAAAGGGTTCTTGAACAACAATTAAAACAAGAAAGACCTTGAGTAAGGTTTGAGAGCCAGAGAAATACCAGTCTTGCAGAGCACAGGGGAGAGAAGCAGAGTACACATGTGGTTGAATCCCAGCTCCATCCCATTATTTGTGATCCTTGAAGCCAGATATCTTTGTGAGCAGTAGTTCCTCTATGTATGAAGTGAGAATATACCTGCCTCTCAAATTTTCCGTGACAATTAAATGATACAGTTTCTGCTAAATTGCTTTGCATAGTATGTGGCACAACGTAGACTACGAAAAAAAGAAAAAGAAAAAAAAAGTGGTTTCCTTCCCAAATCTCTTGAGTGTTCTAGAGTCCCAGTGGAAGGAAGCTTAAAAAAAATCCTTTCAGAGAGTAAGAGGCAGCTGGATAGGAGTGGGAGAGTCTTGTCTGAGGCTCTGGGGGTCTTCCTGTTTTTACAAATTCATGAGTTATGGAGGCAGCAAATGGAGTAATAGCAAAGCAAGAGAAATTTCTCTCTCTTTGATTTTTCTTTGACTTGCATTCCTTGTCTTCCTAAAGTATCTCCCTCTGGGGTCTGCATTGTAGCTTAGATTCTTGTAGAAGAAAATATCCAGGTAACATGACCACATATATTAAGAATTGAGCCTTGAAGCTATGATAAAGGTATCACAGAGGCATAAATCTTTAGTGGTTATGCATTTTCGTAAGGATTAGTAAATTCTGTGAAGCTTCATTTCTTCTTTCAACTGACAATTATTGAGTATTGATATATCCTAATATATTAGGAACTATGCTAGATACTAGTGATATAGACATAACACTATTCAAGTTGTTTGCAGTTCAAATGCTTTCCTTTTACCCTCAACCCATGCAAACAAAGATATTTACACAAAGACAAAACTCTTCCATGCTGATCTATGAGCATTGTCAGCCTTTATAATGATAGGAAGTCAAAGGGGGTAAATTCCTAAAAGCTATAGACAAAACAATTAGACACATAAGAAAGAGTGAAATCACAGGAATAAAAGGCATAGCATAGGGAATATAGTCAATGGTCTTGTGATAGTGTTCTGTGGTGACAGAAAGTAGGTACACTTTTGGTGAGCATAGCGTAAAGTATAATCTTGTCATATAGTTAAAATTAATGTAACCTTGTATGTCAAATATACTTCAATTAAAAAAACTTAAAAATTGTTTCCAGTAAAGTGAAATTTTAATCTTGATATCTTCATTGATATTTTTAATCATATCTAGGCAGTATCTGAAATATCTGCTTTTCGTCTTTTTACTTATAATAATTAATATCAATTACCGCAGTTTTCTTTCTGGCACATAATATGCTCTAATGTTGCATGGCTTGAGTGTGTTGAGATGCATATAATTTTTTATGTTGTGCACTAATCCCACACATGGACTCCATTGGATTTTCTTACATTCAAATTTCCTTTGCCGCATCTTTCATAGTTATTTTAAATTAACTTTTCCTTGCTGTACCATTTGCATTGTTATTAAATCCCTTTGGAATCAAGGAAAATAAATAGAAATATATGCCTTCAGCTACTATGCTAGATTTGTTGAGGACAACTTCTCTTTGTATTTTCTATCAGAAACTCAGCTTCTCACAAGATTTTTCAAACCACAGTTGAAAGATAATGATTACAATAACAAATGTTAATTTTATAGGATTAACCTATTTTCTTAAGAATAATAAATTAGGGTATTTACTTTTTAATAGCCCAAATTTCAGGGCCCTTTCCATCTAGTTACAAATGAAGTACCTATTAGATATGTTTATAAAGAGATGTATTAATACATTTATGTTTAAAAACATTACAATCTGTTTCTTCCAACCATTTCCTTACTGTTTGATTTGTAACTGGCAGAATGGTTAAAGGTTCAAAAAGCCACTGGAAGTCTTTCTTTTGGGATATGTCCAGCTCATAGCATGAAATATTATAGCTGCATAAATTATTAATACCACTTTAATCCTCTGTTCGAAACTGCAGTGTGAACCAGCCTGTTTTGCTGTGTAAACCACACCATGGGAGCATGTTAAGCACCTTTTAGATGCTGCTCTAATTCTTTCAGCACTCAGCACAGTGCCTCTGAGCACGATAGGCTCAGTTATGCGTGTTTTCTTTGCTGGGTTCAGATCATTTGGGTGCATTTGATACACTAAATCATTCATAGGTGAAGAAGGGCCCATAGTCAGTTCAATTCAACAAGCATTTATGGAGCACCTATTATGTAATCTGATCATGTCACTGCCACACTTAAAATCTTTCTATTATTCCCTATAGTTTTCAGGATAAAATCCAACCTCCGTAATACAGCATATGAGGCCCTACATGATCTATCAATAATGGCAGATATGTGACATGCAGGGCCCCACTCTCCTCTTCTACTTCCCTAACAAATGGAACTAATGTATTTCCTCACATTTCCCACAGTCTGGACATGGTTTGGGAATCTTTCTCAATGCAATGTTCCAGGCAACTACCACCGTTAGACCAGAGTTAAAATCTATTTGCTAGTCTTTCCAGGCTATCTCTAGACTTCCAACCATCACCAAACACCATTTGCTTCAATGACATAAAATAACATTTATCTCCCTAAACAGGTGAGATTGTCACATTTAGGTGCCTTTGCATATACTGTTCCCTCTCCCTGAAATAACCTTCCTCCTTTTCCATGTCTAGCTAACTCCTGCTCATCCTGCACAATTCAGATCAAGCTTCACCTCCCCAAGCAGATTCAGATCCTTTCTTCTGTGCTCTCAAAGTAATCTGCACTTAGTATTTTATCATTCTGGACTGTAATTGTTAATTGCTTGTCTCTCTCCCTGTCAAAAATTAAATTCTTTGAGAGTAGAAGTCATGCTTTATTTTGCTTTGCTTCTCAGGCAGCCAGCACAGTATTCAAAACCCGGTGCACAGTGTTCAATAAATGTTCAAGAACAAATGTTCTAGCCATTGAACTACATTCTAGGAAACCAAAGAGAACAATGTAAAGGAACAAGAAACATTTATTGAGCACTTACAAGTTGCCAGGCCCTGTTCTAAGCACTTTACATAGATTATCTTGTTCAAACCTTACAGTAACAACCTTTCAAGATAGATTCTATGATTACCCTCCTTTTGTTAAGAGAGAAAACGAAGACACAAGCCAGGTGACCTGGCCAGGGTAACACCTAGGCATATAGTCTGGTTCTGGAATTCCTAATCATTATGCTCCGCTGCCTGCGGCCTGCATGGACTCTGTCCTCAAGAAGTTCAAAAGTTGATGAGGCGCCTGGGTGGCTCAGTCAGTTAAGCATCTGACTGCAGCTCAGGTCTGATCTCACCGTTGGTGAGTTCGGGCCCCACGTCAGGCTCTGTGCTGACAGCTCAGAGCCTGCAGCCCACTTCAGATTCTGTGTCTCCCTTTCTCTCTGACCCTCCCCAACTCAAACTCTGTGTCTCTCTCTCAAAAATAAATAAACATTAAGAAGTTCATAGGTTGGGGGTGATAGGCAGGGGAGTGATTAATCACTATATAGCATGGAAGCACAATAATAGATGTATGTGCAACATAAAAAGTAGCACAGTGAAGGGAGTGATTAATGTCGTTGAGGGTAAAAAGACAAGGGTTCAGGGAAGGTTCCACTAAAGAAATAGTATTCAGATTAGGTTTGAAAGACTACAAAGAACACATGAAACGGAGACACACGGAAAGGTATGCTGGGCAGAGAGAAGAGTACCTGCAAGGCACAGAGGAGGGAAGCAGGATGATGTCTGGGTATCCGGACCAGCCACTAGTCTAGTTTGCTCTAGTTTGCAGACCCCAGCACAAAATGGAAATGTGGGGCCCCTTGTTCATAAATTATTAAGAGTTCCAAACTACTATAGCAGAGCATTAAATCAAAGAGCCCTTCTAGGCATGGTGACTTATGCAATGGCATAGGTTGCAAATCCATGAAGCCAGACCTATTGGGCGCCATAAATGCTCCAGCATTGCTGGAACAAGAAGTACCTGGGGGCACGAGACTTTATGAGACAGAAAATGACACTGAGGAGGCCAGCAGAGGTCAGATCCTTTGCCATGCTGTGCAGCTTGGACTTTGCTCCATAGTTAAAGAAAGCCAAATAAAGTTTCTCAGAAGTGATGCAACTTGATTGGTTTAGTTTGCAAAAATATACTTCCGGCACTCCCATTGGGAGTATATGGAGGAAAGTGGTGGTGGCGGCGAGAGGGGGTGGGGGTGTAGGACAGGAGGAGTAGCAGTCATATGGATACGGACAGGCTCAAGGCTTGAACTCATGCTTTTCAGTGGGGATGTCAGAGAAATGAGTAGGAGCATAACACTCAAGGCGCTTGAGGCGCCTGTGAGGAAAGAGAAATAGACCCAAGGCTCAACCAAAGGTGTGGGGTCCAGGAGAGCACATCATTTTGCTTAGGCCTACCAGACCAATTTAAAGTAGTGCTTCATATAATTACTTAGCATCATTTATATCAGGGACACTCTCAATTCTGGAGGAGGCCAATGCACAAACTGCAAGAAATGAAGTTTTTGTGCGGATTTCCACTTCTCCAACTCCCACAAGCAAAGAGGCGCATGACGAGTCTATTTATTTGTTTCTTGATCTCTTTCCAAAGAACCATGGTTTTTTTGGGTCACTTGAGTTTTCCCATGGAATAGAGAAAGAAATAATCCTAAAACCCTTCCAATGTGATTTCTCAATTGCCAAACTGTTCTCAAGAAGCTTCCCGAGTGCTCTTTGGTTTTCTGGCACTATTTGACTGTGATCTCCAATATGCTAAGGATAAAATTAAATAACATGTTAGTGCTTTGAAAATGGAAGTTCAATATAAATACAGCATAGTTTAATTTACATGAAGACAGTAAACATCCAGATCCTGGGAAGCTGACAATGGTTCACAAAACTAAATTACTCCTCCTTAACCATCTGATGGTGTGATCTATTTAGTTTTTCAAGGTTCATTCCATTTGTAGAAATCTTAATCACATTAACCTCCCTTTCTCACCTCTTTGCTGGTAAAACTTAGGGGGCCAGAATAGCAACACACACAAACTGAAGTAGTCAAAGCATGAACCTGCTCACAAGTCATCATTGTCTTTATTAAACAATGTTTTTTAAATGGGAACATCACAGATTGTATTTGGGTTTAACACCTCTGGTTCCAGGGCTCACTTTCACTTTTAAATTGTTTCTTTAATGTTCTAAGTGCTTCTAAAGAGGAAAGCAGTCATCTAACAATATGCTAACAATGGTGCAGCTTGGTGTAGCTGGAAGACCATGAGCTTTCATGGGATGAGGGTTGGTACAGGTGTGATTTGGGGAGGGTTATTTAATCTCCCTCTTCCTCAGTTGGGTGTGAGTGGGTTCATATCTGCATTGCAAGATTAGTGTAGGGGTGAGTGAGCTCTCGGATGTGTATTCTAGAGTCCCAAAGCAGACCTTCAATAGAGTGAAGGGTCCTGAGTAGGTTGTGTGTGTCTTTGGTAAGGGAAATTAAATGTTATTTAATACCTCTATACTCTCTACCCAATTTTTCTTGGTTGAGTCTGAGAGCACCTAGTGTATTTCTTCCGTTTGGGTGTAACCAAGTGGTGAGATCCTTACGGATTGCAGCTTCAGAACACCAAGTCACCGAAACTGAAGTCTGCTCTGTTGGGGTCAGATCCTGAGACACTACTGGCACTGGGAAACTCAGAATCATCATTTCTCACACAACTGGGGAGCTCTCTTTTTTTTCTCAGGAATTGCTTTTTAGCCTTCAAATCCAGTGCTTACTAGTAATTTCCTCAGAAGTCTTTTCCCACCTCCCTAACCTCTCCATGCGATCAGATCCCCTGCTATAAACTCTCATAGCAACCTGTAATTGTTTGCGGAACTTACCACAATTATCATTGATCAATTAATTCTGCAATTAGTTGTTTCGAGTGCATCTTCTTCAAGAGAATGTGAACTCCATTGGAGCTCTGTCTTGTTCATCACTGTGAACCCAGATCCTGGGGCACGCTTTGTATGTAGTAGGTGCTTAATGACCATGCATAACTACAAATGAGTGGGTGTTGAGCCCTTGTTAACTGATTTTTGATGAAACACACATATTATTCATAGACATAAATGATAGGAGTTGGTTTGCTTGATTCATATGTGTACTCTTCAAACAAAGGACTAGTTTTTATACACAAGGACATTTGTGATTGGTAATCAGTATAGAACACTTACTGAATTGCTTTTCTCATCGTGGACATGACTTGTGCAGGTCTAGCCACACTCTATCCCTTAATCAATATTGTGTCCATTGAGATATACTCATAACTTGATGAGACAAATAGCCAGCTCTCAAAGATGGCGTGTCCTCATGTAGTGTACAAGTGAGGAGGGGAACGGAAATGGGAGAAACACCTTCCAAATCCAACTGTGGCAGTACCTTTCAGCTTGCCTATAGAAGTTGATTATGTCTGACAATGACTTCCTGAAGATGGCCAGCAATAAAGCCAATGAGTGGGTGGTGGTGGAAAGCAATCAATAGTGACACGTTATCATGTAGAAGGTATTAAACCCACTGACATTAATATTATCCCCTAACTATAGCTGAAGAAACTGAGGTTCAGAGATCTTAAGTAAACTTTCCAAGGTCACAGAGCTAGGATCCAAAATAAAAACAATTGATAGAGAGTGCCAAGAAAATACTGGAAAAGGGAAAGGAAGAAAATAATAGGGGAAATAAAGAACGATAGGAGGCGCCCAGTCTACACAAGCTAAGGACAGCTTCATTTCTCTAAGAAATTATAGTTGTAACAACTGGCTCTGTGACCCATCCTATCCCTGTGATATCCATCCCATTACTTTTAAAAAGCGAAGACTCAAGATATGTAGGGTCTAGGAGGTAGGGAAAAGGCAACTCCGGCTTAGAGCCACAATTATCAGTAATTAGCTTAGTAGAGCTGAATTATCAGACACCTGAAAAGGATAAGAGGGTCATTGGAAGAAAAGGAGAAACACGGGCAAGATCAAAGAAAGGCACCCAAGAGAAAAGGGAGTGGGCATAAAAATCCTTGCATCATCACCATGTTGCACTATAGCAGCCATTCCAAATTACCACCTTTGTGGGATGTGCCTCAGGTTTGCAGTGGACACATTATAGACCCATAGTTTGAACTCTGCCCAACAGAGGTGTGACCCTCACCATTGTCAGGCTATGAGCTTGGTTTCTTTTGCACTGGATCTGAGAGGAAAGAAAATTAAATGGTTCTACCATCAACCAAGTTGCTCATGCCCAGACCTGGAGTCACTCCTGACACTACTCATTTTTTCATCATAGCCAATCAGTTTGCCAAGGCTCAGTTCTACCTCTGAATATGCCTTAACTCCACATCTCTTTCCTCCCTCTGCTGCCATCATCTCCAGAGCCCTCCACACTATTTACACTATTACCACAACCTCTTTACTGGTCTTCCCATATCTGCTTTTATCTTCGTTCAAGCCGTTCTCTCTGTTCAAGAGCCAGAACGATACTTTAAAAACACAAAATTCACCATGTCCTTCCTCTGCTTAAAATCCTTCAATGGCTCCAGGTTCTTCTTGGGATAAAATATCAAATCCATCTGACAACCAACAGGGTCCTATTTGCATCATCTCCTTGACTAACTCTGCACCCCCATCTCTTGTTTTCTCTCCCTTGCTGCACTGGACTTCTCTCACTTCTTCAGACTCACCAAGCTCCTTCTTCTTTAATTCCCCAACTGTGTCATTCTATCTGTTTCTAGAACACAGCTAACATCAGTCTTCCTGACAATACATATTGTAAGGTTCATGAGGTTAGACACCATTTCTATCATTTTTAGGGACCATTGTCTTTTATTCTGTCTCCAGGGCTTTAGCACAATCCATGGCACATAGTAAGAGGTCAGTAGATATTTATTGGAAGAATGAATATTTGTTGACTGTGTAACTGGATAATAGTATCCACTTATTCAGTCTACAAACATTTCTTGAGTCAGGTTACTGAGGATACGGTGAACAAAATGAACACAGTCCCTGACCTCTTAGAGCTTATTGTCTAGTAGTCTTTCCCCCTTTTTCTACTGGAATAAAATAATGGATCTAAGATCTTATCAAATCTTAGGTATTATCTTGCTCTTCTCCGAGTTTTCTTGAGTTACATGATTTAGATCTTAAATTCTCTCTTCCATGCTTTCTCTATCATTTCTCTCATTTCCTCACTGACAGGAGATGAGAATGCAGGGAACTGTTTCAACTTAGTTATTTATTTACTTTTTATTCCTATCCTAGTCTACACAGAAGTTTCTTTAAAAAAAAAACTGTGCTGTGTTTTTAATTAAAGAGTGGCTGCTTATGGGATGTGGGGCTTGGAAGAGGGTACAAGGGAGCTTTCTAGGAAAATGGAAATGTTATATATCATGATTGGGGTTATATACTGTTGAGGTTATACCTTTTTTCATTTTTTTTGACGTTTATTTATTTTTGAGAGACAGAAACAGAGCATGAGTGTGGGGGTAGGGCAGAGAGAGAGGGAGACACAGGAGCCACCCAGGCACCCTGAGGTTATACCTTAATTGGACTTTATATCTTGATTGAGTTAAATGAGTGTATACATTTGTCAAAACTCATCAAAGTGTACACTTAAGATGTGTGTTTTTCATTGAAGGTAAGTTTTACCTCTTTAAAATATTTTTAAAAAGTAACACATGCTTATTTTATGAAACATTATCAAATAAAAGTAAGTAAAAATAAGAAAATCAACATGACCTGTAATCCCATCAGAGAGGAACATGTTTTCATTGTGATGTATGTCCTTCCACATTATTTCATTTTTTACATGCAAACACGATATAGATTCATACAGAATGTAGTGACTCCTATTTTTTTTTAGAAACAGTATATTGAAAACATACATAAAAAGTTCTTTATAATTACTCCTTAAAGGATTAATTTGCTACATTAACTAAAAATCAGGATCCTAAATTTGTTTCTAAAACTTTTAGAGCCCATTTTCCATCCATGTCCATCAACAACGTTTACTGAATGTGAAATGTTATTTCTCAAGAGGTCTCTTGACCAGGAATGATCTCCAGGCTGTGGTGCTAAGATTGCAAAATCTTAACTACTGGACCATTGCTAACAGCACATCTTTAAGCTGGTACCAGATTTACAATGAATTTTCTATACTAAGAACATTCTAGTGACTAAGTACATTAAACATCACCTCAGAATTCATTCTTCTGTCCTCCTTAGATTATTAAGCTGTTATAAGATCCAATTTATGGCATGTTGGTCTTATATTTATCGTTTAATTTGTGTAGATTCTAATTCAGTACAGAGACCCTTATAATTGTATGGCTAGACTGTTGTGATCTACAGCTCCATAAAATTTACCACAGCATGAGATCATACATGCAAATCTCACATTTATCTCAGAAATTCAAACCGCATCGAGTTTAAGACATAATATCTGAAGTCAACAAAGCCACAGTCCACCTCTAACACTTCCTAAAAATCTATTGCTAAATCTAGTTCATCAAGTAGACATGTGGGTAAATACTCCAGTGGGTCCTTTGTTAGTTTCCTGATGGTGGTACATAGACTCAGACAGAAGGAGAATTATTTGGAACTACCCAGAAAATTAAAAAAGTAAGGACTAGAAGCAAAGATCTGTGAGAAAGAGAAATGTCTTTAGCTTTACACTTCTGGCAAGCGATAAAAGGCAGCTTTAGTGACAGCAGCCAGATGGAGATCAAATGACAACTGTGAGTTCATAATGGTCTCCAGCATTCTGGCAAGCACGGGGGCAGTAGGGGAAGTGGGAGGGGTCAGCTTTACTGGTACTACAAGTCAATCTGGTGCACATCAGCGTTATCTGACGTCAGCTAAAACCAGTTCTGAGGCACTACATCGGGACCAGCTGCTAGATACCGAACGCACTCTGGCCTGCCTCTCTGTACTCCCAATTTCCCACCCGTAACATTTACAGGATGCTACCAGTTAATTTATGTTCCCTACAGCAGGGAGGACCCAGATGTTGAGGCTGCAGTTGCTGATTTGAAAGGAGTTCACAAATACAGGAAGCTTTCAGAGGATAAAAGAAATGTAAGGGTATTCTACAATTTAAGAAACTCATTGTTCTGTATTAAACATGTGTGCGTGAGGTCACGCGCTGGGAGGGGTGGGGGTTGCAAGCGCGCGCGCGCGCACACACACACACACACACACACACACAGGAAGAGTTTGAAAAACATCAAGACTTGGTCCTTGCAGAAGAACATCATTCACGCTCTCAAAACTGCGTGAATGTCTGAAGTGCACAAACGGAGAAAACTTGGTTCATCTGTAGTTGAGGGGAGGGGGGTGGTGGGGGGGGACACGTATATTGGATTCAGCTGTGGCTGTATTAAAATTCAGTGGAATTTTTCACAGCATTAGGTGAGGTCAGGGAAGCCCAGTACTTTTACCATGAGCGATTGATGCCCCAGATGTTAGAGGAAAGGGAAAATCCGATATTTTACACAGATGAAGGAGTTGGGAACGAAAAAAATTAGAATGGGAATTGGAAAAATGTGTGCTGTGTAAGTAACATGTATGGCATTCTTTGTGCCGTGCATTGTAAATGCTGCATGTATATTACCTCATTAAATTGTCATAACGAACTTATGAGATAGGTACTATTATTACTCAGGAAAATGACCAAAGAGGTTAGGTGACCTGCCTAAGCCTGACTCCAGAGTCTGCATTCTGAGTATAATGCTCTGATGCTATGTGAACTACAGCTGTTCTAGAGGAAGATAACCTATGGCTAAGAAGGTGAGGTCCGGGGTCCCACAAATGTGCATTTGCATCCTGGGTCTGCCACTTAGCTGTGGGGCCTTTGAGCTAGTAACTAGCTTAACCTCTCCAATAGACCATACATTGCTTCTTCAGCAATAAAATGAAGATAACCATATCCTCCTCAAAGAGGGTCATGACAGTCAAGTGATGTCATATAAATAAAAATCTTATCATAGTGCCAAGTACATGACAAGCATTTAACAAATGTGCTGTTTTTCACTAGCAAATCACAAGTCGAGTTAGGAATGTTTGGAAACATCCCTGTGTCACTCACTGTTACAGCTTTCAGAAGATCTTCTAAAGGGGTACACATGGGTTGAAATTTTGACATCTCAGATTCTTGGAAAGTATGCTCATATGTGTTTTAGGCTGAAAATTAAGTTCTTTTTACAAATAAAAACTTCAAAAAGAGTGAAGGGAACCTGTCATGGATGATAAGAAGTAACTAAAAAAAAAAGTAAATTGCAGAGTACTGCCAAAGCCCCATGTTTATGGGTTCTTCACAGTCAGAACCAAAGAAATCAGGATTTACATTGTGGTTGGATTCAAGGCGAGTGTAGCTTTGGGATCACAGATGGACTTGTTTTCATAGTTTATGTAAAAGATATAAATCCAAACTTACAAAATGGAGTAGAGGGTCCAGTTGCCAGGGATAATGAGAGGCACGCCAAATTAACCAAACTTAATTCGTATGGTCATTAAACAATGACCCCACCTGGTTTTCAGTCGTTTTACCATCTGTTGTAGCTGTTTCTTCTCAGATGGGAGAGTTCCCACTAGCTCCCAGGTGCGACCTGTTTATTAAGACACAGGGCCAAACCATACTCCAAAGCATTTGGTAACCAGGCGATACATTAAGATTAATGAGGCAAGTTGTAACATAATCTCAACTAAATTTATTGAAATGGATTGCAATTTTTGAAAATTGATATCAAAGCAGAAGACTATGAATGTATTTTTGATTCTTTACACAAATTACTTGATTACATTGTCTACGCCCAGAAAAACATTTCGGTGGTAAAGATAGAAGTTTCTCAGGGGCTGTGAAAATTATAGAATAATTATAGAATAACAAAATTAATAAGCAAAAAAAAAAAAAAAAAAAAACGTTACAGCTGGAAGAGTCCCTTAGGACTAAGTTTTCAGTTTCCAACTGTGACCAATGTGTGTTTCAGAGACTATGGGTTGAGTTGGGGGAGGGGAGTGAGAGGAGTCCTAAATCTGCAGAACTCTGTTTCCTTTACCCCCATCCCTATCTGGCTACTGCAGCCAGAACACTTCTGCTTTTATCTATCTATATGTAAGGATTATGCCTACTATTTATTCTGGGGAGACAGAATTCTAAAAAACAAATTACAAAATAGTTGACAAATGGGGAAACTGAGGTATGGAGTGGTTGAACAGCCTGCCTAATATCATGCATCACTTTGTAAGCCAAATTCTTGAAAGGACATCAAATTAGAATTATGTTGGTTGTGCATGCAAAGTAGCCACATAAATCTTAATTTTACAGCATTATTTCAAAACTTCCCTAAAATACAGATACACAATACAAACCATCAGATTAATCTATAAGCAGGCCTTCTTGTATTTGATGGTGATGTTTTCCTAGAATAGGGAGGGACGGCTTGCCAAGGGGGATGTTCCAGCTGAGAAAGCAAAATCTCTGACACATTTTTGCTTAGTGGTCAGTGATACTAATATGCTCTCCCCCTCCTATATCTTAAGGGCATGAGCTAGAACATATGGCAAAAATCCTTATAGGTCAACAACAGAATGTTAAACACAATCCATCACTTTGCCACAAACTGATATGGTCCGTGGAGCACAGGAGTAAAGTGTTCATAATGGACAGCCAGATAACAGTCTGCTCTCCACATTCTTTGGTTACTAAAAATGAGGCTACTTTGGACCTTTACAATATAAAGTCAAACAGTAGCCACACAGAGTACTGTCAGACATCCTCCAAGCCCAGCCAGCCAGAAATGAGCACTTCAAAAGACCGTGTCCTAGACCCTCTTCAAAAGACCAGTCTTACAGGGTTTAATCGTAAATTATCTTGTTTTAATATTTAATACTTTCCAGACCTTGAGATTGACATTTCGTTGCCAAAGTAAAAGAGAACCAGAGAGAAATATAAGAATGTATATTATTCACAGCACAGATCTTACAAGCAATTTCAAATCATAAGCTCTACTGTCAAAAACTTTCAGTGAATAGAGATTAAATGCTTATACAAGCACTGAAGCCAGAGAAAAACGTAAAAGTTCAAATAGGAGTAAAGAATGCTCTTATTTTCCTTTACCCCTTATTTCTTTTGTTTGCGGTGTCCTAAATGCTACTCAGTTTCTTTAACTTCATCTCCACTGTGTTTCTCGTATGTTGCTTCTATAACAAAACACCCCATCTTTGCCCTTTTAAATCTCCCACTTCAAAACTCACCTTCATAAAACCTTTCAAGGTTGTTTTCCTCATCATTATAATCTCTTTATGCTACATTAAAAGAACAAGACTTGAAGCTTGGCAATTAAGCACCTTTTAATCTACTGGGTTTTATATGTGTATACAGTACAGACTGGTAGAGGTCACAAATCCTTAGCTTACAAAATGGACCAGTTTATAGCTCCTGAAAAAAAAAATATTTAGAAAATTGTCAGGTTGGGGGTTGAGGAAGTATGTAGAAGAATATAAAATGCAGATAAGGGTGCACAAGCCTCTGTAATTAAAAAATACAACCAATAAAAACAGCGTTCAATCAAGACATCTTCCTTTCCAATATATAAGAAGAGACTAAAAGTTTATTTATAGCTTTATGTTCTAGTTCATCAATTACATCTTTGAATCTGGACAACTTTTATTCCTTCAACAGTGTCTGACTCAATGTTTATTGAGGGTCCACTCTGTGCCAGGCACTATTTTAAACACCTAGAGATCAACCAGTGAACAAAACAAATCCTACTGCATTGAATTTGTACTGGGGGAGTAGAGTGGGCTAAGGGGGTAGCCAGATGATAGACAACATATAGAAGTAAAAATATATGTTAGAAAGTGACCAATGATATAGTTTGTTAGAGAAGGAACAGGGTTTAGGAGATCAGTAATGCTGGGTATTGCAACTTAAGTAGAGTGGTCAGGTCAGGCCTCATTAAGAAGGGGACTTGAAGGGCGTGAGCAAGGTGGTTACCAGGAGAAAGAATATTCTAGGCAAGCAGGAAGTACAAAGGCCCTGAGACAAAAGGAAAGTCAGTGTGCCTAGAGAGGGATGAGCATGGGAGAGAGTAGTAAAAGATGAGGTTGGTGTAGGGATCTGATATATTTTTTTAATAGTAACTTTATTGAGATATAATTCACATTCCATATAATTCACCCTACATGCGCTATTCAGTGTTTTTTAAGATATTAACAGGGTTCTGCAACTAGCACTACCATCAATATGAGAACATTTTCATCATAGTGAACAGATTTTATAGGTTCTTTTAAGCCATAGTAAGCATTTTGGCTTTTACTTTCAGTGAAAAGAGGATCTATCATAAGTTTGGGTCAGAGACTCGACTGGGACTTGACCTGCTCTTTATAGAATCACTTTGGCTGCTGGAGGTGAGCAGAGGAAGGGCAAAAGCAGAGAGATCAGTTGTTGCAGTGATCCAGGTGGGAGATGATGGTGGTGGTGGTGGCAGCCCTGAGAAATTGTTGAATTATTTTACGTTTTGAGGTAAGCTGATAGGATTTGCTGATGGAGTGGATGTGGGTTGTGAAGGAAAGAAGTCAAGGATGACACCATGATGTGGAGGCTGAAAAATGGGAAGGATTGACCTATAGGAGAACAATCAGAAGGTCAACTTTTGTCATTTTAAGTTTGAGATGCTTATCGTATATTAAGACAGAGATGATGAGTAAGCCTGAAGTTCAAGAATGATGAGTGACCATATTGGAAGTATATTTGGGAGTCATCAGCATATAAATGTTTAAAGCCAAGGATGAAGTCACCAAAAGAGTGAGTGTAGACAGAGAAGAGAAGAGGTCCAAGGACTAAACTGTTAAGACATAGGAAGAAGCAAACTTTGCAATGAAGTAGATGGGTGAAAAGAATGACCTCTTCTCTTTCAGAGATAAAAAATTCAGAAACCTATTCAAGAACAAATTACCATTGGCCAATTACCACCTCAGACCACCTACCTCCCTCACCACTGATTAGTCTACCATTCAGAGACATTCACAGAGAGACAATTCCTACTATAATAGAAGCCTTCTGACATACACATGACTCAGTGGGGAGTTGAGGAATGGGGTGAGGGGGTCATTGAAAAATGTCCCAGTGAGTCTCTTCATTTGACACCTCATCTCGCTGGCTCCTGCATGGCTGGTGAAATGTGAACAGCTGATGGCAACACAAGATGGTTGGCATAAGGCTCAAAGCAACAGAATGACTCTAATTCCATGTATATTAATAACTGAAGAGAATTTGCATAGGGTAAGGATTTGTTGAACACACAACAAGATGGCACTAAGGGGATTGTATTAGGTTTTGATGCTTTGTAACAAATTACCCCAAACTTAGTGATCTAAAACAACATTCATTTATTATTTCACAGTTTCTACAGGCCAGAAGTTCAGGCATGGCTCAGTTTGGTTCTCTTCTCAGAGAGAAGGCTAAACAAGGCTAAAATCAGTGTTACCCAGGACTACATTCTCATCTGAAGGATCTACTAGGGATGAATCCATTTCTAAACTCTCTCAGGTTGCAGGCAAACTTAATTACCTTGCCACTGTAGAATCTGTGAAAATTTGCTTCTTCAAAGCCAGTGATGGAGAGTCTTTGATGCTTCTAGTCTGTCTTCAGAGAAAACCTAGGCCCTCTTCTAAGGGGTCACCTGATTAAGTCTAGCATAATCTCCCTTTCCATTAGTTCAGAGTCAATTGATTAGGGCCTTAATTACATCTGCTAAATCCTTTCACCTTTACCTTAGAATGTAATATAATCATGGATGTGACACCCAACACCATTGCCATATTCAACTGGTTAGAAGCAAGGCATAGGTTCTGCCCACACTCAAGGGAAGAGGATTATATAGACCTCTAAACCAAGGGAGTTAAAGATCATTGAGGTCATCTTAGAATTTGCCTACCACAGTGATGGCCCAAGAAGCTAAACATTTATTTAAACTTGTTAAATTCAAATTTGTTAAATTCAAATGAAAATATTGCCCTAAAAACCACATTTTTAGGTGACAATAATTTTGTCTGAATAATCTTCTCTGGGGAAGAAACTGAAGAAAATTCACAGCCTGCCTTTAGAAACCAGTTTCACTAGACTTATGTCAGTTTATATCAGACAACTTATGATTTTTAATAATAAAATATAATAGTTACATAGTTATACATGTATAACTATGTCATAGCCTAATTGATCTCCTTTAATACAAACAATGATCTAATACTGCAATAGTAAGCATCATATTTCTTTCAGATGTTAAAGGATTGACTAAGCTCTAAAGAGAAAGATTATCATTCTACACTATGAACCAATAGTAGGAAAATATGTATGATAAAAGTGAAGAAAATATGAAAAAGACTCTAAACATACAAAGTAGGTAGCGATACTAAAATAATTTAACAATTCTTGAGTACATAGTTTCATCCAATTTCCGAATATAACCATTTGGCATCCTTACAAATATTATTACAGGTCATTCCAGTCCTGTGCAGTTGAAGAACTCGGGGCTATTTGGGGTAGTTTTTAAAATGACTTCACATATTAGAGTTATTTTAAACAATACATATACATACATTTTCTATACCAATCTAGGGAAATTCCTCCGATCTATCATTGGATAGCAACTTCCCCTGGGACTAATAAGTGTTGTGAAATAAATAATCTGTGATCATCTGAAAATATAACTGTAATCCAACTGTAGTGAAATGGGAGCTTCTACTCTCAGCCACGAGGACCAACTTGGAAGATAATCACTGATGAAACACTCTAGGTAGACTCAGCAATGAGATGAAATTATGTAACATATCTGAGTCAGAAAGTATGACAAATGAATATTTTTGAATACTGGAAGGCTAGGTTTCTGTCACAGAGAACAACCCCACAATGCTTGAACAAATCAGTTTCCCATGAGGCCAAATATAGCATGCAGTAGAGTTTTTGAGTGAGGAACTAGGCCTATATAGTTGACTTGGGTGGGGCATTATTAGGGCCGTGGTTCATTTGAATTGGCATAAACAATACACGGGTTCCACCATCCTACAGCTTCCGTTCAGATGACTAAAGTCATGGGACTTTCAGCATAGCTAGCTGATGACAGTGCACACTATTTTGTCCCAAAATCCAGTCCAAGCATGGGCATACCAATTAAATGGCAAGCACTTTAAAGGCAAAGGACCAGGAATTGCATTGTTCTTGGTATATAGTATGACATCAAAGAAACTTTTTTGAATTAAAGTTAAATGTATAGTATCTTAGAGAAAATTCATGCACTGAACAGGACTGCAGCATCCCGAGATCTCGATCAACTGTCAGATTCTATTCAACTCAATAAACATTGACTGTTCTTCTAATAAATGCAGAAATTGTGTGAGATGCTGAGAACACTAAGTTCATGAAGTCACAGTCCCTGCTATCAACAAATTCCCTAAATCTTTGTCAGCTTGCTGTGATCACACTTTCTTCCAAAGAACCTCTAAGAAATACCTAGTGGATAGAACCTTGGAGTTCCACAGAACTCAGTTCAACAATTTCCAAATGATGAGTCAGGCCATATCGTGTAATTCACCTTTTGTTTGCAAAACTGCAAGTTTTTCAGCACCTACCTAAATTTCAATGTTAAGGAATTCTTTAACAAAGGCATCACATGTTTGGATTTAGGCATAGATATGAAATACACAAGCATCCTTGGGTAAATTATGTATTGGCCATAACCATTCCTTTACTCAAACATTGCCCCTTGCTGACAATGCAGTTAGGAATTCAGTGCAAAATGTCAGCTCAAATAAATGAACCAGAAAACCAACATATCACTTTTCTTTTCCACAAAATTAAAATTAAGAGAGCTGGACAATATTTTGTCTACAATGATATAAACATGCAGGTGCAAAAACTCCTATGTACCTTTGCAAAAAATTAACCTTTGGCTATCCAGAGACCTTAATAATGCAGGCAGTTTTGAATGAGAGCATATGGGAGGCATTTTCACTTTTGGTGACTTCAATAGGTTTAAGACATGTTTTTGCATTTATTGCATATACTCATAAAACAAAGGAAAGAATTTTCAACTTACTAAGTCAAAGTCTATACACTAAAGTTTGCTTTTCAAAAATGTGTAACTACTGCTTGTTTTCCACCCACAGGTTGCCATGATCTCAAAGGTGAAATTTTAGCATATGACTAAAAGGTCCTATAGCTGCAGCTTCATGATTCAGCATCTAACATCAATAATTCACAGTGAGATCATAGGCTCTCTGTGGAAGGTAGTGACATATTTGCCTTATGAAAGGAAGCTTAGGGCATATTGAGAGTATTTTGAATTTAGACTTGTGTGGGTGTCAGACATTTGTCTCCTAGCTGGTGCCTGTGCAGAAGGATTCTCCCTTGGGAAAAGCTCTCTTGAGAAAGGTGAATTTGGGTTGTAAGGCTAGGATACACACATGTGGTAACGAGCTCCTCCTGAACACGGTTTTCCAGAGTTACCCTGGGCAGGTGGGAAGCCTTTCTGTGGAAAAGATTCCAACTTGGTTCCCTGCCATCACCAAACACAAAACTGTTGATTTTTCTTTTTTGAGCTTCCAACCCTTGCAACCTTCCAAAAATAAATCAAACCAGCCATCAGGGCACCGAAATAATACTACTACTAATAAGCAGCTTTGCCTAGACTTACATAAACAACACTTCTGAGGTAAACTTTGCCCCAGAGGTCTGAAACACTCTTTTTATGTAACCTGCTTACTAATAATTACTAGACTTGGGTGCATTAACCCTGGAAATAGATTTTAATAACAACCCCTAAAAACAAAAGACATGAAACGACCAAAAAAAAAAAAAAAAAAGAATGCACTAACTAGAAAAACACTTGGCAGCCTACTCCAGACTCAATTGGAAGACACCCCCCTCCCGCCCGGCCTTTGCAAAGGAACCCCCACCCTCCTACGGGCCCCTCCAACCGGCTAAGAGAGGCTCCGGACCCCGCCCTCCCCTGTCCCTGCACCGCCCTCGGCCCTGAGCTCGCCTTCCGCGTGGCTCCACCCCCTTCCGCTTCTCTCCCCACGGATCCAGGAGCTGGGGTCAAATTGTCAGAGCAGGCTGATTTGCATAACCCAATGGCTGTGCGTATGCAAATGAGGCTGGTGGTGGTTGGCTGGAGGTTGGCAGGATAACTCGGGCGAGCGGGGCCTTTGTCCTTCAGTGGCTGTGAGGCAGCTGCCCCGTCGGAGTCGCGCCCCGTGGCGAGGCGAGGGGGCCGGGAGCGGGCGAGCGAGTGGGGCGAGAGGGACAGACGGACGGACGGACCGCGCGGTGGCAGCGGGAGCTGGAAGAGCCTGTGAGGGAGTGCAGAGAGCAGGCGCCCAAGCGCCCACCGTGGCAGGAGCAGTCCGCACGCCGCGCTCTGAGGGGGATTTGCAGTTGCAATATGACTTTGGAGGAATTCTCGGCTGGAGAGCAGAAGACCGAAAGGTAAGGCGGCCGGAGTCTCTCCCTGAACTCTTCTCGCCCACTGCGTGCACCCCATTGCGGCCCCTCTGGGCAAGGTTTGGCGGGGAGCGAGCGGTTAAAAGTTTGCAGAGGGCACCTCCCGTCCGTCTCGCTCCGGGGGCCTTCCCCAAGGCGTCCGTGGACGGAAGGAGCGTGCCCCCAACCCGGCCGAGCCCTCCAGGCCTTTGCAAAAGGCAGAAGGGACTGTCCCTGCCGGTGCCGCTCCTGCGGCTGGCCGCCTGTGGCTGCGCCCAGCGCCGGGGACTGGCAGCGCCCTCGGGGGAGGGTGGCGGGTGGCCCTCTCGGGGTTTTTCGCAGGCCACCCGGCCTCTGGGCGCGTGAGGGTTCACTGGGGGTGACAGGGCCTGGGGGGGGGGGGTGCTTTGGGTTTGCAGAAAGCGGAGCGGCGCGGTGGCGCACGAACTCGGGAGGGAGAGTCGCGGTGCAGGGCGAAGGGGCGGCGATGGCCCCGAAGGGACCGGGGCTGACGGGACCCCTTTGCTCTCCCTCACGTGTAGGATGGATAAGGTGGGGGATGCCCTCGAGGAAGTGCTCAGCAAAGCCCTGAGTCAGCGCACCATCACCGTCGGAGTGTACGAGGCGGCCAAGCTGCTCAACGTGTAAGTGGGGCCCTCGCGAGTCCCTCGTGGCACCCCCTTCTCTCCCCAGCCCCGTCGGAGGCGACCTCGCCGAGCGCCCCCCCGCCCTGCAGCGCAGCTTGCTGCGGCTTCCCACCTGCCCCACGGGCAGCGGGCGGGACGGGGCCGACCCCGGGACCCGGGCGGGTATTGCGGGCGTCCACGCGGACGGGTGGTGTCTCTGCGCTCACCCGCCCCTCCCGCTGCCCTCAGCGACCCGGATAACGTGGTGCTGTGCCTGCTGGCGGCGGATGAGGACGACGACAGGGATGTGGCTCTGCAGATCCACTTCACCCTGATCCAGGCGTTCTGCTGCGAGAACGACATCAACATCCTGCGCGTCAGCAACCCGGGCCGACTGGCTGAGCTCCTGCTCCTGGAGACCGACGCAAGCCCAGCAGCGAGCGAGGGCGCGGAGCAGCCCCCGGACCTGCACTGCGTCCTGGTGACGGTAAGCGAGAGGGGGCTGCGGGCCGGCTGGAGTGAAGAGTTCTGGAGGGGAGTGAGCGAGGGTTCAGAGTCTCCTGACTGCAGATCTGGAATGAGGGGGAGGGCAAGAGCGTGGCTGCTTTTGCCCCATTAGAGAGTGTGGCTGGACTTTCGGCCGAGATGTGCTAGTTTCATCATCAGGATTTTCTCTGGTACAGAACATGTCTAAGCACGTTGGAGGCTGCCAGCAGCGGAAGAGATCCTTGTGAGTCAGCATTGTCAGCCCAGCTACTCCCTACCTACATCTGCACTACCTCCCGTGACTAATTCCTTTAGTAGGGCAGATTAGATAAAGCCAAATAAATTCCTGGCTCACCCTCATTAAGGAGTCAGCTTCATTCGCCGCCACTCAGAGTTAAAAATAGAAATGGTGTAGGAGACAGACCTTATTAATTCCCTAGAAATACTTGAAGAGGATAGAGTGGGAATTTTTTCTCTGCAATCTTACATTTTTTTTAATCGGCCTTTTTTCCCTGGTAAAAACCTTTGGTAGATAGAGAACTTGTGTTTTCAGAGGTAATATGATAGCTTTGTCTTTTACATTTTACTCTTTTTGACTGGTCTAGTTAAGTGGCAGCCTAACCATTTTGGTACTCTTGAAAATTACTACTCCTCTCCTGTCTTTGGAGAGGTATAACAGGTGGCATTTCTAGTTAACTGCTATGCAGCTTTCATCCATTGCACACACAGCATGGAAATATTCCTCAGAGTTGTTTTCACTCAGGTCTCTTCCACAGTACAACTTTGGTAGGACAAACCTGTGAATGATAATGTCATGCAAAACTAAATAAATATGCTCTCGTGCAAAACTAAATAAATACCATGCATATATATATATATATATATATATATATATATATATGTATATATATATAATGGTTCAGAGGGTTGCATGCGTTCAAATTTTGCAGAGTATGGTTTAGTGGAGAATTACCCTTAATGATTTTGCAGGAAACCAACTACCTAGAAGAAAGCTTATTTTTTATGGTTGTAACTGGTCTCTATGTCACACAGCCAAAGTGTAGAACGTTCAGGTTGTCTTCCTCTTAAAATGAGCGTAATTATTAGCAAATGCTGATTTTTTTTTAAATTGTGAATTTATTTTTCTCAATTTGTTTCCAGAATCCACATTCATCGCAGTGGAAGGATCCTGCCTTAAGTCAACTTATTTGTTTTTGCCGGGAAAGTCGCTACATGGATCAGTGGGTTCCAGTGATTAATCTCCCCGAACGGTGATGGCATCTGAATGAAAATAACTGAACCAAATTGCACTGAAGTTTTGAAATACCTTTGTAGTTACTCAAGCAGTTACTCCCCACACTGATGCAAGGATTACAGAAACTGATGTCAAGGGGCTGAGTGAGTTCAACTACATGTTCCGAGGGCCCGGAGATAGATGACTTTGCAGATGGAAAGAGGTGAAAATGAAGAAGGAAGCTGTGTTGAAACAAATACAAGTCAAAAGGAACAAAAATTACAAAGAACCACGCAGGAAGGAAAACAAACTATGTATTAATTTAGAATGGTTGAGTTACATTTAAATAAACCAAATGCGCTTTGTTAAAGTTCAAATGTGCGGCAGTAGTTTGGGTATTTTTGGTTTATGTGCCCTCAAATAAAAGAAAAACAGAAAGGGTTGATCCTATTTTAAAACCATATTTTATTGTATTTTGATGAGATGTTAAATTCTCAAAGTTTTATTATAAATTGTACTAAGTTATTTTATGACATGAGAAGTTATTTATGCTATAAATTTTTTGAAACACAATACCTACAATAAACTGGTATGGAATAATTGCATCATTTCTTAATGTGTGCTTTTGTTTCTTTTAACTTGGAATGTATTTTAAATAAGTTTTTTTATATGGAAAAATTAAAACCCTTATGAAATCATATATATAGTATATGTGTGTATCTCTATATATAGATAGATCTCTGGTGTGTGTGTGTGTGTATTTTTTTCCACTTTTAAACATTTGAGCTGGATGTGGCATAGTTTTATTTTTTATTCTTTATTTAACAGACATTTTACTAGGGCCCTACTCTATCTACATGGTGTCAAAAGTCAGAAAACCAAAGGTGATTTAAGAGGAGTTGGGGGTCGTGGTTAGGGAAAAGGTGTTAGAGACTATACTTGCAAAATCTGAGTAGTTATAGTTCAGTGATATTAATGTTATAAGAAGACTATATGCAAAATACTAAGGAAGCAGAAAGGTGAAAGTGACCGAAGTTAACCTGCAAGACCAGGGAAGGTTTTATTGGGGAGACAGCAAGTTATGTGGGTCTTAAAACACAAGTGTCACTTCCCCAGCTAGGATGCTGTTGGCAGCGACACTAGTTTGTGCAAAGGTGTGGAGCCCTGAAAGACCAAACCCTGTTCAGGGAACAAAGAGTGATTGTGTGTGCGCCTCTGGTGTAGAAAAGAAAAAGGAGAGATAAGGTTGAAAAAGTAGGTGGGGATTAGGCCCAGACTATGAAGGCCATTCTGTTTCGCCCTCAGGCATTTGGGCTTCCTTCTATAAACTTTGGGGATTCAGCAGAGGCCTTCACACAGGGAGTGACGTGATCAGTGTTCTAGGAAGATAACACCGGGGACTGTGAAAGGGGTTATCGGGATAAGAGGCTGTAGGTAATGCCAACCAGGAAGTGACTGTACCAGTCCAAGGCTGTGCATTTTGCAGAACCATATTTAAGGAATAGGGAAGTGGCCTGGCAAAGATTTCTGGTGCCCTTATTCTCTGCAGAGCTGTATGTTTTCCAGCTGAGCATTTCTGCTATGGTTTTGAGGGGTCTGGTTAAGTTAGATGGGGCAGATGGAAGAAGAGAACAAAATAAATGAAAGCCTTCAGCAGAACAATCATCTCTTAGTTGGAACAGTCACTTGATAATTAACTGCAACAATCTCCTGTCGGTATAGCCAAAGAAAGCAAAAATGCTTACTGAGAAGTCTAACATGGCTTTAGTCCACGGGATATTTTTTCTTTTTCTTTTCTTTTTTTTTTTTTTTGCCTATTTGGCAAAGGGCACCCTCAATGGCTCCCCTGCCATCTGTCTCCCATCCTTGTCATGACCACATATAATCAGGGAAAAGCAAAAGTCTGGAGAGAAAAACAAACCAACTAATACTAACAAAAAGCTCCAAGTTTCTGCATTTTAAGAATAACATGAGCCCGTGTGCCCTCCACCTTGCAATTAAGTTTCTCTTTTTCCACATCTTACAGAAATGTGGGTTTTTAGGCCTTGTTTAAGCTCATTGTATTTTATTTAAACTGGTGCCTAATCCAAAGCATAACTAGTATTTAATACTTGTTTTCCCAAAAGATTGAGAGCAGTGAGTTTTCAATAGAATTTTCTTGCCTTCCTACTAAGGATTTTCAAGCCTCCTCCTCAGTTGCCTGATTTAAAACCCTTGCAAAGATGGGTAAATTAAAGCAGGAAGCAGGGAAGAGATCGGCAGCGTCGTCTGGTGTTGAAGACCATGGGGAGCAGCCAGTATTAGCCCCTCTGCATCTCGTTCTCCTCATCTAAAGATGGAGGTAAAATTACCCAACTTGCAGAATCGTTACCTCTTCTACAAAACTGTATCTTCCCTAAAGGTAAGAGCTAATGTCTGGTTCATAATTGTAGCCCAGGATTTAGCACACTGGTCAGCAAGCAGTAGGTATTGAATTAGTATTTGTTGACTCAATGAATGATTTAGAAATAATGAATGCAAACTACCTGGCATATAATAAATAAGTGCTCAGTATAGTGTGTCTGTTACTAAACTGCAATAGCAATAGGGAAACTAAAAACCATCCATCAGACAGATTCTCTGATGCCTTAAAACACAGTATAAATATATTTATTTTGAGAAAGGAGTTTAGAGTCTCTATTCTAAATTCATAGTGCTTAGAGGTATGAAGCAATTAATAGTCTACATTCTTCAGAGTGTTTTGTTTCAGGAAGGTCCCAACAATTAATGCAGAACTCTTGTTTTGGGTTTTGCTTTAAGTTTTAACTGTTGTTATTCTTCCCTGACGGAACATAACGCAAAGTTACCATTGCATTGAAAAACCCAATCATGAAACAGTTGATTGTAAACACGTGTGCAACTACCCAGACAACGTCTCCCTCTAATTGGTGTTAATATTCTTCAGTTGTTGCCTTAAATGCTATGAAAACCTACTTATTGCAAGTAGGTGGAAATGTTACAACAGGAACAAAGCTCTCTTCATCTAACTCAGGTGTGCTGAATGTGGAAAACACCTATTTTTTCCACTGGCACCTTCACCTCAGTGTCATAGACGGCATTGCCTCCTCCTTTTACAATTAACCAAAGCCCTCAGTAAGTTAAACTTCTATACTACAAGGACTCGTGAAGGTAACTAATCACCTGTAATACATACATTACTTTCCAAATAAACAAAAAGGGTTCTTTCTAGGAAAGAGCATTTGTATACTGTCAACTGGAAGCAGTTCCAAAGTTTCTTTTGAGATGCTTTGCTGTAACCCTTGTGAAATCATAATTTCCTCAAATTGCAACTATAGAGGTTAAATTTTGTTCTTCAATATGTGGTAAGAAGCTGCAAACAGTGTGACATGTGTTTCCTTCAAATGAACAAAACTCCCCATGGCATGATTCATAACACAGGGCCGGTGTCCCTGAAATTGCACTGAATCTTTTTTTTTCTTTTTATTTATTTATGTATTTATGTATTTATTTATTTATTTATTTATTTTAAGCTTATTTATTTATTTATTTTTTCAATATATGAAATTTATTGTCAAATTGGTTTCCATACAACACCCAGTGCTCATCCCAAAAGGTGCCCCCTCACTACCCATCCCCCACCCTCCCCTCCCTCCCACCCCCCATCAACCCTCAGTTTGTTCTCAGTTTTTAAGAGTCTCTTATGCTTTGGCTCTCTCCCACTCTAACCTCTTTTTTTTTGTTTTTTCCTTCCCCTCCCCCATGGGTTTCTGTTAAGTTTCTCAGGATCCACATAAGAGTGAAACCATATGGTATCTGTCTTTCTCTGTATGGCTTACTTCACTTAGCATCACACTCTCCAGTTCCATCCACGTTGCTACAAAAGGTCATATTTCATTCTTTCTCATTGCCACTTAGTACTCCATTGTGTCTATAAACCACAATTTCTTTATCCATTCATCAGTTGATGGACATTTAGGCTCTTTCCATAATTTGGCTATGAGAAAGTTGAGAGTGCTGCTATAAACATTGGGGTACAAGTGCCCCTAAGCTTATTTATTATGAAAGAGAGAGCACCAGCGAGCAGAGGAGGGGCAGAGAGAGAGAATCCTGAGCAGGCTCCATGCTGTCAGCACAGAGCCTGATGCAGGGGGCTCAAACTTACAAGTTGTGAGATCACGACCTGAGTCAAAACCAAGAGTCGGAAGCTTATCCAACTGGGCCACCCAGACACCTCTCCTTTTTAAAAAAATTTTGCTTTAATGTTTATTCATTTCTGAAACACAAAGAGAGACAGAGCACAAGCGGGGGGGGGGGGGTGGAGAGAGAGGGGGACACAGAATTTGAAGCAGGCTCCAGGCTCTGAGCCGTCAGCACAGAGCTGGACACAGGGCTTGAACTCACGAACTACTAGATCATGACCTGAGCCGAAGTCGGATGCTTAACTGACTGAGCCACCCAGGCGCCCCTCCTTTCTTTTTTTCTTTTTAACAGTCCTTAGAGAAACATAAGAAACTCTGTGAAAAGGCTGTATCATGAAGACCACCAAGAAATATTTAATGAGTCCTTACTATGGGCAAGGAACTATGCTAGTTATATTGAAGTCTGCAAAAAATCAGCCACATACTCTGGCCCCAAGGAGTTCATAGTCTAATGAAGCAATGAGACATGCACATCAGTAGATAAAATCCAAGGTGAAAAGTGCTCAGTAACAGAAGAAAGGCCCGGAGAACTGCTAATGGGATTCAAAAGGTAGAAATCCCTGGAGGGCATGTGGGGATGGCATGGACCAAACTGTAGTAATAAGCTCTTTGATCCGAAGCTAGCACTGTATTTTGCAAACCGCAGAAATTACTTAATTGATTGACTATGGAATATAATTCTGCTAGGGGCTGCAGAGAATACATAGATGTAGCCTATGGAGGGTTTGCCCTTAAGTTTATAATCAAATAAGAAAATCAAGATCAGCACATTTATTCCTTTAGCACTATTTATTGAAAGGATGTACCTGACACTGTGTTAGGTCCTGGGGCTACAAAAGTGAAAAAGCAAGGTCTCTACCTTTAGTGGAGATGCCTGACTCCTGCAATTTAGGGTGATACGCGATGATGAGTAATATTCAAGGCCTGAGTGTTCCTGGGCGAGGAGCATTGCCAGAACAGTGAGACCTGAAGAATCAAGAGCTCAGCCAGGGCACTGTAAAGAACATTTGTTCCAGGAGGGGGAACTGCAGCTCTGAAGGTATGAATTCAAGGCATCTTTGAGGCTAGCTTCTGGGGGGGCAACCATAACAGATAGAGGGTTTACTACATGCTGAGCATTGTTCTAAGAGCTTTACGGTAACACATTAATATTCACAACAACCCGGTGGAAGTAGGTACTATTGTTGCCATTTGGAAAATGAAGAGATATATTTACCTGGAGTCATATTACTGTTAGGAAGTTGCAAATCCAGGATGCAGACCGAGGTAATCTGGGTCTAGAATTCTTATTTTCCAATGATGGGTAATGAAGTAGGAAAGGTGGTAGGAACCAGACCATGAAGGGCCCGTCTTTTTTTTTTTTTTTTCCCAACGTTTTTTTATTATTTTTGGGACAGAGAGAGACAGAGCATGAACGGGGGAGGGGCAGAGAGAGAGGGAGACACAGAATCGGAAACAGGCTCCAGGCTCTGAGCCATCAGCCCAGAGCCTGACGCGGGGCTCGAACTCACGGACCGTGAGATCGTGACCTGGCTGAAGTCGGACGCTTAACCGACTGCGCCACCCAGGCGCCCCATGAAGGGCCCGTCCTATTAGTCAGCCTTTTTTATTAGGTGATAGAAAGCTATTTTAGGGGTGCCTGGCCGGCTCAGTTGGTAGAGCATGTGGACTCTTAATCTTGGTGTCGTGAGTTTGAGCCCCATGGTGGGCATAGAGATTACGTAGTAAAAGGAAAAAAAATGTTTTTAAACCACTTAACACTGAGAAAAGAGGCAGTATGCTATCACCAGCAGGAAAGGCAAGGAAAAGATGCTATGGCTCACAAAGTCCTAGTGCAAGGTTAGAAACTGCTAGCTAAGAGAAGTTTGGCTTTTAAATGTTTAAAAAAGTTTATTTTAAATCAGTTGTCAACATTTAAACATGGAGACATTTTTTAGAAAAATTCTGATTTCCGTTGCTATCTGTGGCAACAATTGGCTGGAGTTCAGAGGAGGCTTTTCCCTTTTAAACAAGGATTTCCTGTTTGCCACAGACCTTACCCCTCCCAATTGTCAACTCAAGCCTGCTTGGACTCACTTAGCCTTCCCTTCCTAATCCTTTTAAGCATGTGGGGTTCACCCTTCACCTCCAACAATTCACATCTCTCGGTCTGGGCCTCAGAACTTTCCTGTATAAAGTGAGGTGTTTGCATTATCAGGATTTCCCAATTGTTCTGATAATAAGACCTATGGATGTTTGTTAAAAATGCAGCTTCAAAACCCTTCCCAGGAGCTTCAGATTAAGTGCGGCTGAGATAAGGCTTAGAATTTATTTTTTAACAAGCACTTCAGGTAATTCTTATTATCAGAGAAGTTTGAGAACTCTTGGCGTTCTTCCCGCTGAATTTCAGCAAAACCATTCTACAAGTCTCGGGGGAGTGGGAGAGAAGGAGGGGGAAGCTCTCATTTGATCAGTCTCCAGTCTCCCTGATGCCAACCCACTAGGAGCTAAGGAATATACATTTCTCTGCAAAGGTTGAAGAGATCTTCAGTGAAGTGATAAAACCAGAAATCTTTGCTACTTGTGGATGGAGTTAGAATTTACTAGTTTACTAAGGTGGTTACTGTACAAGTTACAAGAACTCCAAAAGGCGAGAGTCTGCAAAACAGAATGGCGCTTAGCACTGCCTTGAACTGGCCTACTGACAGACCTGTTTATTATGTGCTAAACACAACACTGGGCACTTTGGACAAGACAAGGAAGAACCTGATCAGAATGATCAAAACAACCGGTTGTTGATGGAGTAGTGCTTCGTGTCAGACACAAGCTAGGAGCTTGGGAAGTGAATAGAGTTCGTATTTTTATCATATCAATTAGAACTGTCTGGCTTATAACATGCTTACACATTTATTAATTTGAGTCCTTGCTAAAGCAACTCAGGTTCAGAGAAGTCAAAAGACACCTCCAAAGTCACAAGGCAAGGAAGAAGAATCAGAATTTTACTGTGAACTCATTCCTCTGTATGCTGGAGCTATCTCTTGAAGAGGCCAACCAGACAGCTCAGGTTAGCCTGGGGGGGATGAAACCAATTGGATCTAATCTTTTACTTATCCAGTAAGTAGGACAGAGCCTCAGGAAAACAAAAGGAGACAAAAACCAGGGGAGAATTCTAAGAATTGTTCTCTTTCATCTTAGAACTTCATCAAGGTAAAAGTGATTTCTGTCCCTAGGTGCTTTAATGCTTTTATGCTAACTCATTTTCTACAATCAAGCATCTGAGAAAGAATTTAATATGCACAGAAGCAGCAAACTTTCTTAGTATCACCACTTAACACCTGATTATATCACTGTATTGTAATTGTATTATAATTATCAAAATACTAACTTCACAAGAAATGGCTTACCTGGAGAAGAGCCTTCTGATTTCCTTTTGCTTCCTTGTGTAATTGTTAAGGATTGAGCTGAAAAAAGATAAAGACTAAAAGTGTAGTAGTTAAGACAATGGGCTTTTATAACCAGAAAGACCAGGGCTTGGATCCTTGATCCTCGCTAGAACTTGAGAAAGTTAGTGTAACTTCTTTAAGCCTCAATTATTTCTCCTTTAAAATGGGAAAATAAACAAGGCTTATGTCATTGGTTTGTTATGAGGATTAAAGGAATAGTGCATAGAAAACACTTAGATCAGTTCCTGGAAGTACTCGATCTATGCAACCTAATGATAATTACATCCCCCATGAGTAATCTTCTATGTATGTATGTTATGTATGTCTTGTATGTAATTACTCTGTATTTGCAAATTAGAGGGTGATTTAAAGAAAAAAGAAAACCCCCAATAAACCACATAGCCCAACGGAACAGAATATGGAAAGACACCATCTACCTAGGTTATGTTCATTTCGACTAAGCTAGTTTGTCCTCCACTTATATTAACTGAATTTGGTTCTTTCTTGTTTATTTATCAGAACATTTTCTGTTCAAGATCAAAGGTCACACACATACTGCATGCTAAGCACTGTGCTAGAACTTGCTATATAAACATGATTATGGTACGGTCTCTACCTGCAGTCTAGTAGAGGAAGCTGACACATTTTCAAGTTGGTGTGGTGTCAGGGCAAGTTTGGGCATGTGCTGTGTGTGTGTGTGTGTGTGTGTGTGTGTGTGTGTGTGTGTGTGTTTAGGGCAGTGGTGGTGGTAAGGAAGCTTTCCAGGAAAGAGAGATGCTTGACCTGAGTCTTGAAGCATGATTAATAACTAGTCAGGGGGGAAAGGTGTGGCCCATGAGGGACTCTTGTAGTCTGTGGTATTTACTAGAGGATTAAGCGTTAAGGAAGGGAGTGGAGAAAGGTAGGCTGAAAAGGTAGACAGAGACCAGATCATAGTCTTGTATACCCTTTCAAAGAGCATGGGCTTTGTCCTGCAAGTATTGAGAGAATTTTAAGGGTTTTATGTAGAAAAGTAACATGGTTAAATTGGAGTGTTCTAGGGTGCACTCTTCTCAGATGGGTCCGGTTGGCCAGACTACAGGATGCTGGATGGGATTTAAAGGGGATAGCCGTTCATTGTTGTCCATCTTGACTCCCTGCCTCTTCATTCTGTGAATCTTCTTTCTTAGGAGTTCTCCCCACTTCAAGGGTAGATTTATAATACAGGTCTAGCCAATCCTTCTGACTATGGTGATTGGTTTGGGGATAGACATGTGACTTCAGCTGGGCCAATCAGAAAACTTCCTGAGACATTTCCACTAGAGTAGAGAATCTCTTTCTGGTGTTGGGCTGATGCATGTGTCTGTGTTGCTTAGCAGCAGGCTTGCCTCATAGAGAAGTCTATTCAAGAGGAAAGGTCAGAGATGAAACCTGAAAGCAGAACTCCTGAATCCAGCTCTACTTGAAGTGAGGCCCATGGATTTCCAGTAATGTGCTTAAGCAAGTTTCATTTGCAACTAAAAGTATCATGAACAATGGGTATTGAGGGATTTCTGGAATGTGAGATTCTTAGAGCCCAAACAAGAATACTCCCAAGTAAGCCAAGATAGTTGGTTACCCCAATGTCAGGGGCAGCCACATAGGCTGGAGTCCAGATGGGAGGCTTTTGCAGTAGTTCAGCAAAAGGGATGATATAGGCCGAATTTGTAGCTGATGAGGAAAATCAGGTTGGATTTGCAAAGTATTTGGGAAATGAAATGGGCAAGAATGGGTGATCAGATGTAAGAGACGAGGGGAGATTTTTGAATGCCTCTTCAGTTTCCAGGTGTGGCAATTTAGTGATAGTGCTACCAGTTAAATTTCAGGAAGGGAGATGGATTTCGACACATTATGTTCTAAGTCCCTGTGTGCTATCTTTTGAAAATGTCCAATAGGGTAGGTAAGTCTGATGCTTGGACAAAAGATGGGATGGATGTATAGATTTGGAAATCTTTAGCATATGAATAGCAGTGACAATGGATGGACTTTCCAAGAAGAATGAGTAAAATGGGAAGAGCAGCAATGGGCTAAGGATTGAAACTTGGGACTGAGGGTGGAATTTTAGGAGGCAGAAAAATGAAGAGACCGAGGAGGGAAAAAGGAGAGTTTGAAATCACAGAAGTCAGTGATGCAGAATGGTGAGTTTATGAAAAAGAATGATTCAAACAGTTGGGTCCTTGAAGCAGAGACTGAAATGCTCCATTGAATTTGGAAATTGGGAGTTCACTGGCCAATATCCTGGGTGAAATCAGTTCCATTACAATAGTGGGAGTAAAAGTAGGATTGCAGCCAATTGAGAAGAAGGGAGGTGGGGCCGAGAAGGCAAAGAAGGCTGATCACTCTTTGGAAAATTTTAATAAAGGAGAGAAGGCAAGGGGCTTTCAGAATAGCTGGAGGGTTTGGACTTGACCTCGAGGTTGCTTCTCAACCTGTGCATCTGATGGAAGATACTCGGATGGGTGTGATGGAGGCATTTGAGTGTGAGAAGATAGGAAGTTTGAGAATTCAAGCCAAATGGCCCCAACATTTTGTTTGACGGGGAAGGCAGAATTGTTTGCCTGGTAGGAAGGTGATAAGTAGGAGGGTTTGAGGAGGGTGATAATGGTTTGGAATGAAGGAACTAGACAGGTCAAATGAAAGAATTGTGAGACACTACTGGGAACTCAGCAGAGATTAGAAACACTACTGCCAGTTTCTCTCCACTACTTTATTTTCCTCTTACATTCTAATTACCTTTATGAAAACAAAGGCTATGGCAGGACCCTGCTTAAAAACCTCTACCAACTCCCTTCCCTTGCCTGTATAATCAATACAAACTCATAGCCTTTGACTTGACTCAAACTTCCTTCCCAGCCTCATCAACCTTCTCCTCCTCATACACCTGCCACAAATATCTGGGTTGTTTGAATACCCTAGACTCATTTAGAACCTAGTGCATTTGCATATACTGTCTTCTCTGCTGAGACTATCCTGTCCCTGTTCTTCACTAACCAACTCCTGCCCAGCCTTCAAGACCCAACTAATATATTGCCTCCTCTGTGAGAATTTTTGATTTAGGCAGAGCCAACTTCTTTATCATTTAAAAAATTTAAAAAAAAAATTTTTTTTTTCAACGTTTATTTATTTTTGGGACAGAGAGAGACAGAGCATGAATGGGGGAGGGGCAGAGAGAGAGGGAGACACAGAATTGGAAACAGGCTCCAGGCTCTGAGCCATCAGCCCAGAGCCTGACGCGGGGCTCGAACTCATGGACCGCGAGATCGTGACCTGGCTGAAGTCGGACGCTTAACCGACTGTGCCACCCATGCGCCCCTAAAAAAATTTTTAATTTAGGGGCCTGGGTGGCTGAGTTGGTTAAGCGTTTGACTCGATTTCAGCTCAGGTCATGATCTCCCTGTTTATGCAATTGAGCCCTGCGTCAGGCTCTGTGCTGACAGTACAGAGACTGCTTGGGATTCTCTCTGTGCCCCTCTCTCTTCTTTCTCTCCTTCTCTCTCTCAAAATAATAAAACAATAAAATACAACTTAATTTAATTTTAATTCTAGTATAGTTAACATACAGTGTTATATTAGTTTCAGGTGTACAATATACTGAGTCAACAATTCCATGCATCACCTGGTGTGAATTCCATTCATCACAAGTGTACTCTTTAATCCCCATCACCTATTTAATCCTTCTCTCTACCCATCTCTTTTCTGGTAACCCTCAGTTCTCTATAGGTAAGAGTCTCTTTCTTGGTTTGTCTCTTTTTTTTTCTTTTGTTCATTTGTTTTGTTTCTTATATTTCACATATGAGTGAAATCATAATATGTGTCTTTCTCTGACTGGCTTATTCAGCTTAGCATAGTACCCTCTAGATCCATCCGAGTTGTTGCAAATGGCAAGATTTCATTCTTTTTTATGGCTGAATAATATTCTTCTTCTTGATCCATTCACCTATTGATGGACATTTCCATAATTTGGCTTTCATAAACAATGCTGCTATAAACATAGAAGTACATGTATCCCTTTGAATTAGTGTTTTTGTATGTTTTGGGTAAATACACAGTACCATCATTACTGAATCATAGGGTAGTTCTATTTTTAACTTTTTAGTGTAACTCCATACTGTTTTCCACAGTGGCTGTACCAATCTGCATTCCCACTAACAGTGCAAGAGGCTTCCTTTTCTTCCCACATCCTTGCCAACACTTGTTGTTTCTTGTGTTTTTGATTTTAGCCATTCCGATAGGGGTGAGGTGACATCTCATTGTAGTTTTGATTTGCATTTCCCTGATGATGAGTGATGTTGAGTATCTTTTGTGTCTGTTGACCATCTGGATGTCTTCTTTGCAGAAAAATCTGTTCATTTTCTGCCCATTTTTAAATTAGATTATTTGGTTTTTGGGTGTTGATTTGTAGAAGTTCTTTGTATATTTTGGACACTAACCCTATATTGGATATGTCATTTGCAAGTATCTTCTCCCATTCAGTAAGTTGTCCTTTAGTTTTGTTGATTGTTCCCCTTGTTTTGAAGAAGCCTTTTATTTTGATGTAGTCCCAATAGTTTATTTTTTGCTTTTATTTTCCTTGTCTCAGGAGACATATCTAGAAGAATGTTATTATGGCCAATGTCAGAGAAATTACTGTCTGTGCTCTCTTGTAGTATTTTTATGGTTTCAGGTCTCACATTTAGGTCTTAATCCATCTTTAATTTATTTTTGTGTATGGTGTAAGAAAATGGTCCAGTTTCATTCTTTTGCATGTAGCTGTCCAGTTTTCCCAACACCATTTGTTAAAGAGACAGCTGTCTGTTTCCCATTACATATTCTTTCCTGCTTCATCAAAGATTAATTGACCACATAATTGTGGGTTTTCTATTCTGTTCTATTGATCTATGTGTCTGTTTTTGTGCCAGGACCATACTTATTTCATTACTACAGCTTTGTAATGTAACTTGAAGTCTGGAATTGTGATGCCTCCAGCTTTGCTTTCTTTTTCAAAATTGCTTTGGCTATTCAGAGCCTTTTGTGGTTCCATACAAATTTTAGGATTGTTCTAGCTCTGTGAAAATGTTGTTGGTATTTTGATAGGGATTACATTAAGTGTGCATATTGCTTTGGGTAGTATAGACATTTTAAGTTTTTGTTCTTGCAATCCATGAGCATGGAATGTCTTTCCACTTGTTTGTTTCATCTTCAATTTTTTTCATCAATGTTTTATAGTTTTCAGAGTAGAGGTCTTTCACCTTTGATTAGGTTTATTCCTAGGTATTTTACTATTTTTGATGCAATTGTAATGGGATTATTTTCTTAATTTCTCTTTCTTCTGCTTCATTATTAGTGTATAGAAATGCAACAGATTTCTGTACATTGATTTTGTCTTTGGTGACGACTGAATTCATCGATCAGTTCTAGTAATTTTTTGGTAGAGTCTTTAGGTTTTCTATATATTATTTCTATATATTATGTCATCTGCAAATAGAAGTTTTGTTTCTTCCTCACTGATTTGGATGAATTTCATTTATTTTTGTTGTCTATCTGCTGTGGCTAGATCTTCCAGTACTATGTTGAGTAAAAGTGATGAGAGTTGACATCCTTGTCTTATTCCTGACCTCAGGGGGGACATCTCTCAGATTTTCCCCATTGAGTGTGATGTTTGTTGTGGGTTTTTCATATACGGCCTTTATTATGTTCAGGTATGTTCCCTCTAAACCTACTTTGTTGAGGGCTTTTATCAAGAATGGATGTCATACTTTGTCAAATGCTTTCTCTGCATCTATTGAAATGATCATATGGTTTTTATCCTTTTATTGATGTGGTATGTGACATTGATTTGTGGATATTAAACCACCCTTGCAAACCAGGAATAAATCCCATTTGATAGTAGTGAATGATATTTTTAATGTATTGTTAGATTTGGTTTGCTAGCACTTTTGTTGAGGATTTCTGCATTAATGTTCATCAGAGATATTGGCCTGTAGTTCTGTTTATTTTGGTATAAGGGTGATACTGGCTTCATAGAATGAATTTGGAGGTTTTGCTTCTATTTTTTGGAAGAGTTTGAGTAGAATACGTATTAACTCTTCTTTAAATGTTTAGTAGAATTCACCTATGAACCATCTGGTTCTGGACTTTTGTTTGTGGGCAGTTTTTTGATTACTACTTTAATCCCCTTGCTGGTGATTGGTCTGTTCAAATTTTCTGTTTCTTCCTGCTTCACTTTTGGGAGGTTGTATGTTTCTAGGAATGTATCCATTTCTTATAGTTTGTCTAATTTGTTGGCATACAGTTTTTCATGATATTCTCTTTTAATTATTTGTCTTTCTGTGGTGTTCATTGTTATTTCTCCTCTTTCATTTGTTATTTTTACTTGAGTTCTTTCTTTTCTTTCTCCCCCCTTCCCTTTCTCTCTTTCATCTGGCTAGAGGTTTATCCATTTTGTTGATGTTTTCAAAGAACCAGCTTCTGGCTTCATTGATCTGTTTTATTGGTTTTCTTACTTTCTAAATCATTTGTTTCTACTCTAAACTTTATTATTTCTTTCCTTCTTCTGGTTTTGGGTTTTATTTATTGTTCTTTTTCTAATTCTTTTAGGTGTAAGGTTAAGCTGTTTAGTTGAGATTTTTCTTGCCTCTGGATATAGGCCTGTATTCCAATATACTCCCCTCTTTAGAACTGTTTTTGCTGCATCATACAGGTTTTGGACCATTGTGTTTTCTTTTTTTTTTTTTTTTTTTTTCAACGTTTATTTATTTTTGGGACAGAGAGAGACAGAGCATGAACGGGGGAGGGGCAGAGAGAGAGGGAGACACAGAATCGGAAACAGGCTCCAGGCTCTGAGCCATCAGCCCAGAGCCCGACGTGGGGCTCGAACTCCCGGACCGCGAGATCGTGACCTGGCTGAAGTCGGACGCTTAACCGACTGCGCCACCCAGGCGCCCCGGGACCATTGTGTTTTCATGTTTGTTTCTTTTCTTTTCTTTCTTTCTTTTTTTTTTTTTTTTTTTTTTTACTTTTTTATATTTTTTTTCATTTTTGTTTGTTTCCATGTATTTTTTGATTTCTGCTTTTAATTCTTGGTTGACTCACTTATTGTTTAGTAGCATGTTATTTAACCTCCATGTATTTGTGGACTTTCCAGATTTTTTTCTTGTGGTTGATTTCTAGTTTCATAGCATTGTGGTCAGAAAAGATGCATGGTATGACTTTGATCTTTTTGGATTTGTTGAGGCTTGTTTTGTGGCCTAATATGTGATCTATTCTGGAGAATGTTCCGTATGCACTTGAAAAGAATGTGTATTCTGCTGTTTTATGGTGGAATGTTCTGAATATATCTAGTCCAGTGTGTCATTCAAAGGCACTGTTTCCTTGTTGATTTTCTGTTTGGATGATTTGTCCATCGATGTAAGCGAGGTGTTCTTTTACTGTTATTTGTTTACTGTTATTGTATTATTATTGAATTGTTCCTTTGTGTTTGTTATTAGTTGCTTTATGTATTTGGGTGTTTCCATGTTGGGTGCATAGGTATTAACAGTTGTCATATCTTGTTGGATTGTCCCCTTCATGATTTTATAGTGTCCTTCTTTGTCTCTTTTTACAGACTTAGTTTTAAAGTCCATTTTGCCCAATATAAGTATTGCTACTCCACCTTTCTTTTGACATCCATTTGCCTGATAAATGTTTCTTCATCTCCTCACTTTCAATCTGCATGTGTCTTTAGTCTGAAATGAGTCTCTACTAGGCAACATATAGATGACTTGTTTTTCTATCCATTACATCACCTTATGTCTTTTGATTGGAGCATTTAGTCCATTTACATACAGAATAGTTATTGATAGATAACTATTTGCTATTTTTTTTTTTTTACTTGTTTTATGGTTGTTTTTGTAGTTTTTCTCTGATCCTTTCTCCTCCTTTTCTTCTTCATGGTTTGCTGGTTTTCTTTAGTGATATACTTAGATTCCTTACTCTTCACTTTTTTGCATACCTATTTACTGTTTTTTGGCTTGTGATTACCATTCAGTTTATATAAAACATCTTCTGCTTGTAGCAGTCTATATTAAGCTAATGGTTGCTTAATTTTGAACTCATTCTTCTCTTCCCTCCAAGGTTCAGATATTTGGTATCATATTTTACATCCTTCTATTTTGTTCCTTCCTTGACTGATTTTTACAGATTTATTTATTTATTCACTTACTTATTTTGCTTTTGTGCTTCCTATTTTTCTTATTCTTATGTTGTTATTGTTGTTTCCCCCCTCAGAGTCCCCTTTAACATTTCTTGTAGGGCTGGTTTAGTGCTCATGCATTCTTAACTTTTGTTTGTCTGGTAAATTCTTTATCTTCTATTCTGAATGATAGACTATTCTTACCTTAAGATTTTTTCCTTTCCACACCCTGAATATATCATGCCACTCCCTCCTGGCCTGCAAAGTTTCTGCTGAAAAATCAGCTGATAGTCTTATGGGATTTCCTTAACTGTCTTCTTTTCTCTTGCAACCTTTAAACCAGTTTATCACTTTTTTTTTTTTTTTTTTTTTTTTTTGGTCATTTTAATTACTATGTGTCTTGGTGTGGACCTCTTTGGGTTGAATTTGTTGGGGGAATCTCTGTTTACTTCCCCAGAATCATGACATTTTCAGCTATTATTTCTTTAAACACATTTTCTGCCCCCCCTTTCTCTCTCTTCTCTTTCTGGGATCTCTATAATGTGCATGTTATTATACTGAATGGTGTTGCTGAGTTCTCTAAGTCTGTTCTCATTATGCAGTATTTGTTTGTCTTTCACCTCTTCAACTTTATTGCTTCCCATTACTCTATCCTCCAGGTCACTGATCTATTCCTCTGCTTTCTATAGCCTACTATTTATCCCATCTATTACATTTTTAATTTCATCTGTTGAGTTTCTCATCTCTGATATGTTAGTTTTTATCTCCTTTTAAGGTTCGCACTGACATCCTCCACTCTTTTCTGAAACCGGTAGCTTTATGATCATTACCTTAAATTCTCTATCAGGTATATTACGTATTTCTGTTTCTGCTTAGATCTCCTGCTGTGATTTTGTCATGTTCCTTCAGAGCCAACTTCTAATAATAGCATTTACCACAATGCATAGTAATTTATGTTTACCTCCTACTACCCATCCCCATAACCCCTGCCTCAACTATCCTGGGAGAGCCCTGTCTTTTCTGGGTTTATCCTAGGACATATTTAGCACACTGCCAGTGGGAACTACTACATTCCTAGCAGGGCATTAACAAATGAATGAATTCCTCTTTTTCTTCTAAAAACCAAATTCTCTGTTACTCACATTTAAAATTTGGATGAGCTGTTTTTTTGTCGTTATGTTTTTGAACTCCTCTTAGAAAGGCATTGTTGGCAATTTGCTCTCTTAATTCTATTAATTGCCTCTAGACAAAATACCTTTCTGCAAATCATTTTTACTTAAAAATTCTTGCCAGTCCTGTTGATGAGTCAATAGCTGAAGTATCAGGAAGTGATTCTTTAAATATCTTTTAAATACCTATAATTACACGCAGCAAACCCACATATCCTCTGGCCTCATACTCTAGACTTGGTTCTCCTGATTTTTAATTCAAGGAAGGAAATATAAAATGACTTGGGGTGGAGATGGCAAAATGCACCTGAAAGTGAATTGCTCACCTCTCTCAAATTTGTATAAAATGTAAAGTTAGAAGAAACGTTAACAATTACCTAGACTAAGTCCTTTTTAAAAAGTAGATCCTTTCTTTTTTTTTTTTTTTTTTTTTTTTCCCGGAAGCAGGACCAGAAGTCATAAAGGTCCTAAGGTTGCATAGCAAATTAGCGGCAGTTGGACTAGAACCTACATTTCCTGATTCCAGGACACGTGTTCTCTTACCTCATACTAGCTGCTCATGAAAAATTCGGTGTTTTTAAAAGACCTAGCAAATATGCATTTGGATCTCTTCACACTTGTATTTCCTCATATGTAAAGTAGGGATAATAAGAGTAGCTGCCTCGTGGGTCTGTTGTGAGATTTTAAAATTGACACACGTGCAGTGTTACATTAGTTTCAGGTATACATCGTGGTGATTCCACAACTCTCTCTGTTATGCTATGCCCACAAGTATAGCTACCATCTGTGACTATACAGTGATATTACAGTATCAGTGGCTATATTCCTTGTGTCGTACCTTTTATCTCCATGACTGACTCATTTCATTACTGGAAGTTTATACCTCCCACTTGCCTTCATCCATTTTGCCCATCCCCCAACCCCCTCCCCTCTGGCAATCATATTTCTTCTCTGCATTTATGGGTCTGTTTCTGTTTTTTGTTTTGTTTTTTAGATTCCACATAGGAGTGAAATCGTATGGTACTTGTCTTTCTCTGACTTATTTCACTCAACCTTATACCCTCTAGATCCATCCATGTGGTTGCAAATGTCAAGATTTCATTCTTTTTTTATGTCTGAGGTAGTAGCCCATTGTGTGTGTATCTCACATCTTTATCCATTCATTTATCCATGGATACTTGGGCTGCCTCCATAATTTGGCTACAGTGTAGCATTATTTACAATAGCCAAGACATGGAAGCAACCAAATGTCCATGGATAAAGAAGTGTTTTATATATATATATATATATATATATATATATACACACACACACATATACATATATATACACACACACACACATATATATATACACACATATATACACATACACATATATATGTATACATATATGTACATATATATGTGTGTGTGTGTATATATATATATATATTTATATATATATAATGGAATAAAAAAGAATGAAATGTTGCCAATTGCAACAGCATGGATGGATCTAAAAGGATATTACACTAAACAAAATAAGTCAGAGAAAGACCAATACTGTATGATTTCACATATGTGGAACCTGAAAAACAAAACAAATGAACAAAGGCAAAAAAGAGAAACAAACCCCAGACTCTTAACTATAGAGAACAGATGGTTACCATAGGGGAAGTAGGTGAGGTGGATGGGCGAAATAGGTGAAGGGGGATTAAGAGTACACTTATCTTGATGAGCACTCAGTAATATATAGAATGGTTGAATCATTATATTGTATACCTGAAACTAACATAGCACTGCATATTACTTATACTAGAATTAAAATTTTTAAAAATGCAATAAACATAGGGGTGCATATATCTTTTCAAAGTAGTGTTTTGTTTTCTTTGGGTAAATACCTCGCAGGTAAATTACTGGATGATAGGGTTTTTTTTTGTTTTTGTTTTTTTAGGAAACTCCATACTGTTTTTCACAGTGGCTGCATCAATTTGTATTCCCACCAACAGTGTAAGAGGATTCCTCTTCTCTACACCCTAACCAACACATATTATTTCTTGACTTTTTGATTCTAGTCATTCTGACAGGTGTGAGGTGATGCCTCATTGTGGTTTTGACTTGCATTTCCCTGATGATGAGTGATGTTGAGCACCTCTTCATGAGTCTGTTTGCCACCTGCATGTCTTCTTTGGAAAAATGTCCAGGTCCTCTGCCCAGTTTTAATTGGATTATTAGTGTGTGTGTGTATTGAGTTGAGTAAGTTTTTTATTCTAGATATTAACCCCTTTTCAGATATATTATTTGCAAGTCTCTTCTCCCAGTAAGTTGCCTTTCATTTTGCTCGTTTCCTACCCTGTGCAAAAGTCTCTTATTTTGGTGTAGTCCCAATAGTTTATTTTTGCTTTTGTTTTCGTTGTGTCTTGGGGAGACAGATATCTAGAAAAATGTCGCTAAGGCCGATGTTAAGGAAATCATTGCCAATGTTTTCTTCTAGGTATTTTATGGTTTTGTGTCTCATATTTAGGTCTTTAATCCATTTTATTTGTATATAATGTAAAAAGTGGTCCAGTTTCATTCTTATGCATGTAGCTGTCTAGTTTTCCCAGCACCGTCTATCAAAGAGACTCTTTTCCTCATTGTATATTCTTGCCTCCTTCGCCATAGATTGGCCATATAAGCATGGGTTTATTTCTGGGTTTTCTCTTTTGTTCACATGCCAACTTTTACTTAGGGTTATCCTTAACCAGATTCTAGGAGACATGAATGCCCTGTGCCAGTCAGTGCCAGGAACAAAGCAGGTACTGCTGGCCATGTTCTTCCAGTGAGTGCCTTAGGCTTGCCCCCAGTAGAACAACAACTTCTAGATCCACAGGGTCCCCCATGATGTCACAGGATGAATATTTTATGTTAGGACCAGATTTAAAGTCTCTTAGTCAATGAAGCTCTCATTTCTACCTAAGTAGGATGTGTGTGTGGAAGGATGGGGGGGGGGGTGACCAGATCTAGAGACCAGAAGTAGCAACTTGTACATAGATGTTTTGGCTGCAAATTTCTTAGACCTCCAAGCCTGGGATCTTGCCATTATGCATCTCAATGATTTCAATTACTTGGTTTTATAATTAAGAAGATTATCTAGGATTTATAGGGTATAGGAATGCTTCATAGGAATAATTCTTAATGATATCTAAAACTTTATTAACTTCTCCTTTATGCTAAACATTGCTCTTTCCGTAGTGATCTTCTAACCATTAAGTCATTAGCATTTTAGAATGAATTTATTTGGATTGCATTTTCCCTCAGGATAAAGAGAATATTGGTTTCTGAAAAAATTGATAATTGAAGGGTTCTTGAGACCAACTGTGCATGTTTGTCCAAGGCTGGCCTACAGTTAAACGGCCTTGATGGACATGAATGACTCTGATAAGGAGACAGTAATTAGAGTAGCAGAAGGGCTCATCTGAAGGCAAAGGTTGTTTGCTGCTTACAGTGGTAAAGAGGTAAAGTAAAGTAGCCAGTAGGGCCATGCTCTGAAGACAAGCTAATGGTGATATCCATGCTAGATGGTGCAAAGATGGGTATAGCTGATGGTGGAATCAGGTTCTACAGAGCTGTAAGCCAAAGGTTTGTAAGCCTAGGGACAGGGAAGGAAGGAGGGAGAAATCCTCAACAGGTGTCTACCTACCACCAAATAAGGCGGCTTACAAATACTATACACACGTATACGTATGTTGTAACTGACCATCTTGTCAATGAGAAGGTGTTCACCCCCCGTATCTTGGAGAGTTGGAAAGCCACGTGACATGAATCTCCACACCAAGCTACCACCATCACCTGTAGGTTTGAGTTCCTTGTTCATAACATTAAGGTAGTATAACATTTCATCTGCCATGTTTACTTACATTGTCTATCCTTTGCATTACCTTCTCTTCCCTCATTTTGTTTTAAATTCACCCCTACCCAGTCCCATCTCCTAACACAATTGTCCTCCATTGAAAGTCACAGGAACTTCTGATACTTTGGTCTGAACCAGTGAAAGTGCATGTTAGCTGCTGTTTTTCATGATCAAAATCTCAATTCTTCAGTCCTTTCCTAGAAAGGGCTGAAGGACTCTTTTGCTCCTACCCTTTATAGTGTGTATGTACGGATTCTCAGAAGCCAGGGTCATCTCTGTAGCTGCCCAGATCCATAACCAGACACTCACTGGCTGCCTTTTTTTCCTTTCTGGATGATGATATTGTTCCTTCATCTCTAAGGGAATCCCAGCCTTAGGGGAAGGAATTGAGGAGGAGGCAGGGTACCTTTGGCAAATACTTGGTGAATATGAGTCATTGTGAGCGTAATGGCTTTTTCATTTGTTATCTGTTTCCATGGTCACAGCTGGGTCTCAGGCTGGGAAACCACCCTCTCTACACATTGGATACCATTACATCATTCCTCTTTAATAACCTCCACCGCCTTCCTGTTGCTTGCGGGACAAACAAGTAGTTTGGGAATTACTCTGTACTCTAGTTTTGAGCCCACTCTCCTCTTCCCTCACTTTCTTCCAAGACTTCATTCTAGTGCTTACAAAATTTCTTCTTTTCTCAAGACCCAGCTCACACATCACCTCCCTCGGAAGCCTCCTCAGACCTCACTGTTGTGGAGCTGGTCCTTCCTCCTCTGGGCTCTCACACTACCATGTGCTCACCTTCACACAGGGTACTCTGCTACTCGACTGTCAGTTTCTCTATCTGCCATGCCACCCTCCTTGCTCCGGACTGTGAGCTTTGCACAGGCTGGTGTGAGTCTTACTCATTGGACGGTCAGAGCCTGGTATTCAATATCTGGCTCTCAGCAGGTGTTAAGAAAATGGTAACTGAATGAAGGAGAATGGAAGAGAGCTGGTCTTCTATTAATTTATTGAGCAAAACACGAGTAGGATGATACAGTGAGGCACGGATCCAGTAAAGAGAAGGATGTTTTAATGAAACTTCTTTTGAATCTGTGAAGTACATGTGAAGGAAATGTTTCTATTCTTTCCATAGGACAGACTTCCAAACAATGATCACAGTGCTTAGGTTAATAAGATGCTGGACAGATGAGTAGCCAAAGAATGCCATAACATAACAAAATCCCATCCCAGATTACTGGGACAAGTGAATGATGTTTAGAGTTACACGGCTAAAAACAAAACATTACAGTAATCAAGTCCATAAAACCAGAAAAAGCTTTATAACAAAAAGGACTTTCATAAGCTATTAAATGAGCATATATGATAGACGAACCATTTTATATTTGAAGCAGCTTATAGCACCAACACATTGGCAGGACCTGTAGAGGGGTAGGCCATTGGACCGAGGCTTCGGAGAGTGGAGGTGCGGGGGCAGGGGGATCTCCACCATCATCTACTTCAAGCCCCTTGTTTTACAGATGGCAAAATGGAGGCCCAGCGAGATGAAGTGCCTCGTTCAGAGTCACACGACACAGCGGCACCACACTGGCTAAAAAAGGATCCAAGGCTATGATCCAGGCCACCCAACTTTAGGTAAGTGCTCTATTTTAATTTACACTTAATTCTATTTGATTCACGTATTTTGTTCCTGTTAATAGATCTATCATAAAAGAAATCAATACAATTCATAACACACTCCAGTATTATATTTTATGGAGAAGGACAGACATGTACTATAGTTCATTTCTTGGGCTTCTACAGATCTTCAATCAATACTTGGAGTAATCAGATGACACTTAGTTGTAAATTAGCTGAGAAGAAGGCATCTGAAGAAAAAGTTTGGTGCATCCTCTACTACCTAAACTAACCTATGCCTCAAAATTACTAAGTCACTGGTATAATTTCTTTGATAGTTAAAGATTAGTAAAGTACAAAAACAGTATGGAAAGAAGGCAGGTCCTTCCTTTAAAAGATAATTATGGCACTTTCATTTTCATAAGGTAAGGAAATGTAAAAACCTGATTCTCTGTAGAAGGAAAAAATAGCCACAACCTATACTTGGTGAACAAACTGGAATAATGTGTTTCTGTAAAATACTTTGGAGTCATGAAATTTTATCTAGCATATCTTGCCGTGGTCCTGAGGCCTCAATTGGACAGATTTATGCACTAATGAACATATAAGAATGAAAAAAAGTCACCGTTAACAGAAACAGCATTAAAGGCAAAAGTATAATGAACACATTTAAATAGCTTCACAGATATGAAGCCAAAAGTTGCATGTATATATGTGATTGTGTTTTTATAGTGGTAGTTGGAAAAACAACACATACTGGGCATTTGTCCATTATCATAAACCAGCTGCTGTAGAACAGTTAAAAATGGTGTTTCATAAGTAAAATAAAGCCTGACAAATAAAAGTGATTTCTATATGTCCTATACATGTACTTTCTCACATAGACGTCTAGTTTTAAGTAAATCAACATTTAACTACAATTTTTCCCCACTGGGTCCAGCATCAAAGGATGTGATTTCACTTTTCTTAAACATGCCCTATACATCATTAGGAAGCTACATGATATTTATACTCCTAGCCTCTATGATATCTGACCAGGAAAAATGAAATCTCCAGGGACCTCAAGTCCATTCCTTACCACTATAAGCACGTTAACAAATAGGGAGCAAAACATATTTGTTTTCCATTAGGTAAAAGAACATAACTTAGTACTAAGCAATGAACTATGCTTGCTACTGAAAAAGTGCACATATAATGAAAAGGTATAATAAAATTTCATAAAAATATTTAACAAGCAGTATTATAAATAAAGAAACATGTTAAAAATCAGAGTGAAAATAAGATTAGTGTTCTGAAACTATCGGTAGAAAAATATACTTATTAAAAGAAAATGTCTCATTAAGTGAAGCATTAAATGCAATGTTGTCTTTTTCGTGTATATTTCAAATTTCACCTTTATCTCTCCTAAACAGGTGCCTACAATTTATGTGGAAACTGGTCATATTGCAAAACCCAGAGGCAGAGGACAAGAGGATAAGGCCAGTGGCATGATTTTCACATGATCTTGGAAAAGTGAGGGCAGTTCACAATACTGAAGAGATAGGTGACTGGGGAAATACTGACTATATATTTGAACAGTTTAAAAATAGCACTACATTTGTTCACCCACAATCTGCTTAATACTTAAAACCAGACATTAGGTTTTAAAAGGGGCTTGTGTTGCAGGGCAAGATTGTACAGAACTAGGGAAAACCATCAGAAATAATTCCATTTTGGGGTTGACTCCTTTTTGAAAATAAGCTTTTAATCCTTCATCAGTAGTTATTTTTAATGAACTAAAGATGAATTAAAATATCAAAGGCTTGTGAATGGTTTGAGCCCTTAGGTGAGTTTTTTTTTTTTTTTTTTTTTTTTTTTTAAGAACCCTTTCTCTTTCTCTGATAAAGTTAAAATACTCTCTCTGGGCACAGGAGATTCTTGGGATGCCCACTGGAAATTCCAAGGATGTGAGGGCTGTACTCATGTCCAGAGGAAAATCAAGGAACCTGCTTCTGGAACCCTGAAGCCCAAGTCATGTACCCCTGAATCCAAGCCTGCCTCGGGTGGTTTGTGGACAAGGTAGGGAACACACTGGCACTATAGCTATTTGAAAAGTGCCTGATACTGTTGTGTTTCATGTATTTCCATCCCACCATGTTCCACCCACTTGGGGCTGAGGAGGTGAATACCACCTCTGGAAAGAGATGTTCTAGTGGGAGAGGAAAGACAAAGGGCAGGGCAGAGAGAGTGAAATTACAAAGTTTGGCTGAGAAAAGCAGCTGGTTTTCACACATTCCTGCTCTCCTCTGGGCGGGGCTCATGTGCACTCTAGGCATTAGGGTGGACATTTCAGAGGTGTCTCTCCACAATCTAGAGAACATGAGCCCCAGAGTCTGGCCCAGAGGCCTCCCCCACTCTTCTAGACTCAGGATCATGGGAGCCTTTTTAGGTTCCCTTGTCAATACCTGATAAGAGGGTTTTTAGTTCAGTTTTTAAATTTTAATCGGTATAGTTAATTCTAGCCTAAGAGGTCAGCAACATTTCTTCACAACTCGATTACAGTGGATACCTTTTTGTACAATAACTATATGAAAAACTTTTATTCTATCTACATACAGCTCAAGACAAAGGTATAACTTCTGGAGTCGAACTGATGGCATGGAGAGAGAAATTTTAAAAAGGAAATAGCATTGATATGTGTATATACAAAGACATATATATATACACAAAACACTCCTCACCCATGTACACTGTACAGGTTGGCACAACCCTATTAAAAACATACTATGATATAAAGGTTTCAGTAAGTTATTCTTGGCATTTTAACCTAGACAGGTACTTAGGTCATTTAAGTCTTGATATGACTGGGTTATTCATATATTTAAAAGCAGATAATGTTTTTTTAAAATGGCCCAGACCAACTTTTCTGAATCAGTAACCCAATAGGACACCATAGATATCAAATGGAAAAGAAGATTGTTATTCTGTATTAAATGAGTAAAAGGTGTTTTAGAGAAAGGGCAGCTTGGAAAATAAAGACATCAGAGTCAATCGTTCCAAGTTAGAGTATTTTAGTTATTAGCAGTGGTTACCAAATAAGCTGAAGGTAAATGTCTTCCAAGGAGCTGCTCATAATTTGCTTTGTTGAGAAGAGGCGAGGGATGGTTTCCGTGTTCCTCTATAAGATGATGCAAGTTTTTTTATCCTTGAAAGGGTTTTCTGAGGTTGGTATCCCGATCAGCAAAGGGTCGCTCCTGGCGTGCTCCTCACAGTACGACATGAGGTCCGCCGATGCCTTTGAGACCTGACGTGTGGATGAACCAAAGCAAACACACAAGAAAATAATGTATTCACAAACTTTAAAAGGGTAGTTGAATGCTGGTCCTCTACGTAGAAGACTGGTGGAATGATCTTTCCAGACCCTGTTTCTCCCAGATTACTTGTCAGTTAAAAAGGAAAAAGATTTGTAAACGGACAAATCTGGTAGCTCTGCTTCTTTAACCAAGTGATCGGATTTAAAGATCAGAGAAAAATGACATCACGTGTCTCCTAGGGTGAGCACAGATGACGCACCACCAGCTAGCAACTATTCCCGCCAAAACATTTAGCCGGCATCGAAGCATCGGCAAGCAATGGTATCCCATGGGAGGGCCATTCTGCAAAATGAGTGGCCTGGATTCTTCAAAAGTGGCCTGTGTGTTAGATATTATTAGATGATCCCGAATGTTATAACTGTAGTGTGGTTATGAGGAAGGTGACGTATTTAAGGGTGAAGAGTCACGATGTTTGCAAATAACTTTCAAGTGGTTTAAAGGGTATGTGTTGTGTGGGTGTGTGTACAAGACACAGAAAAAGCAAATGTGGCAAAATGTTAACAATTGGTGAATCGTGGCAAAGGGTATATGGGTGTTTGTTGTGATAGCTCTTTTACAGGTTTGACGCTTTTCAAAACAAGCGTGGGAATAGGGAAGTATATGTGAATCAAGGGAAGGCTGTATCTTAGTTTGTATTTGATACAAAATTGGAACTGAATTATGGGCTTGGAGTCCGTATTCTTGAGAGAAGAGCTTTAGGTTCTACTGTTAAAGGTTGGTCTTAGAAAAATAAAAGGAAGGATAAAACCAGAATGGGGAGATTCAGTGTCTTCCTCTGGCATGAGTTAAAAACAGAAAATGCCACACACCCTGATCAGAAGTCTGGGTGGGCTATTCCACAGAATAATCAGATCAGTGTCCTCAGGCAAGGAACACAGGGCAGCTGAGTCCCGTCAAATACAGCATAAGCAGCCTCATGTTTTGAAGACAGGTGACTATCTCCAGGCCCAGAGGAATGTATCAGGTGACTGCTTCAGTTTCTAGGAAACAGCATTACTCACAACATTCCAGGGCACACACTGCCTAGTTCTCTCTTGGGATTTGGGGAGAAAAGACTTCGAAGTCAGGTGACCTAACAAATGCCTTCCCCTTTCTCGTAGATCTCAACTAAGGCTGGCATTACTCACCCCGGGTACAGAATGTGGTCATTAAAATAGTGCGCACACATTTAAAAAAGTGGCGTAGTCTTAAAAAAGGAGACCCCGAGTGTTGACTTGCTATGCCAGACTATACTCTAACGCACTTAGTAAATTCCAGAGGGATAACAAGGGTGTTTATAAAATCCATCTAGAACCCCTGTCCCAGTGCAGAACACAGAGATCACGGGACTTGGCTGTGTTCCTTCAGGGAAGGTAGGTTCTTGGGGAATCCTGTCATTGGGTCTAGGTTTTCTGTTCCAACAGAGAGGCTAACACAACCACTTTGGCTTGCCTGTGCTTTTGAAATGAAGCCCAGGCCGGGCAGAAATGAATGTTAGATTCTGAGGCTCTCAGCCGGCCCTAGGAAAATCCTGGCCCCAAGCCGCAGGGAATGGCACTGCCTTCTCAGAAACGCGGCCCCGCCGTGGGGAGCAGAGGGGCCTGATCAGAAAACACGTCTGATCCCATCCAGGCCTCTTACCTTTATTCTCTCAATGGAGGCTTCCATTCTCAACTGCTGCACAGTTCTCCTTGCCTGGGCGATGTTGTTGGTGCTTGCTGTTTTGCTCGACATTGTCAGGTATTGTTTTTACCTGAAACCTGAAAAGCATGTAAGTTGTTTAAACATTCCTAAAGTTTGCATTACTTAGGGGAAAAGGATGCATTTTTCCCAGTCATCACGGGCTCTGTGAGGTAGTTACGAGAATGACCTCCCATTGGAGCTCCTTCATAAATCTTTCCTCTGCAGAAACCCAGTACTAGTTTCATCCATCCACCCCAACACGCAGCACAATGGAGCCTTTTCTAGCATCTTCTGAGAGGAAACAAATATACATAAACATTTGCAGTAGTTAGGGGGCCTCCGGCACATATGAACGTATGCAAGCACAGGCCACATTACGTGTGTAGTTTAATATTACTGCTATGTCCTTTAATAGAAGGTTTGATTTTATTTCATTTTGGCTCTCTCACCCAACTATTACACTGATTCAAGTCCTGGCAACAGAAAACAGCAAAGGAGAGTGCCTCTGGAGAACTTTGCACAAAGGGTGCATTTTTAGGTGCTATCGAGGTTTGCAATCATTTGAGGAATGTAAGTTAGGCAGATAAGGAAGCCTTTATTCAAGAAAAAGTGGGAACCTTTCAGCTGAAAGACTCTCAATGATGAACCCCCTGCAAATGTCAAAGGGGATACACTGAGCAGCCTAAAGCCTGAATATTTAACAGAACTCTATCTTTCCCTCCTTTACCTCTCTCTGGCCTCAGCCGGGGCGCCCAGGGCACTTGCTAATCCTGTACCCCCACCACATGTTTGGGGGTTGACTCTCCTCTCGGGCCTGAGCCCTTAGAGCCAAGGCTGCTCTTTTTCTCTCGCTCCCCAGCCACCTGGTAAAAAGGAAATGAAACCTGGACCTTGAGCTTTAACCCGGCGGGTTGTCCAAGGACATATTCCAAAAGGCAGGCAGGCTAGGGAAAAGCACTACTGGTGCCCCTGCCATATATGGCTAAGTTCTGTCTTGGCACGGTGGCGAGTGGGGGAAAATGCAGAGCTGGCAGACCGGGTGGCAGTTTTGTGACTCATAGAAGCAGGTGGACAGTAGGTATGCCTCCCTCGTACTATGCAAGGGCTCAGCAAAGTCTTGGGGCACCGTGGCGCCTGCAGCAAACCCAGACTGACTCAACCTTCTGGAAGGGCCGCACTTGCAAAAAGCATCTCTGCCATAAAGGCCTAGGACCAGGCAGGGCTACAAAACATGCCCGCAACCCCCAGGCTCCACGGTGTCCACCACGTGGGCACCAAGGTGCTCTGCCTGAGCTCTGCCACACTTGGAATGCTCCCAAGGGCTTGGCTCCAAGATTTAGACAGGGCTTTCGTCAGAGGTGGCTTTGGGTCAACTGTACAAATAAACCTGTGTTTTTAACTGTGTGCAGAACTTTGACATCCAGTCTCATCATCATGCTTCATATTCCTGGGTTTGGACCCTGCCTCTGCCACCTACTAGCTGTGTGAAACTGGGCTGATCACTTAACCTCTATGAGCCCAAGCTTTCTTCTGCATAATTTGAGGATATGATGGTTTTTGAGGAGCCACTTTGCTGATGCACATGTAGTGTTTATCAGAGGACCAAGGCACCCCAAAAATAGCAGCTGCTCTTGTATTTATCCTTGGGAGGCCACACCCAGCACGATGAATCAGAATTGCCTGTGTACCTGGCTGCCTCGCCCAGGTCAGTGAGGCTCCAGGATTCTGATGACGGGGAGCCATGGCATGAGGGTGGGCCATGGCATGAGGGTGGGCCATGGCATGAGGCCCCTTGTAAGTGCATCCTTAGGTGATTCTGCTGCACTCCGCTGTCAGGGTAGAATGGAATGGCTGGTGACCGACAACAGAGGATTCCCCTAGAAATAAGGATGTCCCACCAGTGCAGGAAACTGGGAGGAGGAATCATCCATACACCATACACAGGGCAGGGTGGCCCGGCTTTAATCCTAGGCCTTGGCGACCTCATTTCAACACTCCCTGACTCGCTGCCTCTTCCTCAGATTCCAATCATCCCGCCCCACCCAAGGGAGAGGCCTAGGGTCCTCTCCCGGTGGTTTTGCTCATACCCAGCGGCCTGGCCCAGTGTTGTTCTGTGCTCCCAGGCAAGCATTTATTAACAGAGCCTTTGAAATGGGACCGAGGCAGAAGGCAAACCTCCCTGCAAGCAGAGTGAAGCATCCTGATTCATGGCATTCTAGTTCCACGTTTTGTGCCCTGCAGCATGTTAAACTGGGCTCCTGTGCCAGTTGGCGAGGTTTCTGAGATTTGGCCCCCAACCTCCAGAATGTGAATATGATACCCTGCTGAAGGGCCTGTGGTTTCCAGGCTGCATCCTAAGGACTTTCTAAATGTCCCTTTGCATGAGAATAACGCCAAGCATTCTCTTCTCAGGCTCCAGGGCATAAAGTTTCCAAGGCCTGAGCAAGTTTCCCTGTAACTGCACACCAGTTCACATCGGTCAGGCCTGGACCACTCGTTGCTCCCACTCACGTAGCTATGAGCAAAGAGCCCACAGTCAGGCTCTATAAAATACTGGGGTAGGGGCACCTGGGTAGCTCAGTCAGTTAAGTGTACAACTTCGGCTCAGGCCATGATCTCACGGTTCGTTCGTTCAAGCCCTGCGTCTGACTCTGTGCTGACAGCTCGGAGCATGGAGCCTGCTTCAGATTCTGTGTCTCCCTCTCTCTCTGCCCCTCCTCGGCTCGCTCCCCCTGTCTCTCAAAAAATGAAATGTTAAAAAAAATTTTTTTTAAATACTGGGGTAGGTCCCTCTGAAATCGGTAAGAAACTTTGCCTCTAGTACCCGTGAGTTTCTTCGTGTATTATAGTTGTGATTGAAAACAGCAATTCACAGATCACACTTGCAGGTTTAGCGCCTCTGGCAGGTTTCCCCTATTCTGATATCTGCTCCCTTCACAGTCCTCCCTGTTTCTCAGACAGCTTCCTTCTTCCTTCTCCTGGGGACCCTTTCTCTTCTGCTCCAGGGGGAGTGGAGCCCGTCCTCTGGCCCCACCAACTTATCTTGGGCTCCCAACGCAAATATGAGTTCTTTTCTCAAAGTCTGTTTCCCTCTCCTAGCATATGTCTAAACTCACCCAGAAAAGTAGTTAAAGTTTAGGAGATGGGTGATTTTCACAGCTTCACAGATTATTAACCACCACCGACTTCCTACTGAATATAAGAATAGCGTTTGGCAGGTC